>NC_136431.1:50565000-50892500 GCF_052849685.1 Lactuca virosa
TTTCCACATTTGATGAATGTTATAAACCTTCTTAAGACTTGTCACTCAATGTCACAATCTTAACTCTAAGACTTGTTTTTGGAACGAAGTATGATTGACTTCTTGATTTAACCATTTCTTCAATTCTTGATTCCTCTTCTCAGACATACAATTACACTAAGACTCACTTAGAGGATTAATTGAGATATGGTTCTTCATCATTAAGACCTATCATAAAACATAATAAAAGGTACTCTCCCTTCTTCTTAGAATAGAGAAACTTTTATCTTTCTGCTTACTTGATTCTTCTTATTCGTTCTACTATTGATTGAAGCTCTTTCAATCAACTCAGAATTACACTTAATCTTATGAGTATAATCATATTTACTTAACCTTAGTAGATCATGACGAATATCTTTGTTACTCTTGTGGTGGATTTGATCAACACACAACTTTGTGTACTCGATCTCCTAGTCCTACACTTGACACTTTGTCAAAGAATTTGTCTAAATTTCCAAATATGAAATTTCTCATTCATCATGCAATCAAGTTGTATGATTCCAAGTTTCTATCCAATTGAAACTTAGGCGATGAGAAACTTTCCCTATTTGGTAAATTCTTGACCTTTCCACAAATAATACAATTAAGAATCAAATCCATTACTGCTAATAATAGAAACTTACAAACATCAATTTTTTCATACACGCCATTGCAAGGATAAATAAATAATATAAAATCAAAATTTATTTTATTGCGGAAAAATTTGTCCTTACAATGCAATTTAATTGAAAAACTATGTTAATACATATTTCATAGCAATCTATTCTAACTCCAAGTAGTAGCTCAAAATTCTAATCTTCAAGCAATGCGATCGAAATCCATTTCTTCACGATTAGATTCAGCTCACTTCTTCCCTTAAGCTTCCTCTCTTTTCTTCGATCCTATAAAACATCAAAATGTAATCTTATTACATCATGTATTAAGAATCTAGAATAGGAACTTAAAAGAGTTAGTTAATGGATTTTACCTGAAGTAGAGCCATGCATCTTGACTCTCCCATCTCTTAGATTTCTCAGGTAGTTAGGGCAACTTCGTCTCCAATGTCCCTTCTCTTGGCAATAAAATCAAATGGACTCCTTTGGCACAACACATCGGACAATCATAGACTTAGTTCTTTCTAGACTTCCGATGTTGCCAATGCCCATTGCAGTTTGGTAGTTTGACTCACCAGACAAATTTGCTTGACCAGCACGCTAAATCATTGCTGATTCAACAGTTATAAGCAAATAGGTGAGATCAATGAGGGTCACGTTGTGATGCATCATATAGTACTCTCTAACGAACTCACTACATGATTCAGGAAGTGACTGAAGGACCCAGTCAACAGCCAGCTCCTCACAGACAACCGATCCCAACATTCTTAACTTATCAATGTGTGACTTCATCTCTAGGACGTGTGCACACACTGATTTTCCTTCTTCATGTTTACTTGCCAAAAGGACTTGAGTGAGTTTGAACTTTTCAATCTTTTGAACTTGTGGGTTAGGGAGAATAATAGGAGGAGGTGGAGGAAGTGAAGCATGATCTCTTGTTCCCCGATCGAATCATGGAATATCATTTTCATGTGAAAAGCTTGTTCCACGGGATTTGGGAAGACCATAGTTGTCATACTTTGACATCTACAAAACGGGAGAAAAATTCAAGTTAGTTGATTGATTGAATCCTTAATAAATCACCCAAATGAGATATTAAGGCTAGGACCCAACACAATACTCTACAATTTGGGAGAGGGATGCCGTAACCCAAATTGCAGAACATTTGAAGGTAAGTGAATGACGATTCACTAATTTCCACTATGAAAAACGAAAAAGAAATTTAGTTTTAAATCTATTGAAAATTCCTAGATCTTTTGAGATTCATTGAACTTTTCAATGGCATGTTTAAATCTCGATATGCCCCTCGATTTGTGACTGGGATGCCGAGGATCACAAAACAGGGTGTGAATAACCATGCAAACTTACATGGTGCCCCTAATGTTACAGTCACCTATTCGATGTGCCAGTTAACCACACACGCTCCACCGAACTATGACAAACAATGAGTCATCCTTTGCTACCTTTGCTTAGAACCATTTAGTGTGCCGGTTAACCACACGCGCTCCACTAATGTCTTCGCAAGGGCACAAAGTGTAATTTCATGGGATTGCATCAATTCACTTTTGCCTAAAGTAACTAAGATTGGGAATTTTGTAAAAACATTTAGTTACTTTATACTTCATTATACTTTTAATGGAAAGGGTTTGCCCTATCCTACCCGTTCGGCTAACGACCCTCCACCAATCAAGGAAGCGGTGGGTGAGAGTGGACACCCATTAAACGGCCATTTTATAGGCCATAACCTTATACCCCCCTTATAGATCGGCTTTGTGAATGAGGCCTACTAACGGTAAGACTAGCATTTTAGTTATACATATATAATATTAGACTTTCAATGTTATATATATAGTATAAGGGTGTATTTTACACTTTTAAAATACTAGGTGGTTTAATTTTATAAATTACACTTTTAATTTAATTAAATATAAACCATATCATTATGGATTTATTAACTCTCTTTTAGTTATACACTTAGCTAATTTAATAAAACCATAAGGGTGTAATATGAACTTTTCAAAATTAGGGTTTTAGAATTTAGACTTTTTCAAAAATTAAACCTTTTAATCAAACAATTTAAATTCCAAAACTTGAGGGCAAGTTTTGAAACTTTTCAAAACAATTAGGTTTTAATTTCACTTTAAAATTTTCGAAATTTAATACTATTTAAATTAAAATTTTAAATATTAAAACTCTTGATTTAATAATTATCTTGAATTAAACTATTAATTTAAATTATTAAATCATAAGGGATTATCTAAATCATGAAGGATAATTACCAATTAAACAATTAATTTATCCTAATCCTTTTAATCCCTCTAAAATTCGAAAATCATGGGGTAGGATAATTCAAAATCTTTAATTACCATATATAACAATTAAAGGATAATTACAAGATATGGGATAATCCAAATCCCTAAAATTTAGGATCTTATCTTGGGGAGGAGGCCAATTTCGAAAATCAAGGGATTAAGACAAACCCTAGATTTCGAAATTTAAAGGTTTAAGGAAAGGGTTTGAAAATCTTATTCAAACTTCTGCAAATTAGGGTTTGCAAACTCTAATCTCGAAAATCCTAGCCTCCTAGGGTTTATCGGCAATAAACCCTAATATGTCAAGTTCATACAATTGAATAATACTAATTGAAAACAAGTTAACCAAAGGCTCTGATACCACTGATGGGTTTTGTACAAACAATCCTATGTGTGCATGCAACCCTAGAATTGGATCTATGTTTTCACTATTAGATACACAACATTATGAACACTTGAAGAACCCTAAAAGGTTTCTAGGAATTTCGAAATCCACAAGGAAAGATGAAATACATACCTCTTGTTGTTATATTGTAATAACAACTTAAATCTTGAATCTTCTTGTCTTTGAAAGCAAGTACCACAAGTGTAGTACCTCTAATGGCTCACAAACACCAAGAGCAAATGGAGAGGTAATAGAGAGAGGGAAGAGGTATAGAATTTCGTCCCTAGGACCCCTTGGGAAGGCATGGACGAATTCATGAGCTTCAGGGGTCTTTATATAGGTGTAGAGATTAGGGTTTCAGTCCTTATCCTTATCTAGTTGCTTGCCCACCAAGCAATCATAAGATAAGCCTTGAAATCCCTTATCCTTTATCCTTTGGACGATTTCAAGGATCCTTATCTCCTTGAATTCGTTCAACCCATATTTAGGATAACCATTACCATATTTTGTAACTATCACATAATTACAATTCAGCCCCTCTAGTTTAATTAATTTCATTCGATCACAAAATTAATTCTTAATTAATTATTGACCAATATTAATTAAACAAATATGATTTCTCCTTTAATATATTATTCTTATAACATATTAATAAATCATAATAATCTCTTTCTCTATTATTTCTCCAGTCAAGTTGCTTTGGTGAAGGCAACCCAAAAGGACCATGCACAATCGGGTCAAGTACTTACCAAATATGGTTACAGGCTTAGACACTAATCCAACATGAGGAACGATATATAAAGTGGTTAGTCATCTATCCACCAATCTTTCGAAAAATATGTAGTAGACCCACAACCAACCACTCTACACTCGAAAAATATATATCTGCCTCTTTTTTTTTCTAAACCTCCCTATATTATCTTACAATCCACCCCATAATACTATAAAATTATTGTCGAACCCACCATCAAAGTCCTAAACATATTTGATATTTGTCACCCAAACAACAAATGGTTTTGTATGAAACCACCATCTCCATTCGTGTATAGAGCTCGATCAAATGAAAATATGCTACCACTACCAAGCCTTTTTTTGTTGGCCACAAGAACATGTTCCCAGTTAATCCAAGTTATTTTCCATTTGTACAAGTTACTTTCCCAATAGAAAGTGTTATCGGAACTTTCAGACATCTTCAAAATAGCCATAAGAACCCATAAAGTAAAAAACTTAGGTTTCGTAAGACTGTTTTAAAGACTTAATTGATAAATCTCAACTTTACAATGCGAAAGTTTGTGGTTATTTTTTTGAGAATCGGTAACCACGCTTCCTTCTTAGACATATTACTACCAACTGAAGGATTGGATACGTAAACGAGAGCGTATCTTCGTTTGCACCCCAAGATTCAATGTCATTCACCTCTATCGTACTAACACTTATCCCAAAAATATTACTTTTCAACAAATTAATTTAATTGAAAATTTGAAGATCATAAGTCAAGTAGAAGAGTCATAAATACACATATTGTTACAACCATTGTCTATCAGCCACTCTAAGCATACGAGCGTCATTGACAAAGATAAAATGGGACAATTTAATCTCAATCGGAAAACATTCATCAATTCTAAGAAATTGAAACATCTTTACTTAAGTTTGGCTGGTTGGTATTGGGGAACATGGTCACCAAATCTATAAAATTGGAACATATATTTTCTCATAATTTCATATCTTGATTTTAACATTTATCTTGATATAGTTAGTAGAGCGATGCGTATGAACAGAAAATAGAAGCATATTTGATTTCTCAAAAACTATATGTTTGTGCACAAATCAACCGGCGCAATTGCACTTATACTCATACCTTGAAAATATTGACGCTTCTCTCATGAAAGAAATCGTTTTGAATTTAACTCATTTAAACATGTTCTGATTTTAAATATATGGTAATGTTATGTTATTTATTCTACACTCATAAATTTATTAACCTTTAACTTTCTTTTCTTTAACTTTCATTTTGCATAATATGCATTTCATGACTTCGTGGATAGGATTTCAGCCAAAAGGAGAAAATGGGGATTTTAGTTCCTACGAGGGGCACGAGACATAAAAGTCCTTTTTAGTAAACATCCTAATGTTGGGTGAAGAATAATAACTTTTGTGTAGAATGTTGGATATTTTATCGACATTTTTTCAGGTGACATCAAGTGTAATTTAAATTTATATAACAGTTTATGTTTTTTATATTTTACAATTAAATCCAACTGCAATATTTTGAGTAATAATATGGGTTGCATGTATTTCCAATGTGGCTATATTTCGTTAAATATGTCATTTTTTTTTGTCTATCTGAGAAGTTACAATATAACAATATTACAATAGTAAGTACAACTTCATGTTAAGGTTGTCAAGATCGGGATCCTACCTAGGATCGTTTTTGAGTTTGAAAGATCGATATCGTAAGATCGGGATCGGGATCCTAAGATCCCACAAAATAAAATATAATTCTAATTTATAATTTTTAATCATGAAAAATATTTCAAACATTCAATTTTTCGTTCAAAAGTTATAAAAACTTCAAAATATTAGTCATAAGTCAAAATACAAAATGATAAATGGTAAATTAGTGAAGGGTAAAAGACATAAAGTGGTAAAAAATTCATTTGCAAAAAAAAAAAAATCAAGTGAAGGTAGGATCGGATCGGATCTCGATCCTACGATCCTACCTACGATCTTACGATCCTACCTACGATCCTACACCAAATACGATCATTTTACGATCCAGATCGTTTTTCATACCTAAGATCGTACGATCGTACGATCCTACGATCAGGATCGCGATTTTGACAACCATGATTCATGTCAATGTTTTCCATTATTTTTACAAGCATTGGTGTGTAGAAGTGGGTGGGGAAGGAAAGAAGTGAAAGAAGGCAAATTGAGGCAGGTTCTTTCTTTTATGGGAATACGAGACATAATGGCTTGTTTTGAGTTTTACTACACTACTTATTAACACGGTGTTTTGATAAAACATGCCTCTTGCCCCTTCTCTTCACTTTAAATTATTAGGCTAAGCGGTGTCATAAGATAGCCACCACCGGTAATGCTGACTAGGCCGATTTACCACCGGTAAACACTGGGCCCTACCAAAAGAATTACCGCCGGTACAATACCGGCGGTGAGTTTCTACCGATGGCTAAAATTTGAAAATGAAACGCTGGTTTGGAATGGAATTTTGACAACGGTTGGCAACGACTACTTTTTCATTATTTTCAAACAAATTTACTTCATATATATACATACCATTATTCCAAAACATTTTACCAATTTACACACTTTTCATTCAAAATGTCTTCCCACAATCCAAACTCTTCCAAGCAAAATGCTCCAAACCAAAATGTTTACAATCAATTCACACTTTTCGGCTACGATCCGTTATCACCACCACCTTACCGGCCACAAATGAATGGTGTTCCTAGATATTATTCACAATTCCAAATGCTACAACAAATCCAATTCCAATCCCAACCACAAACCCAACCATCCCAAACCCAATTCCAATTTCAATCCCAACCGCCCTTCACACCTTCAACCGAAATTCTTTCCGATTCCGAACACGAAGAACAAAAACCTTAAGAAAAAAAAGGAAGGCCGATCCAAGAAGATGGACACAAAAAGAAGAAATTA
This sequence comes from Lactuca virosa, assembly GCF_052849685.1. Lineage (NCBI taxonomy): Eukaryota > Viridiplantae > Streptophyta > Magnoliopsida > Asterales > Asteraceae > Lactuca > Lactuca virosa. The sequence continues at coordinate 50,572,011 of NC_136431.1, forward strand.
AGCTAGCAAAGGCATGGGCCGACATATTCGAAGATGGTGGCACGGGAAAGGGTCAAAATCGTGATCAATTTTGGTTACGTATCACGTGACGGTTTTGTAAGGGAATGGGTCGAGATCCATATTATCAGACCTCCGACCAATGTAACTCGAAATGGAATCTTATGAACAAACTCGTGACACATTGGAATGGAATTTACACAAACTTTGAAAAGCAATGGGCTAGTGGAGAAAGTGAAGCAAGTTTGTTGAAAAAAACGCACGCTACATTTCAAGATGATATACTAAAGCCTTTTAAGTTTATTCATGTGTGAGAAGTTGTCAAAAGAAGCATTGGGTGGAGGGAACTTGCAACACATGAAAAAATTGCTAATCTGCCAAAAAGAAGTCGAACATCTTCATATTCGAGCTCACAAAGAGTGCCATCGGATGGTCACGTAAGCGTTAATCTTAATGATGTTAACGACGAAATCGAAGAAATACGCCCGCCTCCTCCACCAATGGGAAGGGACAAAAAAAACTCGAGCAAGAGGAAAAGAGAAAGCGACATCTTCAAATCCGTCAGTCAGAAATGAGCGGTCGGCTAGATCGAAGAAAATTATGGCACAAATGGTACAATTGAATTCAACTTTGGAGAGATATATGAATGAAACCGTCCGACTCACATAATATTTCGTTATTAATGCAAGATAGGAGGCACCTCGACCCCGAGGATCAAGAGGCGTCTAAAACGGTGAAGGAGTCGATTCGCGAAAAATATAAGATAAACCGCAAATGAGCCTTTAGTCACATTTTCCTAAACATTTTCCTGATGTGTCATTTTGGACACGCAAAAGATTGTGAATGAAGTTAAAATAGGGTCCACTTAATTTTTAAAATAAAAGTATACATGTTCTAATGAGTGTTATAGATGAGGTGTCTCACAAGTTATTAGTTGACCCCCTCATTTCTTCAAAGATGATCATATAGACCCGACAAAAACAAGTTTGTTCTCTCATAAAGCACGAAAATAAGTTAAGAGACTGAATGAACAAATGTGTAATACATTGTAGGGTTTTTGTGTTACTTTTTCCTATTATAAATGACAAAAGATGAACTATATTATAAAAAACAAAGAAAACAATATTATGTAATGTTTTTTTTTCGGTCATTTTACACGTATACATAAAACTTATCAAATATTAAAAAACTATTTGTTAATATATTACGTTTTGATACCAAATAAACTAATCCAAACATATTTTCTACATCTTTATTTTGACACCGGATAAGATAATAAATACTTTACAAAAAACATAAGTTGTTTAAAATAAACTATCTCAAACATCCCTAAATAAACTTGAGTATATTTTTAGTGTAAGAATAAAAAATTATTTAAAAAAAACTAACTCTTAGTTTTTTAATACAAAAATCCAAGTTCATAGATAAAACTTAGATTTTCGAAAGGGAAAATGACTTACTAAGGTAATTAACTTTTCTGTATGTTCACATCTGGGTAACTATCTTTTTTTTTCCACATCTAGGTAACAAACTTGTTGGAAGTGTTCATATATGACCATTATGACCTGCTGTAGCATGTTACATCCTAGATGTGAACACTTTCAACTAGTTCGTTACCTAGATGTGTACACAAAAAATAGTTACCCAAATATGAAGAAAAGTAAGAGTAAATTACACGAATGGTCCCTGTGGTTTGGGGGAATTTGTGTTTTTGGTCCCTAACTTATTTTTTTTAACTCGGATGGTCCCTACTGTTTATTTTTGTTGCGCGTTTGGTCACTGTCTTACCTAAAAAGACTATTGTGCCCTTATTAATTTATTTTTTAATTAACTTTCTTATTTATGTATTTATTTTTTTTATATATTTAAAAAACTTAATAGACCTCACATATATGTATCTCCTCACCATCTCATCTCTCATCCTCCTAAACTTCTATTTATTTTTCATCTTTAGTGATATCGACATCTTCACCATCTCTTCTTTTTCGTTCCTTCACCTCCACCGAATCAACACCACAACCCACTAAAGATGAAGAGACAGTTGAAGGAACGAAAAAAAGAAGAGATAGTGAAGATGTCGATATGACTAAAGATGAAAAATAAATAGAAGTTGAGGAGGATAAGAGATGGATGGTGAGTAGATACAGATATGTGGGGTCTATTAAGTTTTTTAAATATATAAAAAAAATAAATACATAAATAAGAAAGTTAATTAAAAAATAAATTAATAATGTCACAATAGTCTTTTTAGGTAAGACAGGGACCAAACGCGTAACAAAAATAAACAGTAGGGACCATCCGAGTTAAAAAATAAGTTAGGGACCAAAAACACAAATTCCCCCCAAACCACAGGGACCATTCGTGTAATTTACTCTTACTTTTCATTTTGTTCATATTTGGGTAACTATTTTTTTTTTTTGTACAGATCTAGGTAACGAACTTGTTGAAAGTGTTCACATCTAGGATGTAACCTGCTATAGCAGGTGAAAATGGTCATATGTGAACACTTCAAACAAATTTGTTACCCAGATATGTACAATAAAAAGATATTTACCCAGATATGAACATACAGAAAAGTTAATTACCTTAGTAAGTCATTTTCCCGAAATTGGTATTTGCATTTTGTTTTTTTTTTTTTTTTTTGAACTTTTTCTTTTAAGATATAAGTCAAATGACATCGTTTTGTTTTCTTTAAGATTATCTAAAAATTAAATAATTAAACGACAAGGAATTAATTGAGAATAAAGAGATAGCTATATAATTGCGTGTATGAAAAGGGGCTAGACTTTGAAGTGTTTTGTTTGACTGAAGATCATGGATTCATAGGGGCTCTGCCTGTCAGAAGCCCAAACCCTACCGTTGGAATACTAACTTGCACCTGCAACGACCACCGCATGCTACTTCACCATCACTTTACCTCCGTTTCTGCCTTTTTAGATCCGACAAGTTACCACGAAAAAATTATTTTATGAAATATTTTTCTTAGATAACTTTTAATTTTAATAAAGGTACAAGTATATAAACATTTAGGTTTTGTTTGTTAAAGTTAAATTAGTTTATTGTTAGTTTATTGTAAGGGTACCCTTATTGTAATTTGTTATCTGTTAAAATCATAAAAATAGTTTATTTTAGCTTATTAAATTATAATCTAGATTTTCATAAGCTATTTTAAAATAATTTTTGTTAAGCTTATGAAGTTTTTTCAAAAATATTTTAAATATGTTTTGAATGATATCTAATTGTTTTAGTTATATATTTAAATATATATTTATGGCATTTTACATTGCAATTTAACTCATAAAATACTTTTAGTAAACATTATTAATTTATAACATAACTTATCAGCTACCAACTAGTTTTTCAAGCTAAAAACTAACTTACATTTAATATGTTAAATGAGGCTTTAGTCAAGTTAAGTTACGTTTAGAATACTGTTGGATATTAGGATAATTGTTTTAAGAAAGTGACATTGTTAGAACATGATGTGAAATTGTAAAGGACAATGATATGTACACAACATTTTTTATTTATACATAACAAATTATGTTTTATATAACTATACAATATAATCATTTAAAACATTATTGTATACGACTAAAAAATATTGTGTACCAATATTTTATAGCAATGTTAGAGGGGATGATATTCATTTATTATATTCTTTTTAACTAGAAAAACAAGAATCCTATGTGGATAGGACATAAAAGATTTATAAAATAAGACATCAACACTTGGGCTTGAAAAAAGAAGTCGTGAGTTCGAGTAAACACCTGAAGTCCTTTTGTGATAACCCTTTGGTATGAAAAGCTCATTATATTATAGAATAATATCGGTTCTTGAAAAATCAAAGAATCAAGTATAAAACAAATCAGAGTATGAAATTAATTAAGAATGCGAGATTGAACAACAGATGTAAATATGATCTTGTTTCACCTCTATTACGCTTTCGAATGTTTACAGAGAATAAAGACAGATCTGTAAAAACTCTTATCTAACTCTAGTAAATATCCCTATTTATAGGGAACCGAAAGCGTACAAAAAATATACTAAGGCATAGACACTAACGCTTCGAATAAAAGCGCCTTAGTAAAATACATTACAAGACATTCGAAGAGTTCAGAATACAATTCGACTTATTACAATAATTCGACCCTTACAATCTCCCCCTTTGTAATCAAAGCCGAACTCCTTAATTTGTAAGAAACTGGATGGAATACAGCATTACTCTTCGAATCTCTGTGTACCATGAGATTATCTTCTTCAGCTCTTTCTTATCTCCTTCATTGTTCTTCTTACAATGATTCATACGAACAATTAAATTCGTATATTGAGACGTTGAATACCTTTCTACTTCGCATGCCTGGAACAAGAAACGTTTTGCTTTACCAGCCTTGTCTTTTCCTGCGAAGACCATTCCAAAAGGCTTAAGGCAAATTTCACCATCAGCATACTTCTTCAATTCTGCCTGAGTTTTCGTAGGAGCCATCGGAGCTTTAATTTCCATACCTTTAGCCGTAGCTAACTCCACATCTGTAAGAGCCAAGCACTCATAGTAATTTTCGATGAAAATCTTGATGTGAGCAACCCCAAGCTTGAATTCATCAGGTTCTGTGTTTTGAAGGTATGAAAATGATTTGTCTTTTAAAATTAATGCAACTTGTATAAGATCATACAAGTTCATTAATGGAAAATCTGCAACAGTAAACTCACAAATATTTCCATTTGCCCTGGCAACCACATACTTGAAATTTTGGACTGTGTTTTCGAATACCACATCCTTTTTCATACTGATCACTTTCTTGATTTTAATCAATGACCACACTTCCTCAGGGGCTTTTGCAAGAACAACATGAAAACGAATTTTCATGTGTGTACCTTCATTCTTTTCTTTAAAATTTCCTTCTGCTTTGAACTGAGGCATGATGAACATCATTTCGTTTATTGGAAAATCCAGCTGGCTTGCATCAGTATTCGTGACCAAATAACTTTGTTTTGGTTTCTTCTCAAACGAATACATGTGATTATACGCTACCTTGGCCTCAATTGTTTCGTAATTGTAGTGTTTGGATGGATCACCTTTGTCCATTCCCTTCGGATCACCAGCACGCTGAGCCATAATGCTTTGAATCAACCTTAGTTTTTCAATTTCAGCTTCTGCTTCAGCCTTCTTTTCTTCTTTCGACTTTTCCACAACAATCGATTTCCCTTTATCTTTCAAGGCTGAAGTATCAATTACTTCTTTTGATTTCGAACCACTCTCACCAGTCTCTGTAGATTTACCAATTACAATTCCTTTCGAAATAGGTCTTGTAATAGGTAACGTTGTAACGATTGTTGAAGTAACCATCCCAGCAGAAACTATAATTGGCTTTGTTATTGGGATCTTTGAAGAAAATACCTTTCCTACAACTTTCGCATCTTCATCACTCACCTTCGATTCACCAGTTTTTCTTTCTCCCCCTTGCACCCCTGTGAAAACATGAGGGGCATATGTTGTTGAAAGAAGGCTTGTAATGCGAAATATAGGAGCGAGTTGCTTGTTGAGAAGTGCTTCGAATTGTATGAATTTTTGTGATAAAAATTCAGGAGTAATTAGGGAAGAAGAAACCGGCTTGTCTGATAGATCTTTTAACTCTTTTAACAAAGTGATCACTTCCAAAAAGTTGTCACTTTCGGATGTTGAAAGTTGAGTTAGTTGTGGACTCAAATTTTCATACAATTTAACAAATCTTGTGACTGCATCACAAATGATATCAACCTTTTGATTCAGAGAAGCATAATCTTGTTGAAAAATTCCAATTTCTTTTTGCATGTCTTCGCGGAGTTCACGAATTTGCAAATTGACATCCTCCCTTACTTTCTTCACTTCTTGAACAAAAAGAACATGCCGTTCTTTTGTGACATTCTTCAATTCTTTCACATCACTGGTAAACTTTGAATTTTGAGAATTGATCCGAAGTTCATTATTTTGATCATTATGATCAACCTTCTCCATAATTCGAGATTCAGAGTCTTGAATCATCCCCGATACTTTACTGACAATTCTGGTTTCGAACATTTTCAACAATGAATCAACCTCCAAACTTGAAACAGACGAACCACCCCCCCAGATCAGCTTGAGATTGAATTATCGAATTCAACTTCTGATTCAGAATTTTAAATTGCTTCATGGTCATCAGCATATGATCTGGAAACTGCTCTTCTTCTTCATGAAATTCCAATTCTTCAAACGTACCGCCAAACCCCTCAGTATCAGTTTCTGTCTCCATAAAAATGGTTTCTTGAACATTCGAATTCGGTTTGGGTGTGTCAGTGGATTGTGAAGAAAAAATAAAAGTGAATGGTTGATTGATAATGTTTTCGAATGTAGGAGAATCAGTGGTTGAAGTAGTGGGATTAATGGATGGTTGTAAAGAAACAATACTTTCGAAGGGAGCAGAAGTAGAATGATCTTGATCTTCATTCTTCGCATCTCCATCACCCATATTGACATTTGCATCCGTATCAGATACGTTTGCAGGGATGCCTGAAGTTCGTACCGCCTCAGAAACTGATTTGGCAACCGAATCTTCGGGTGGTATGACGATTGTCTGCTCAGGAGTTGGACTTCCTGCGTGAGGAGTTTACTCTGGTGTTTATGGAATTCTTTCATCATCATCTTCTGTTGACTCAGTAGAAATCACAAGTTTTCGGGTCTTCTTCTTCTTCTTCTTTGACAAATGTTTTGCCATATCCTCAGCCCTTTGTTTCTTGGACACCGGAGAAACAGGTGCTGGCACTTCTCTAATTAAAACACCTTGATGAGTGATTTGAGGTTTTCGAACCACTTTATTTGTAGGAGACTTGCTTTTATGGGTTGACTTCATTTTGATTCTTCGAAACATACCAGTCTTCGAAGGAATGACAACATGCTCTTGTGTTTCTTCAATAATAGGCTCAATCACTTGAGTCTCAGCAACAGACACTTCAACTGTTTCAGGCTTCTTCTTTGGAGATTTCGAAGATTTTAACTCTGTTTCAGTCTTCTTCGTCTTCTTGGATTTCTTATCATCTCTTCCCAATAGTATGCCAGTTTCGATTGTAGAATCAATGGTCTTCAAATATGCCACCAAGACAGAATTCGAAGGATCAACTCGTTTAAGCATTGCATCTGGAATACGAGCAACTGATGGAAAAACTTCAGCACTATCAGTGACATCCTTCGGATAGTGGTACGATTGAAAAACGGCTTTTTCTTCATCATTGGGTACCAAAATCCCTTCCTTGTTGTAAAAGTATTGCAAAATCAAGATCCAGTATCTTACACACGAGATACCATGAATAGCATTCGTGTATTCTACACCCTTTTGGAATTCCTTCCATAATTGTGTAGAATAATCCACTTGAAGATCATAATAGATTCCAGTAACCATTGCATATACCTCCATTCTTCCTTTATCAAGACCAACTGTTCTCCCAGTTAAACATCTTAGAAAAATTCCAAATAAGAAATTCCATAGTCGTGGAAGATCAGATTTCTTAAAATCACTGATTTTTGATAGTGGAGGGTGATATCCCATCTCATTAAACATATTGACAATTTGAGGAAATGTGAAAGCAACATATGGAGGTGAATTCGGAATTTCAAGAATTTGACAAAATAGTTTCTTAGATAGCCTGACCTTTTTGTCGTTCACCAGATGAAAAGTAATCGTATCAGAAGCTTTGTTGTAAGTAGCAGTTGATCCTGCTTGAGAAAGCCAGGACATTGGAACAGAGAATGAACTGAACATCGCCTTAGACAAAACAGAGTTCTTCAAGGCAACGATTAGCATCTTCAATTCTTCCGGGTATTGAGAAACATCACCCTCCAAGTGATAGTTTATTGCTTGAATCTTCATTATTGGTAATGAAGAGGCATCTTCAGTGGTATGAGAATCAACATGAGCAGAAGTCGCCATTGTTAGGGTTTGAAGATTTTGAAGATCAGAGAATTTGGGAATTGTTCTTTTTGATCGTGTAAACTAATAATGAACCCTTGAATGCCCTTTTATATGTAACCGTGAAGTTTGAATTTGAAGCGGGATAGGTATTTAATGATATCCGACGTGGCACCTTGAAAAGCGGACCATTACTGCGTAAAAGTAGCCATGCGTCAAAAAGTAGCTGTCACATCTCCTTGAAAATCGGACAGAATACCATACGTCATTTATAGACAGCCTTTATTGTTATCCCCATGATGATTGTAACCGTCAGAACCCTTCGTATGGAAGCAAGGCTCTTTCACTTTTGCGATGAAAAGCGAAGTCATATGCCAGATGTTTGAAATCATCAGCCTGAGTTGGTATTACTCAGAACCTCAAGGATTTCGTGAGTGCAGTATTCCAAAGAATGTAGACAAGAAACAAAGATAAGAAAAATTTGGGATATTGTGATGTCAAAATTTCAATTTGACACAAAAGCAGATGAAATCCCGGGTAAAGATTGCTTTGTTAATCATTAAGAAAAATGATCAACAGCTTGTGTAGGTTCCCGTGAATTACAATCAAGTACTTGTTGATAAGTATCGAAGGGCTTCTTTTATAATGCTTCGTGGGTAGAAAAAAAAATTTCGTTACATATCATCCTAAACATAAGGTGAGAAATTGTAACAGAAATTACTTGTTTAACCAGTGTAGTCAGTGACAAGTGAGTTTTGAAAATTTTAAGTGACATGGACTTTCGAATGAAACTCACACGGAAATCATATTCAAGAAAAAAATTTGTGTTGGATCTTGTTGGGTAACAAACATCATGGTTTTCATATGTTTGATCAAGACCACTCATTTGAAATGAATATGATTTGGAGTTTCGAATTTTGGTACTGAAACAAATGTTTCGTGAAAATCTGGAACAATATTCCCCGTCAATTCCTTAAAAGTATATTGAAAATTGGGTTTCACTTTCATCACGGTCTCATGATGTCAGATCATAAACACAGATTTTTGATATGTCTAAGTCTCGATGGGTTTGATCAGAGATCTCTCGGACATATGTCTTTGTGTGTGATCGTGTAAGAACTTTATAGGTGAAAAAGATTGATGTAAGACACGAAAAATACCTCTGTTATTTTTGGACCAAACAGTAAACTCTTAACTCATTTTGAGAAGAGTCAGGTAGCTCAGAGACTAATGTGAATATAAGCCTGATCGGGAAGAAATTTTCGTATGAATAATTTCATTAAGGCTTTCGTACACACACATTGAGTCATTGGAGGCTTTTGGACAACATGCAGCAACATGCTTCTAGGGACAACTTAGCTAGTTCAAGTGATGAAAAATGTATTAATTCATACGAAAAAAAAATGTACCTGACCCTAGAACTGCAAGCATAATCCACTTTATATCTTCATGATGTTCTGCAACAAAATACTAAAAAGAAATAAGATTCAAAATATTTTTGTTGTTTTGAATTTTTCGAAAGTAGAGACAGAACAAACAAAAATCTTTTTGGATTTTTAAGTTTTCGAAAATTAAATGACAAAACAAAAGAAAATCTTTTTGAATTTTTGATTTTTCGAAAATTGAATGACAGAACAAAAGAAATTTTTTTTGGATTTTTGATTTTTCAAAAATTGAATGACAAAACAAAAGAAAATCTTTTTGAATTTTTGATTTTTCAAAAATTGAATGACAAAACAAAAGAATTTTTTTTTGAATTTTTGATTTTTCGAAAATTGAATAACAAAACAAAAGAAAAGCTTTTTGAATTTTTGATTTTTCAAAAATTGAATGACAAAACAAAAGAAAATCTTTTTGAATTTTTGATTTTTCGAAAATTGAATAACAAAACAAAAGAAAATCTTTTTGGATTTTTGATTTTTCGAAAATTAAAAATAAACTGTAATTGTTGCAAAAATACGAAATTTTATCATCCCCTTATAAGTGACAAATGTACGTATTCGAAGGGGTCGAAGCGTTGACTATGAACAGTAACCTCTGAATCAACCCTTAAAATAAGTGACAAATTTACGAATTTGAAGAGGTCGAAGCGTTGACTATGAACAGTAACCTCTGAATGCCGACGAATATTGCTTTGTCTTACATTCAGCGCCTCTGAATCATTCCTGGTCATTCATCATTCGCCTTTTTCACATGGAACAGAATTTCCATCGATCATTCCAAGTCCTTCTATAATTTTCACAAGGGATTTTTCATCTAAAGGTTTCGTGAAAATATCAGCTAACTGATCAGTTGTTTTCACGAAATGTACTTCAATATTCCCATCCTCCAGGTGATCCTTGATGAAATGATAACGAAGTGCTATATGTTTAGTCTTCGAATGCTGCACAGGATTATGACAAATTCTTATTGCACTTTGAGAATCACAATATAATGCAATCTTTTTCATATTGATTGCATAATCACGCAATTGACTTTGAATCCATATAAATTTGTGAAGTGCAAGCAGCAACAGCCACATATTCTGCTTCAGCTGTTGAAATGGATACACATGTTTGCTTTTTCGATTGCCAGCTCACCAATTTACCATCTAGAAATTGACATCCATCACTTGTACTTTTTCGATCAAGATTACACCCACCCAAGTCTGCATCCGAATATGCTTGTACAAAGAACCCAGTTTTCGAAGGATACCACAATCCTAATGAAATTGTTCCTTTAAGATAACGAAATATATTCTTCACAGCAGTGAGATGTGGTTCTCGTGGATTAGACTGATACCTTGCACAATTACACATAGAAAACATGATATCAGGTCTACTTGCTGCAAGATAAAGTAATAAACCAATCATGCTCCTATAAAGAGTTATGTCAACTGCAGGTTTATCTAACGAAGGTGTCAACTTTATGTCAGTTGCCATTGGAACTCGTAACTTTGTGCAATTCGTCAATCCAAACTTTTCTAGCAGATTCTTCGTATATTTTTCTTGATTAATAAAAATTCCTTCTCTGCTTTGACGAATATTCAAACCAAGAAAATTATTGATTTTTCCCATCGTGCTCATTTCGAACTTACTTTTCATCAAATCTTCGAATTCTATATATAAAGCAGGGTCAGTTGAGCCAAAAATAATATCATCAACATAAATTTGAACAAGCATTAGATGATCCCCAACTTTCTTTCGAAATAATGTGGGATCAACAGATCCTTGTTTAAATTTAGATTGTTTCAAAAATGAAGTAAGAGTTGCATACCATGCTCGTGGTGCTTGTTTCAAACCATAAACTGCCTTATCTAAAATATAAACATGATTTGGAAATTCCTCATTAATAAAACCTGGGGATTGTTCCACGTAAACTGTTTCTTCAAGCTCTCCATTTAAAAATGCACACTTTACGTCCATTTGATAAACATCAAAGTCTTTGTGAGCTGCATAAGCCAGAAATATACGAACCGCCTCGAGTCTTGCGACAGGGGCAAAAGTTTCTTCATAGTCGATTCCTTCTTGTTGTGAATATCCTTTAACAACAAGTCTGGCTTTGTTTCGAACAATATTTCCATCTTTGTCGGTTTTATTTTTAAAAATCCATTTTAACCCGACAATCGAAACATTTTCAGATTTAGGAATTAATCTCCAAACCTTGTTTCGTTCAAATTCAGACAATTCAGATTGCATTGCAACAACCCAATCTGAGTGTTCCATTGCAACCTTAACTGTTTTTGGTTCAATTTTAGAGATGAAAACATTGAACATGCAAAATTCTTGATGAGTATTCAATATCTCATTCTTTGCACGAACTTGAGCTCTTGTTAAAACACCCTCTTGTGGATTCCCAATCACTTGATTCTTCGGATGATCTCTTGTCCATTTTTCCATTGGCGGATATGCTGGATCAAATTCCAAAGGTGCATCTTCGTATATATCTTCATTCTCTGAACCTGCAATCGAACAAACATCATTAAAATCATTATTATTCTCAATGTTTTCTAAATGCTCCCCTTAACATTATGCTCTCTCTCAACATCATGCTCCCCCTCAACATTAACATTCACTCTCCCATTCTCCCCCTCGAAAGAATGTTCTTCCTCAACTAGAGTATTCGAATCCAATTGCTCCCCCTCCACTGGATTGTTTTGCATACTTTCGCCTTTCTCTGGAGAAGTTGATGTTGAATCGTCAGTAAGCTTCGTTAGTTCAGAGAAATGATTATCATTTGCATTTATTTCAGCATCAACAGCATGATCTGAAATTCCAAAAATTAAATCATAATCAATATCTAAGGTTTGTGAGGATTCAGATTCATCTTCTATGTTTTTCAGAATAGGATGATTTTCAAACTGCAATGTAGTTTGTTTTATGTAGTAATCATCAAATGTAAGATTAAAAGTTTCTTCAACTTTTCGTGTTCTTTTGTTCAACACACGATATGCGACTGAATTATGCGAATATCCCAAGAAAATACCTTCATCTGCTTTAGCTTGAAATTTCGTAAGATTATCCTTGAGATTCATAATGAAGCACCTGCATCTGAAAACATGAAAAAATTTGACGTTAGGTTTTCGATTGTTGAGAATTTCATATGGAGTAATGTTAAAATGACGATGAATGAAAGATCTGTTTTGAGTGAAACATGCGGTGGATACTGCTTCAGCCCAAAGGTATTGTGGAAGATTCGCATATGCCAACATAGTCCTTGCCGCTTCGCATAGAGACATATTTCTTCGTTCAACAACACCATTTTGTTGTGGTGTGTATGGAGATGAAAAGTTATGCGAAATTCCTTTGTCCACCAAAAATGAATCAAGGACCTTGTTCTTAAATTCAGTTCCATGATCACTCTTAATTTTTCGAACAATCTTCTTCAATGTTGTTTCCATCTTTTTGATAAAGTCAATCATGATTTGTGCAACTTCGGATTTAAGCCTGAGAAAATAAACCCACGTAAATCTGGAAAAGTCATCAACAATAACTAAAATGTACCTTTTCTTGTTAAGAGTTGAAACGGTTGAAGGACCACACAAATCAATATGTAAGAGCTCCAAAGGTGCAACAATTTTCGAATCTATCGTAATTGGATGACCTTGTTTATGTTGCTTTCCAACTTCACAAGCTGCACATAAAGAATTATTGTCAAATTTAAGTACAGGTAAACCTCTGACCAAATCTTGTACCACTAGTTTATTGATGTTTCGAAAATTGAGATGAGAGAGTCTTCGATGCCAAAGCCAACTTAAGTCTGATGTTGCTTTCGAAAGAAGACATATAGCTGGTTTCCCTACTATCGGATTGATGTAAAAAGTGAACATGTCACCTTTCCTTTTGGATTTCAGTAACACTTCTTTTGTGTTGATATTCGAAATAACACTTCCTTCTTCGTTAAAAAGAACTTGATTGCCAGTGCCCACAACAAGTTGGGAAACACTTATCAAGTTATGTTGAAGACCTCCAACATACGCCACACGATTCACTGTGAATTGTCCGTTCGTGATCTTCCCATATCCTTTGACTTAACATTTTTTATTGTTCCCAAACTTCACAACTCCAACATTTTTTAGACTTCGAAAATCACGTAAATTCTCCTTCTTCCCAGTCATGTGACGAGAGCAACCACTATCGATGTACCATTTATTATCATATTGCTCGTCACATAGTACCTACAATCAATGGAAAAATTTAGGTACCCAAGGCTTTTTGGGTCCTTGGAAATTAGATTTCAATTTCGAATGAAATGAAGAACTTTTAATCCAATCACAAACTTTGGTTTTGAGACTATCAATTAAGTTTACATCTTCATTTAAAGGAACCGAAACATAAGTTTTTGATGATTTCGATTGTTCACTGGCATTACCCTTCGAATTCTGAGTTTGTGAATGAACATTCTTTGCTTTTATTACTGGTTTCCAAGCTTTGAGATATGTTCGAATCCTTAGAAGATGAACTGCCGTTTGATGAAGTATTCACATACTTCTCATATGCTTCGTGAATTTGCTCCTTTGAAAATGTATTCGACTGGTACATCTTTCCTTTGCTTTCAAGCCAATGATCAATGTTCTTCCTTGAAGTCATTCCTTTTTCACGTGAAATTTTCATAGTTTCTTTCTTCGTTTGATTTGGAAAATTTGGCTTTTGAGGAACAAAATCAACTTTTGGTTTTGTTATAAAAGATTGAGCATATGATTTATCAACTGTTGATTTAAAATGTTGACTTTGAAGAAATTTTTGAGTTGGATTTGAGTTATTTGAAAATTTTCTTGGAATATAAGTTTCTGAAACTTTCGAAAACCTTGGTTGTTTATTCACTTCAGACTTTGAATGATTTGAAACCATTTTTGGGTGATTGTGATTCAGACATCTTTTGAGACTCAACATTTTGCCAAAATATTTTCTTTCTTGCTTGTCTTTTTGAAATGTTGTTTTCTTTCGAAAATTTGTCAATTTGATCTTTGAATTCCTTGGAGTTTAGTTTGACAACTTTTTCATTTTCCTTTATAACTTGTTTTGAATTCTCTTTTTCAATTTTTGATTTTTCAACCCATTTTCTTTGTGGTTTTTGACGTTGAAACACGTACGAATTTTTTGTTAAGTTGTTTTGAACTGTGCTTTGATTTGCGAAAAAACCTTCATCAGTTGTTTTTGAATTATCCTCCTCAACTAATTTCTTTAATTCTGGTTTGATATTCTCAACATTTCCAGTTGTTACGAAAACTTGATTTGGAAAAATGACATCATCTGTACACTTGAAATTTGGATAAACCACAGTATTTGTTTCAAGATAATGTTCACCTTTTTCAGTCTTTAGTTGTTCGAACTTTTGTGTATCACCATACACTTGATCAACCACTATTCGTGGAGTTTCTACTTCCTTTGAAGATTTCTTTTCCTTCGAAATTTTCTCTTCATTTTCATCATCGCTATCATCAGTTTGACTGTCTTTGATATCCACGAAGTTCATATCACAAACTTTCGAAGTTGAAGGTATATCAATTTCTTTCTCAACCATCAAATCCTTATGTAACATCCCGAAATTCAGGTACAACTATTTAGCCCTTCTTTTATTCAAAGTGTCAAGTTAAGCCCTTAAGAGGAATTGGTAGCAAATGAGTACACTGGGCGTACTCAAGAGTACGCTGCGCGTACTCATGCGCTTATTTTGGACGCGGACTCGCCTGAGTACGCTGGGCGTAATGTGTCCAGGTGCAAACCCTAATTTCTGACTTGTGCCCTATATATTGGATGCTAAGGCTTATTTCTCAGCCTCCATAGCAGTGAGTAAAACCCTAAGAGAGAACTTTTCATCGTTCTTAGTGAGTGTGTGTGATTTTGGAGCTAAAAGTGCCTTGGTGTGCTAGTGAAGAAGAAGGAGAGGAGTTTGTGGAGACTAGAGCTTGAAGTGCAAGTTTGGATCTAAGATCTACAGAGGAAGGAGCTGCATTTGGAGGTATAAAGTTCAAAACTTTCCTCTTAATTTGGTTTGTTGCTTCATGGACCATTTTAGGGTTAAAAGTCCCAAAGGTGGAGACCTTATGAGTGTAATGAGCTCCATGGACCTAGATCTGTCCCATTTCAGTGGTATTTGTGTTATAGATCCATAAAGTTCCCATCTTGGTCGTGGATATGAGATCATGCTTGAGTATTGGGCTTTCTAGTGTTAGGAAATGGTATATTTTGGGTGTTAGTGACTTGTTCAGCCATGCAAAGGCTTAAAGTCATCGACTTTATGGATTAAGAGGCTTAGAAATGGTCAGATCTAAAAGTTGGACGTGAGTCTTAACTGTTTAAGACCTCAAGAGCTAAGGGACTGAAACTGGGATTTACGCCGGGCGTAATCCCAGTACGCGCGGCGTACGGGGAGGCGTTCCCCGATTCTGAGACTGCCGGGTACGCCCAGTGTACACATCTGGTACGCGCAGCGTAACCCGGAGGGTTGACTTTTGGTTGACTTTTAGGGTTTGGTCTATAGTGGGGCCTTTGAGTTATGAGAGGGGTAAAATGGTCTTTTACCCTTCTGAGAGTACTAAGAGGAGGAATAGTCTAGCCTTGAGAGATGTATTGATTGAGAGTATTTATTTTACATGATTAGGCGGAGGCTAGACCTGATTTTACAGAGTTCGAGCTTTACCGAGTTACCCGAGGTGAGTCTTCTCACTATACTTTACCTAGAGTGGTAATTAGAGCTATGAGACAGAGTATGATGTATGCTTTTGCATGATGTGATTTCTATGTGTTATATGCTATGTATGTTACAGAGTTTTCAGAGCTAGGACCGGAAGGTCCACAGAGTTAGGGCCAGAGGGCCCACAGAGTTAGGGCTAGAGGGCCCACAGAGTTATGGGACTGGAGGGTCCCACAGAGACACCTTGACCAGAGGGTCATCAGAGTTATAGCCTCGAGTGGCTAATATGTGTTGCGTGTGGTATTTTGGGGAACTCACTAAGCATTTATGCTTACAGTGTTGTGTTATGTGTCTCAGGTACCAGCGAGGATCGCGGGAAGGCGTCGGTTTGATCAGTACACACACGGGGAGATTTTTATTATGATCTTGGGATATGATGTTATGATTGACTATGTGATACAATGGTGTTTTTATAACGATTATGAATGAAAATGTGTTTTATAAAATGTGAAAAATTGTTTTGAAACATTGGGTGTTACAAGTTGGTATCAAAGCCTTGGTTTGAGGGATTCGGATTCATCTTCGGGCGTATCTAAACTCAAACTGAGGATTTAAGAGAAATTTTGATGACTAAAAACTTTTTTAAAGAGTAAAAAGAGTTTTGAGACAAACAGAGCAGAGTCGTGTGTACGATCAGCCAGTGCCCGAACGGTGATTTCCCAAAATACCCTTGTAATTAGTGTTATGAGATATATTATGTTATGATATATGATGAGTTATGCTATGCATGCTAGAGTAGACTAGGTATTCTTATTAGGACTAGAGTGGCCTGATATGTGATGCCTTAGTCTAGGAGTTTTGCTGCTAGGGATACTTGAGAGTGTTTAGATAGCAGCGAGGAGTTTATGAGAGAGCTGCTAGTGAGTAGCATATGGTTAAAGAGAGTAGAGTACTTGGGACTTGGGATCCAAGGAGGAGGACTTAGAGTGGATGCTGATGCGGTGTGGACGGTAGTATAGGGCCCGTACTACTGAAGACACCGGAGCAGTGCGCACCCTAAGTAAGAATCCATTGGGTACTAAGGAGCAAGTAGGGTGGAGTTATCGAGTGCGAGTATACTCGAGCGAGTCCCTGATATTTGTTATGTTGTATTTCAGAGACATCATGGTTGGGACACGCCACACACTAGAGAGCAGCGGTACTAGTGATGAGGAGATTCGTAGGATCATTCATGAGGAGGTGGCCTCATTGCTAGCAGACACAACAATTGAATCAAAATAAGTAACCATCTCATCAAAATATATTAGTTCAGAATCATAAGCATGTGTAGGAATATTGAAAGATTCGAGAATTTTACGTACCTTTGTTGTCATTGGTGATTTGTCTGCTGTCTTGGATACGAAGCATCGTCCTTTCACTTCGAATTCCTCGTCATCTGAGTCCTCCTCCATTTTCGCATACATTGCTCCATGTGTTGGATTCCTCATTTCTTCATCATCTGATCCGGATGACCAGATTTGATACGTTCCATCTTCATCCTCATGTTCACCATTTGCAACCAATTACAAGTTTTTGGCTTTTTCACGAACCTCCTCAAGCTTCTCTGCATAATACGCCTCATCTTTAACTTTATTTTTTCTCTCATCCTTCTTTCGAAGCATACAATCATTCGCAAGATGATTAGCTCCGTTGCAATAATGACAATCTACACCAGCATCACCTTTCAGCTTTTTCTCGATTTTGCCTTCAGACATTTTCGAATCTTTCTTCTCAATTTTCTTTTTCTCCTCAACAGCAGTTTTACTCACAACATTTCCTTTTACCTCAGCAAGCTTAGTCTTCGGATTGAACGACTTTTTGAAAAACTTCTTAACATGATTATTCGAGTAAAAAGCTATCGCCTCATCATCCGAATTCATGATGAATCCTTCTTCTTCCTCAGAATCACCATTTTCAGCTTCTTTCTCAGATATCTTTGACACAAGTGCCAATGGACCTCCCAAATTCAGCTTTGTCTCCTCAGCAATTTCATTTACCTCAGTTTCGTGTGTCTTCAACTGATTGTACAAATCATTGAGAGTTGATGTATCAAAACTTTGCTGATTCTTCACCATCATACTTACGCTTCTCCATTATTTTCGAAGACCCATCACAAAAATGAGATTGAATTCCATTGAAGTCCTGGTAATTCCATAGCGATTACAACGATAGATTAACTCATTCAGTCGATCATAGTAGACTTCAATTGTTTCACCTTCTTTTTGTCTGAAATCTTTCAGCTCAACCAAACATTGTTTGACTGAATTGATTTTAGTCTTCTCACTTCCTTGAAACTTATCTTTCAGATTGTTCCAGATCTCCTTTGCAGTTGTACAACTCCTTACATAACTGTACACAACTGGAGGTAAAGCTCCTCGCAATTCTTTTATACATCTCTTCTCCAGTTTCTTCAGACGATCAGTTTGATTATCAACAACAGAACTTGTAGTAGATGAACCAATTGCTTGAACAGTCACTGGAACATTAACATTTCCAGTGATACATGACCATAATTCTTCATCAAGTCCATTCAGATAATCCTGCATACGATCAACCCACTGATCATAGTATTCATGGATTAGCATTGGAATTTTGGTTGATGATCCTAACAAATGAGAAAACGAGGTCATCGAATTGAGATTGAAACTCGCCATTGTTGTACGGAAGTTGATTTTGAAAATTCTTAAGAAGATTTGGAAATTTGAAAACAAACTAGTTGAATCAAACCGAAATTGCTAGAAGAATACTCGATTTAACAATTCAAATGCAGAATCAAATCACAGACTAAGATCTAGACAAAATTTTCACGATCAAAAAGTGCGGAAACTTTCAAACCAAAAATTTGATTCAAAAACTTTTTGAATGGATGAAAATCAGATCACAAATGTGATTCCTGCTCTGATACCAATTGAAGAATCAAAGAATCAAGTATAAAACAAATTAGAGTATGAAATCAATTAAGATTGCGAGATTGAACACCAGATGTAAATATGATCTTGTTTCAGCTCTATTACGCTTTCGAATGTTTACAAAGAATAAAGACAGGTCTGTAAAAACTCTTATCTAACTCTAGTAAATATCCCTATTTATAGGGAACCGAAAGCGTACAAAAAATATACTAAGGCATAGACACTAACGCTTCGAATAAAAGCGCCTTAGTAAAATACATTACAAGACATTCGAAGAGTTCAGAATACAATTCGACTTATTACAATAATTCGACCCTTACAGTTCTAAATATATATATCGTAGTAGAGGCTGATTTAAAAGATTGAACACCACGTTTACAAAAGAGTAAATTACACTTTTTGTCCATATGTTTGCATCTATAAAAAGTTAATTTTTTTAATTTTTGACATAGCTCGTTTTTGTGGTTTTTAAAAGGTGCATGTGTATGTTCCTAAAGCCGGTTACTGTAAATCTATTCTTTTAAATGCATAGAAAGTGATTATGTGCATTTATACCCTTATTTTGTTATTTTGTTATTTTGACACTTTCTAATTGTTCATGCACCATTTCTAAAAAAACTGAAGATATGCCCTAAAGCCTTAGCAGGCTCGTCGATCTACCATTTCTATTCTTGAAAAGATCACCACCACTCAGTGGCGGACGCAGACTGTTTTAGTAGGGGTGTCCCTCGTACTTCAAGCGGGTGCACCTAATAGAAAAAAAAAATTTACACTGCGTGCCGGAAATTGAGCAGTGGCCTGGGACCCCAAATGTCCCACTAAGGTCCGCCACTACCACCACTTATCACCTCAATCATCGAAATTCTTTAGAAGCTGGTGATGTTGTATGCCATGAATGCTTAGGATTGGATTGTTAAGGTTGTAATATTTGATTATTTCCTTCCATTGTAATCCTATCGATGTTGGCATGTTGCCCTAATTGAAATCATGTTTGTTGTCATAAAGTCATGGATGCTTGGAACTGGAATAGTGGTGACCCTGGGTAATCCTATCGATGTTGCCCTAATTGAAATCATGTTTCCATTGTAATCCTATCGATGTTTCCCTAATTTTAATTTTTGACATAACTCGTTTTTGTGGTTTTTAAAAGGTGCATGTGTATGTTCCGAAAGTCGTTACTGTAAATCTATTCTTTTAAATGCATAGAAAGTGATTATGTGCATTTATACCCTTATTTTGTTATTTTGTTATTTTGACACTTTCTAATTGTTCATGCACCATTTCTAAAAAAAATGGAAGATATGCCCTAAAGCCTTAGCAGGCCCGTCGATCTACCATTTCTATTCTTGAAAAGATCGTCACCACTTATCACCTTAATCATCGAAATTCTTTAGAAGCTGGTGATGTTGTATGCCATGAATGCTTAGGATTGGATTGTTAAGGTTGTAATATTTGATTATTTCCTTCCATTGTAATCCTATCGATGTTGCCCTAATTGAAATCATGTTTGTTGTCATAAAGTCATGGATGCTTGGAACTGGAATAGTGGTGACCCTGGGTGTGCGGTTGTATGGGGCTTCCGATTTTAGGGCACCTCCGAATTTTGGGACAAATATATGTATACTTATGACGTTGGTATTTTTATAAAATCATTTTTATGTGTTATCATTATAGAAAATTAGTCGTATCAGTTACTTATATACACAATGCAACATTTGTTTGCAATCTTGAAGTCATTTTACTTATGAAAAAATATCAAAGAAAATCAAAAAATCAAAATCTTATCATAAATTTATCACAAACTTAAGGAAAATATCTATATGCAAAGAAAAATACAAATTCATTTCTAATACAAATTCTAACAAACGATTTCATGATTTCATATTTTATAAAAGACACTTTATCCAAAAATCTAATACAACAATTCAAAATTTAATCATAAATTCTGTAAGTTACTTTTCAGTTTTCCCCAACAGAGTCTCATTTTAAAATAGGAAAATAACTTATCAGGATAATCATTTTTGTCGTTTTATTCACATTTAGACAAATTTTTTTGTACACATTTAACTATTTAACTTGTTATATGTGTTCACATATTACCATTGTCACCGGCTATAGCAGGTGACAATGGTAATATGTGAACACATTTAACAAGTTAAATGGTCAAATATGTACAAAAAAATAAAGTTACTTAAATGTGAACAAAACGAAAAGTTAATTATCATGATAAATCATTTTCCCCACTTTTAATAGTGATTTTATTTTTCATATTTGTTAGTATTATTATTTTTTTCAAACGTTATTTTTAAAGTATCCATAATGTCCTAAATATTAATTAAATATTGATCACTTATAAACTTTACTTTTTAATTAATAAATATGTTTGTATTTTGTAAAATATTTTATATAGCCTCTTATATTTTTTTTTCTTTTGTTTTTAAGCATATATAATATTTTTAAAGTAAATAGTATCTAACAATAAAATTAAATAAATTAAATATGTAACGAGGTTTTTTTTTTACAATTTTAAAAAATATTACGTAGCAAATAGAAAAACAAAAAAGTTTATATAATGTAAATGTTTTAAAATTATTACAACTTTTTAATTAGAAGTTTATAAACTTTTAAATTTTTAATACAACGCTTTAAACTAGTATTTAACGAAAGTATTTTAAAATGTTATGGCAAAGTATTACATTGTTATATAAAATCTATGAAACACATTAAAAATGTTGTAAAAGAAAGTTTAGGATTAATTGTATGAAAGTTATAAAAAATAAATTGTATGAAAATGTAAAAACAAAAAAAAAAGTTAAAAACTTGTAAATTTTTTTTAATGTTTTGTTTAAAAGCACTTGTATTAGAATTCTATGAAAGTACAAAAGAATATAAACAAAGATTAAAACATTATATTAGAAAAACTAATAGAAAAAAATATCATAAAAAATTGTAAGAAGTTATAAAGTCTTAAGAAATTTGTAAAAAAAAAATGTTCATATTTATACATTTTTTTGTACACATTTGACCATTTAACTTGTTAAATATGTTCACATATTACCCTTGTCACCTGTTATAGCAGGTGACAATGGTAATATGTAAACAAATTTAACAAGTTAAATGATCAAATGTGTACAAAAAAAGAGGTTGTCTAAATGTGAGCAAGACAAAAATGTAATTACCCTGTCAAATCATTTTCCCTTTTAAAATCGTTGTCAACTATAAGGTGAGAAAGTAGAATTGAAGTTGAAAATAATAGTGACTCAAGCTCCTGAAATAATAAAAGCTCTAACAGGGTATGAACTTTGCAAATTTGTCTTTATAGTTGGTATGGTTATATGGTATTTGTTAACATTTTTTAGTTTTGAATTTAACGGTAGCAAAATAACTTAATAATATTTTAAAAAAATGAAAATTATGGGGCCTCACTTGGATTTTCACACAATGTCTCCGAAATATCAGGGACAAGCCCATATTTAAATATTGTGGTTGGAACCTTTGGTTATTTCCTTCAATTGTAATTATGTGGATGTTGTGGGATGGAAACATGGGCAATATCAAGGATGCATTACATGATCTTAAGGTGTGGCCTGGGTTGATCGAATTTTGGTTCTAGCTTCATCGTGTTTTGAGTTGCAAGTTAGAGGTTTACTTTGGTTTTGATTTTAGTTTGGTTTTTAATTTTAGAATGCGATTCTTTCATTTAAGAAATTGATTTATCAATATAAATATATGTTTCACTGTCTTGTACATTAACTACAAAGATATTGTATCTTTTATATGGATGAATCAATTTTTTAAGTGGAAAAATCACTTCCTTTTGATTTTAAGTTAGATATATTCATATATGAATATGGTGGATGGCGGTGAAGTTAGTCTACATTAACTGTCTTGTCGGAACATAATACAAAAATAATGTATTTTGGTCCTTTAGAAGTATTTTACAGAGGAGGGTTAACCCTAACAAACTCTCATGAACGATGGTTTCAAAATTTAGAAATCATAGGGATGAGCTATGACAAGAATTGAAAATTTAGACTAACATTAAAGATTAAAACAAATTACGGGCACCAAAACTGTAATTTACTCGATAAAAAAAGGAAGGGGTTGGCTAAATGGACACCCCAAATTTACCATTTAGACACCGTATATAATTTTTAAGGTTTTTTCATTGGTAAAAATTACATTGTTTTTTGAAAAAGATGATTAAAAATAGTTAACTATTGGTTGACTTTTGATAAAGATGTTTATAGGGTGTCTAAATGGTGTCTTAATAGCAGCACCTAGGGTTGGCTAAATGGACACCCCATTTTACCATTTAGACATCCTATATAATTTTTAAGGTTTTTTCATTGGTAAAAATTACATTCTTTTTTGGAAAAGGAATCTAACAAGGGAAAGGTTAGAGTCAAAAGTGAACCCCGTTCGGTCGCATTCTGTCTTGAATTTTGTCAAACACCTGTCAAAGAGATTCTCAAAGATTTTTGTTATCCAAAACCCACGCGCAACAAAGAGTAAAAAGTAAAAGAAAATTATGATGAAAATTCTCTTTTACATATCGTTTTTTAATGTTAAATACAGTTTATTAGAATTTAAAAGTATTCAACTTTTTTTTTTTAACGGCAAATCTACACTACTCCTAAACTACTCCTAATATCACTTATGTCTCTAATGAGATTTGAACCCTCAACCTCTAGGAGGAAGGACAACATCCGGTACCGCTGGGCTAGAAGCCCTTTAGATCGGAAATATATAAACCCATTTGAACATCACATAAAAGACCTTTTAGATTGAGAGATTTAACAGAATGACAAAAAAAAATTCAAAATTTACAAAATTACCACCTGTTTAGTAATACACTTATTAATTGTTATAAAACCATAAGATGGCTTTTGGAATACATATGAGGTGTGTTTAAAATGTATCATTTTCCAAATGGATGAGAGTCATCGTAAATAAAATATGTAGATTTAGGAGTATGATTAGATGGTTGTGTGAGTTAGCTATTTGAAAAAAAAAATTATTATGAAACCCTGTTACATGAATAAAAATATTTGATTAACATTTTGAAAATTCTCCATCGTTGGCCCATGCCATAAGGACTTTTATGACAATGAGTTGTGAAGAAGTCAATAAGAGAGGCCTACAATGTAAGAAAACTATTGCACATATAGACAACATCGCGCATGTAAAAAAAAAGGCTATCAAATTAACGAACTATTTTTAGTATTATCTTGTGGTATCACCTAGCAATGCACGTCAAAATTTAAAGGGTGATACATAAAAGCATGGTAAGCACACAAAATTTAGTATTCATTAAAATCTCAGGCTAGCCCACTTCCCATGGTATAATATTGGCACCAGCTCACATCCCGTGAAAATAAATTAGGTCCCGTTTGATAGTTTCTGTTTGGGAAAGTGCTGTCTGGTAAAGTGTTGTCTGAGAAAGTTTTCTGACTGGGAAAGAAACCATGCTGTTTGGTTGTACATCTGATTGACTGTGCTGTGTGCTGAACGATGAAAAAAAATTAATAATTCAAAAAATAATAAATTTAAAAAAACTTATTTAAAAAAAAATTAATAATCCAATAAAGAAAGAAAGAGGCGGGGTTTGATGTATAATTGTCTTTCCAGCCTATTCAACCAGAAAAATATGATTTTGGGGCTTTCTGGGAAAGACATATCTTACCGGGAAAGACCCATTCTTTTGTGCAAATCAAACAGTCTTTCCGGTCCATTCAGCCAGAAAGATATGTTTGGACCTGGAAAGATGCGTATCAAACGGGGCCTTAATGTACGAAAGCTTCTAGCTTTTAATTTTTAAGAAAACACTTTGGTTTAAACAAAAAGTTTCGTTCGACAGTACGAACGTTTAACTTTTAGTTTAAACAAAACGTTTTAAATATAAAAGCTACTTTATATAGTGATTAACAAAAATTTATGTAGCGTTTAACAAAAGGCTATTGAGCTTTTGAAATCAATTTTCATAATTGTCATTAAAATATTAACAATTGTCCTTTTATGTAATTTTACATATTTCAAAAGTTTTCAGTTACTTTGTCAAACACTCATATAACAAATAAAAACTACAACTTTCAGCTATCAGCTACCCGTTATCCGCTACGTACTTGCTACTAGCTACACTCTACACGCTACTCGTAACTCGTTACCCGCTTCCAGCTAACAACTATTTTTGTCAAACACACCCTAATTCGGATAGATATCATGGATACTTGAACTCGAAGTCTAATATCTATTAGTTTGGTGGGTATAGATTGGTATTATATTGTCAAATTTTTGTCAATTCACATGTCACATCACTCCCCATTTAGATAGGAAATATCCTCCACACCATATAGAAGAGGGGAAAAAGTAAAAAAGAAAATTAAAAATTAAAAATCTAAAAAATGAAAGGTGCAAAATAACTTTCCAAATAGAACAAATCACAACATTGGATTATCGATTATGTTGAAATTTTTGTGCAAGAAACAAATCTTTTAGTTATATTGCTAATTATATATAAACATACTATCGAAAAACAATAAGACACCAAATATATATATATATATATATATATATATATATATATATATATATATATATATTAAAGAAGTTAAGCCTTATGAATAGTGAACTTGGTGGTTTTTTGGCATATTTGGTCCACATGTTTATATATTTTCGTATTTTGTCCTTCTGTTTTTAGGGTTTTCATTTTACCCATTCTCATTTTTTTTTCGTTTTCTAAAATTATCTAATTTATGTAACATGTAACATAGCATATTCGCTTGATAGTTAACTAGTATTAGCAGTGTTTCCTAAAAGCACAAAGCAAGCAGCATTCGAGCTTCGAGTTCTAACCAGAGCACTGCCTAACAGGCCAACCTAACATATCATTTATAATCCATACTAGCATGTAGTTCTAGAATCCCATACAGTAGGAATACAAAGACATCTCTCCTCACATAAATTTCTAAGCAAATCCTTAGCCATAATCTAGAATGTTATCCATATATTCACATACTTAATCAATTAAATGTGTATGAGTATTTTGGGAACACTTACTTGAGTTCGGCCGATTGCATGCATCACACCCCATTTTTTATAAAAAACCTTTTAGAAAAATCTTTTTCTTTTCACTTAATCCCTCAATTTGAGTTAAGACACACCCAAGAGTGTGGCCGAAGCCCTCTAACCAAGGCTCTGATACCAACTTGTAACATCCCAAAAATACTAAGTACAATTTTTTGTTTAAAAAAACCAAACCATCAAACATATATTCAAAACCGCCAAATATTTCATAGTATAAAAATAGTTATCAGAGTACAATCCCAAAATCATAAAATGTCAAACATATGTGGATGCGATGCGATCATGTCGGACCATTCCCTTTTTAACCCGAAGTACCTAAAAATATTTAAACATAAACTGTAAGTACAAAGCTTAGTGAGTTTCCCCAAAATACCACATAGCATACATCATACACACATATCATACATAAACATATAACTTGTCTATTTTACCCATGAGTCCCTTCCCACTCTCTAAGTCCCTACCGAATCCCTAAGTCCCTTCCAACACCCTGAGTCTCTTCCGACTCCTTCGGTGTCTTTCAACCGATACGATTCTATTTCACCCTCTACAGCTAAGCATACAATCATACCAACAAGAGTCACAAAGACAACAAGCACATACATGTATATCGGTTAGAGTTAACTAGTATAGGTCTATTTCACCCACTACTATCCTACAACATAAACCAGTGGGCTGACATTGGTGCCTTCAACCCACAAGTACAGTGAAGAGAATCACCTCAACTTATTGATAAATAAATCACACTCTCGGGCTGCTGCTACCACGGCTTCTCACACTAAACATGTTCGAAAATCAACCCTAATTAATAATCAGGGTAATAACCTCTAATCAATGGTCTAAAATCATATTCTATCTTACTAAGGGTAAAAGACCATTTTATCATTCACTACTTGGCCCATCTCATCCATAGCCCAAATCAATAATGACCCAAGGCCCAAAATGGCCCAAAAGACCTTTTTGGTTAGTACTCCCCGCGTACAACCCCATTACGCTCAGCGTACTGGGCTTCAACAGAAGGGGAATTCTGGCCATGCTCGTTACCCCTTGTGTACTTGAGAGGTACGCCCATTGTACTCCTCTGCTGCCCAAAACTCAACTTTAAGTCCTTAATGCTTTAAGAACAAACGTCCAAATCACATATCTAACTCTTAAGAAGGTCTTAATTGATAAAGTTGGTAACTTTAAGCCTTTGTGTAGCTTAATAGGACCCAACACTAAACTCTAGGTCCAAAACTTCATGAAAAGATCAACTCATGCATGGGTGGACTACAACCCCTAAGATTCAATTTTTATGACTTATCAAACTCAGAGATGGCTAGAAATGTTGCTCAAAGGTTCTTGAGTAACTTCTACTCACAAGATCCAAGCAATGGGACCATAATATGCCATAACATGACCCAAAACTAGATCTACACAAAAGAGTTATAAAGTTTGAAGCTTTATACCTCCAGAAGATGCTAAATAAAGAACTAAGTCTGGATCTACAAGCTCCAAGCTAACCAACACTTCTCCAATGAGCTCCTTCTTCTTCAATATGCACCAAAACACACCAAATAACTCAAATGGTTCAAGAATCTCACAAATGGGGCTACGGTTTCGAAATGATGCTTTGGGATTATGGTGGCTGATGATGAGAAAGGTCTAAAGGTGTTTAAATAGGGTTTAAAACTTATTGTATACTTCAAACAACTTCATCCTCCTTTTAAGTAAGAGCTACAAAATTACCCCTTTAAAAACCCGTAGGCAAGTTAATTTAGGAGCAATTAACCATTGCTTCAGCTAACATAAACAGCCGTATGCATCTACAGACTATACACATACATACAAACACTTTTAGCTCGTGGGAAAAAATCTAGGCAGATCAAGAATCCATAAAGAATTTAAACGAAATCCAAATATCCAATTTTAAACTTGAAATTACCTAGAATTCTCTGTTACAATTCTCGTTTAATCAGACGTGAAGTCGGAGATGTGAGAAACCACAATAAAGGAGTAAGAGATGTCTTATCGCGATGGTGAAATCACATTTGATGAGTAGAAAATAGAAACCAATCAAACTAAGGAATGAAAAAACTCTGAAAATTATGGAAAAATCGTTTGAGACTTACAACTAATGAAGTACTAACCTTGAATCGATTGAGCCCTGCAATAGAATATAACTCAAATCAAAAGAGAGATTATAAGTATCAATGTTGCTTCTTCCTGCTTCCCTATCGATCGCGTCCAACCTCTTTATCTCGGTCGTTCTTTTCAACTCGATGACAACATATACCAAGTGGCTTAACGGTGGTCAAATGATTTACGAATGAGAGTGGATATGGAGATGTAGACGACGAAAATCGACTTTAGGGCTTTTACAGTTGAAGTAATCCATTAGTTCATCTGCAAGAAACGACACAAATTAGACGATGGGAAGAAGGTGAACGGCTAAAATTAGGGGAGTAGTGTACTGATGATTTTGTGAACCCTAGAACCTGCTTCGTTTCCAATGATAGGTAGGCAAGAGAAGAACATCATTTGATGGTAGTGAATGGCGTTTGATCGAGAGAGAGGGAGGTGATAGACAGAGAATACGATCGAAGATGAAGCGGCGGAGGTAAAGTGAAACTGATAAGCAATAAACTGGATAAATCGATTGGGTTAAAAGGCGGTGACCCTGGTGGAGTAACTAATGCGATGAACAGTACCTCTGGTTAGATACTATTCATAAGGTGCTCCTTTTATATATATATATATATATATATATATATATATATATATATATATATATATATATATATATATATATAAATACATAAATTTTGTCATGGTTTAAAAAGACCTATAATTAGTTTACGGACCATTTAAACCCTAAGGCTAAGAGGCATCGCGTGAGAAGGGAAGAAAAAATGTCACGTCATTATTTTAACCATTCCACAACCAACCAACTAGGTTGTGGAAATGGTGTTCACTGGTGAAGTGGTATTGAAGAAGAGAGAGATTGTAGAGAGAGATAGACACAAAGAAATTCTCCACCAATCACAGTCATCGTCTTCTTCCGTAGTGGGTACCACGCCACAAGACGCCCACCCATCTTTGAGGCGGTGTTCACGCGTAGCCTACTATGCCACGTAGACACTACGCGTAGGTTGACCCAATCCATACCCCATGGCCTAAAGATGGAGTTATAGTGCTTTGATGATAAATTGATAATAACCTTATTATTAACATAATTTTTTTACTCTCATCATTATTTACCATTTGCTCCTAATCCTGTGAATTATGATATTCGTGATCTCTATATGTTTAACAAGCGATTTGATCTTTATGATCTGACATCGTTGTCCTTGCACACTGTCAAATGTCCTTGACTTATGTAGACGCTGGTTGAGCAAATCAAGCAACGTGATACGCGCTAATTCCATATCCAATCGTACATCTTCTGTACATGAGATGCTCGGCTTGCATGTTTCAAAGATCTGATTACGTTTTTCCGAATTGAGATCTTTAGTCAATAATAAGTTTTCTATCAACATGTTTTCGAATAGTCGTACGCCTTCCGAAAAAAAAACAATTCTAGTGGAATACCCAACTTTCAATTTTCGAAGTTATTAACCAGACTTTGAGAATGAATGATAGGTATCTCTCAATCAGTGGACAGGTTTGAAATCTAAGTAACTGTTTGTACTTTGTAGTGTGAGCTGATAAAAATATTTTGACAAAAACGACAAGTATATAAATTTAATCACATCTTAGAATTCCTGATACATATTAGTAATTAACAGACATGAAGCTAACTACGTATGGTTATCATTGGAAGTAGATTGACCACTGTGACCCTGACCACTCCGCCATGATCCTCTTGGAATCGAGTGATGATTGTTGGGCTCGAGCTCTGCATCCTGTTCCATGGAGTTTGGTTTTCCACCATCATTAGTATCCATCAGCATGGTCCTCTTCTTCATGGCAAATACCATTTTTTGTGATAGAAGTAACATCATTACCATAACCATCACCATCATTACTTGCATCCTCATCATCTTCTTCATTGCGCCTCTCTCTCTCTCTCTCTCAGTCTCTCTCTGTGTAGAATCTCTTAGTTGATGAAGGGTATTAGGGTTTTATGTATGCTCAGTTGTGGGGTGGAGAAATTAGCTTCATTTGCTACTTATATGTTTACAGAGTGAGTGAAAGAGGGGAGAAGAAGGTTGATTCGAAAAAATCTAGACTTTCTGCTTTTTGGGCTTTCCACCGAAGTGAGGGGTGGTTAATGTAGGCCAAATCCTTCCACAAGGCTCAACTTTCTACTAGCAGATAAATAATGCAATAATAACTGGTAAATTGTGTATTCGAAGTTGTATGCAGGTTTTAATTTTGTGAATTTCTCTCTGGAAAGCATTTTACACGTGGTTCGTCTAACGGCTATCTTTTAAGATATTTATTGAGTGTCACCTTGTGGATGTGCCACGAATCCCTTTTCATATCAAACGTGATCATTTCCAATCTAATGTCAATGATTTGATTTAAATATAAATTTTTTCTTATTCATTTAAATAAATTTTTGATTTTTTTTCTTTATATTTTTTTGATTTTTTTAAGTTTATTATTATTATTATTTTAATCAATTATATCATCTGTGTTTTAGAAAATATATTTATTTATAGTTGTATCTTTGTTTTTAGGTTGGTGGGTTTGGCTTCGGCATGTTCGGCGAACACCGGACCGAGCCCTCGTCATGCCGAGCTCGGCTCGGCAACTCGGCATACATCTATCTATCGAGAAACACTTTTGAATTGAAAGTTTCAATATTGGTCCCTGAAAATTCTTTTTTTGCTACACCTTTTACCCCAAACTTAAAATGAAAAATACTATATTTACTTTTTAACTTTATAAAAATTGACATTTAGATTTATTCCCTTTCATTTAATGTTTAATATTCTTTATTAATTTAAATAAATCCCTTCTATTTAAGTTAATTCTATATATATATTAAATCTAAAGGAAGTTAGCAATAGTAATTTTTATGTCTTTAGGTTTTTGCCACAAATGTTTAGTGAATTTGACACTTTTAGTCCTTAAAGTGAAAACTTTTACAATTTTGTGTTTTGATTAAGTTTTTGTGCTTTTAGGGTTTTGCCACAAATCTTTAGTAACTTTGACACTTTTCGTCCCTGCAGTGAAAAGTTTTATATTTTGGTGTTTTTGCCACAAATCTTTAATGAAATTGACACTTTTTGTCCTTATAGTCAAAACTTTTACATTTTGACATAAAAAACACAAAAAACCTCATTTAGAATTTTGCCACCATATTTTCTCAACTTTGGCAACTTTCACGTTATTGCCACAACATTTTTGGATTTTCTCCAC
Source organism: Lactuca virosa (assembly GCF_052849685.1). Lineage (NCBI taxonomy): Eukaryota > Viridiplantae > Streptophyta > Magnoliopsida > Asterales > Asteraceae > Lactuca > Lactuca virosa. Next base: position 50,603,425 of record NC_136431.1, read on the forward strand.
CAGTGTCCCTTCTTTTGGTTGTCGTACACTTTGGACATCTAATTTTAGGAGTTGTCGACTTTCTCTCCTATTTGCGGTGATTTACACTTTCGGCACGTATTTTTTAAAGTTTGCCGATTTTCCCCATATTACCCCAAAAGCGGCGTAGCCGCGAGTTCTTTGCTAGTTATTATTATATCCCAAAAGCATAAGTGAATTATTATAATACCTTTTAGTTCTAAAATAACTTGTTTAAATTAATTATTTTTAATACAATTAATTTACAAAAAATTAAAAAAAGAAAGAATGACAAACATGGCAACTCACGCCTTCTAAGGCTGGTGGGTGTGGTGTCACACTTGTCACAGTCCACGTACGCGTCATATCCTTTTTGTCACACTTTAGCCAAAACTTGTCATTTGTTAGGCGCGAGTTGTCATACTTGTCATGCTAATTATATATTTTCTTTAACAAATATAGAAAATAAATATTGAAAATATATTATTTTTTTAAAAAACTTAAATTCCATTAAAAAACCTAGAAATTCAAAAAATAAAAAAACATTACACTAGAAATTCAAAAAAAAAACATAGAAATTAAAATATCACAAGAACACTAGAAATTCAGAAACATCACACTATAAATTCAAACACACAACCCACTAAAAATTAGAAGACAAAGACTTCAAATTTGACGTCATTTGGGGCTATGCCTCACAATTTGCTAAAACTCAACAAGCTTGAAATCTTTTTCAGTTTCAACACGGTAAGCCTCAAGAGCATTCTGTAGCAAAATATTTTCGTTTTCACCATTTCCGACATCATGCATCACCCTACGAAACACAATGGTAAACCGAGTTGCGAGTGTGTGTGCGTTTGTCCATTTGGCAGAGAGTAGATCTTTTCTTCGTAGTTGAGGGGCTTGGCGGTTGTATATGTCGGCGACTCTGCTCCAAAAAGTATTCGAAAGGTAGTTACTGTGGTGTGGATCTTCTGCTACATTAATCCATGAATGAGCGAGTAAGATCTCTTCTTCAGTCGACCAAACAATAGCCATTTTTTGTGATGAGGTGTAGAAAAGAATGGAAAAATAAGAAAGTTAAGAGAATAGAATTAAAGAGATTTGAATGGGGTGAAGAGATTTGAAATTAGGTATTTTTTGGAAAGAAGGTAGTTTTTGAAAAAGAGGTATAAGTAATATGTAACATCCTGTTTCAGGTCTCTTTCATTTCGGAATGGTGATCAAGGATTGGGTATTAGCAGGGTTAGAATCCTTGAAGAAGTTAGTTTTGGGCTCATTGGGAGGTGGATGTTGTATAGGATGATCCGGGTATTCGGTTGTGATTTGGAGCAAAAAGGGGTATTTCGATACTTTGTCAGTTGGGCTTTTATGGAAAGGGGATGTTGTTCGGAATACCTTATGGCTGGTATGAGTTGATAATAGTGTAAATCGTCTCGACGCCTTTTCATAAATATAGGGATGGTCAAAATATGAGTTGTATCAAGAAAGTTATGGTCGTCGGATGGTTTAGGGTTTGGGGAAAACCCTAGTATGCGGAGCGTACCAAGGAGGTACGCAAAGCGTACCGAGGTGAGGAAGGTTACACAAGGCATAACTGGAGGAACGCACAGCGTAGAGGTAAAGTTGGGTCGGGGTGTGAGACCTCGTACGCTGGGTGTACGAGGAGCAGGTTGAAAACCCTAATTTTTAGGGTTGTACCCTATATAAGCATCATGATAGTCCTTTTTCTTCATTTCCAAGCCAGCCTCCATACCCTAGAAACCCTAAATCGACTTTGTTGCCTCTTGATGGTGTTCTTGAGCTCTTGGAAGAATTTGGTGCTCTTTTATGCTTTTGGGAAGGAAAGAATAGGAGTTTGAAGTTGCTTGGCTTGGTGGAATGACCTTAGATCCAGAGCCATCATCTTGTGGGGAAGCCGTTTGAGGTATCAAGTTTCAATCTCGTCTTATGTATGATTAGATCTCCTCATGGCTAGTTTATTGTAATTTTGGCCTTCTTTTTTAGTTAATGGATGAGCTAAGTCGTTTAAACGTTCATCCTTTCAGATCTGATTTTGTTTTGGTATCTTTGAGCATAAAGATGCAAACTTTATGTGTATTATGGGGTCATGCATGTATTAAGTCACCCATTAAGTCCCTTTCCAGCTGAAGAGTTTTATTTGGTCATATGTGGACGTAAAGTTGGCAACTTTATGTGATATTCCAGCTCAAGGAGGTTAGATATGTGGTTTGGGTGGTGGTCTTCTGCCTGTAGGTTTCCATGAAACTCTGGAATGTCTGTTTTGAGCCCATATTCCCATCGCCTGTCATCGCTTCTATCATTACACCATGGTGTACGTATGTGTGGTGGTCTAGCATCGAATTCCTCACCCTCGTCTTATGTTGAGTCAATGAGGGAACCCCTCGAACGCCACCCTGGTTCCCTCTTGTCCAAGAGGGAGGTCATCGTCTCCGTTAATTAATCAACGACATGATCCATACGCTCATCAATAATTTTTCTAACATGCTCCTCAAACTGGTTGTTGTCATCCCGCTTGAAGATCTCTTCCAGACATGCCTTGCATTGTCGAGTTTGTCGTGGAGGCATGATTCAGAACCGCTTTGCTCTATGATACCAACTGATGCAGCAGAAACCTAAGATTTGATAAATCAATCACAAATGTTGATTTGTACACACAAATACCAACTGAGACTCTTCCAAACCCGTTGATTCACAGTTACGTGAATACCAGATCAAGGCATCAATACACAATCATGCAAAGATTTTAGTATTGGAACAGATGGAAACAAAATATTTTCTTTTCATTCAAAAACTGAAAACTTTCTGTCAAAGCAATCGAGGTTTTAAATAGTAAAAAAATCCCAAAAGCCAAAAAACAAAGCAAAAACCAAAACTAGGAAAAAGATAGACAATAAGCCCAATGATTTAGACTCGCAGCTCATCAAAACGATCCAAGAAGGTTAGGGCCTGCTCCTCCACGTCGAGGCCCACATCAGGTTCACACCCAAGACTAGAAACTAAGGATTATGGAGAGGATAGATATGATTTTTGGCCATAACTCTTCTAGGGTAGGAGGTGCCGAATTTGTGAGGGTTAAGGCCATGTATATAGGTGAGGTAGCTTAGAGCCAAAGCTAGGGTTTAAGGAGGAAACCCTAATGCCTTTGCTTGGTGACCAAGCAACTCATGAACGTCCCATCCAAGTGCCTTGGACGAAAATTCTAGGCTCTTCCCTAGAAGTTTTCATCCACCCCTCTCAAGGAGGTTCTAGAGCCTTCTTCCCTTAACTATCAAAAAATAACCAAACAGTCTCTGCACTTTAAATTAATCCAGTTAATTCCAAAATTAATTCTAATTAACTTCTAATTAATCATTAATTTAATATCATAATTTCTAATTAATATATTATTCTCATAATATATTAACAAATTATTTATTCCAATTTATTAATCAAATAATAAATCATATATCTCTCCAAAAATAATCATGTCCAATTGTTAGCTTTGAGGGCAACCCAAAAGGACTGTGCTACTATCAATTCAAGTTTATACCAATTATAGTTATGGGCTTAGACACCTAATCCAAAAATAAGTTATATGTTCTTCATTTAACTGCAAAAGCAAAGCATGTCGGTCAGTGAAAGTACATTAATCAATATGGGTGAGCTGCTGACAACACGGAAGCACTGCTAGGCCCTTGAGCTGCCAGAAAGCAAAAAATTTAGAATAGCGAAGTTCGGTCTATGAAGGAAAATTGAATTTGAATTTGTTTTGTCCTAAACCTTGCCTTATGACTATAGGTTGGAATTAAAAAATTCACATGGGTAGGAACGTATGCACCTTGAAATCTTGGTGGCAAAGATTTACTCTAATTCATGAATATGGTTATGAGGAAATACTTTCCCTAATAGATTTTAAAAATATGATAACGATCAATATGGATATTGGTTATGTTAATTACATTTTCAATTTCACAATATGATTACGACATCCCTCTTCATATTTCGAATTGTGAGGAATGGCAAGGAATTGCTTGAACTTTTAATATATATATATATATATATATATATATATATATATATATATATATATATATATATATATATATATATATATATATATATGTTAGTCTTGAAAGGGTTTAAACACATACACATGCTATCCAAATAAGGTGTATAAGCTTAAGAAGTCTGGTTGGAGACTTATCGAAGCATCGCGTATCATAAATCTGCACTTTTGTAAGAAAGTCAAAGGGTATTGATTTCTAGAATTTCAGTTGATTTTTGGGTACGTATCAAAGCTAGTGGGAGCATAATTGTTATGCTAGTATTGCATGTTGACAATACTGTTCGTAGGAAAAATTGTTTCTAGGAATATGTTTCGCTATGGTAAACCTAAGGAGAGGCCACTCATACTTTATTATTCTAAATGTTTAGACCGTATGATTTAATAGAACTTAGTCAAAGATATAAATGAATATCATGTTGAAATGTTTCAACATAGAAGATTCGATATATGGAAATATTATAGCAAAGAATTGAACATATATGAATTCTTTATGTAGGACATAATCAGTCGAGTTCCATATGCTTCGGATATAGGATCGATTACGTATGTTATAATATTCGCTTATTATAATTTTCAAATGCCTTTTAGCATTGTGTGAAAAGGACTAGAATTTCATGTGACTAATGTTGTTAAACAACTGTCAAGAACATTCCGAGGTTTACCGAAGACTAGTTGCTTGTGCACAGTTGGGAGTATGATATTGTTGGGACGGACCATAGTGACATGTTTTGGATTGAGATGGTTCTTGGTTACAATTGATGGACATATGGGAATATGGAAATGTTTTCATAATGGGAGATGCTTGTTAAATCTACACGTGAGGTTGAATCTTTAATACAAGAGAAGTGTTCAATGAGTGTACCTTGAATTTGAGACTTCATAACCATGAAATTGTTTCTAGTAACAAGTTTCAGTGGAACATTCTGTAATATCGAAGGCTCGGTCTCTATGACTTTAGAACCTCGACATCACTTAAAGATAAAACACGTAAAGATGAAATTCCGCTACATTTTAGATAACGATAAGAATTTGGAATTGTGAAATAAGAATCATTGGAGTAATGTCCAGTTGATCTGTTCACAAAGGAAGGACCATAGAGAGACATAGTATGCATGTTCATAACATGTCATAATTGATGTTATCTAGTTCAAGTGGTAAGTTGATTACTCGAAACATTATACAATGAATAAATTCGTAATTATTATGGTGATTAAATAATAGGGATTTATTTATATTCAATGGGTATGATACCATAGTTAATTAATTTATTATTGTATTTCACTTTGCATCTTTTACTTCCTAAATAATTTTATTATTCAAAATTCCACAGTCGTCCATATTTTTGGAAGTAAATAGTGAATTAAGACTGCCATGAATCAATTGTAGATTGTCCGTGTAGATTGGATATTGCATGAGATTGCTACAATATTCATGAGTACTTAGAAAATGAAGATTTTGAGTATTAGATAAACATACACTTAGAGATTGCTTCATGGATTTTATCACGAATAATTCTAAGATGATAATATCTTTTATTCTTCAAACGGAGATACATAAGTTGTAATTTACAAGTCGGTTGTGCATTGTTGTTGCGTAAACGCATCAATAACATGATGTTATAAAACATGGTATCATGTATGATTTGATAAGTAAATGTTATAGTTATGTAGTCAAAGTTTATTCGTTCATTTTTCCTAGAACTTGGTTAGAATGATATTTGTAGAGAGAGAGATGGGGGGGGGGGGGATAATTTATCAGATTATCATATGATTAATAAATTAATTGGAAATTATGAGGAAATGATTTGTTAATATATTATATGATTAATATATTAGTTGGAAATATATAACTGGTTTGTTAGTTTATTATGTGATTAATAAATTAATATGAGATCAATTGTTAAATAATTGATTTGGTAATTTATATGGTTAATAAATTAATGTGAAATCAATTAGGATTGATTAATTATTAATCAGAATTAATCTAAAATTAATTTAGGATTTACTGAAATTAATTAAAGATGCAATGAGTGAATTGTAATTATTCATAATTGAGCAATGAAATACAATTCTAGTGGTGGTTGTCGAGACCACCAAATAAAAAAAAACTAAATACAATGACATACAAAAACGAATTGTAGTAGCGGCTATAGGGATCAAATCCACACGGATTGGTTCGAATGAAATTAATGCATTCAGTTTCTATAAAATATAAATATAAAATGAAAGGATTTTTTTCAAAATATTAAATGCATAAAAACAAACTTACAAAAATACTAAAATGCAAAAATATAAAATCTATTATACAAAACGTTTCAATGTCGGGATAAATCGCAAGTTCAGTTAGTTGACTAATCATCATAATTTTGTGGTGCAATAAGTTTATTGGATTCTAATTTGGCTATAGTAACCTAAGACGCTTGAAATTACCTAGACCCTTCTTAATTAGTATAATGGTTAGAGAATATCATAACACATTTTCTTAGTTAAAGTCACAAATCAATGAAGCATATAATTTATTAAAATCAACTAGCATTAAGATTTAAAAGCCAACAAATCCAAAAGACAATCCAATGCTTTCATTACTATTATGGAGGAAATACCTTCATGTTTTAAATGAAATGAACACAAACAAATAAATCATATGTTGCTTGTTAATTTGAAGATCTATTAATCAAAAAATGATTTAAGTGAAATGAACACAAACAAATAAACCATTGTTGCTTGTTAATTTGAAGATTTATTACGTAATCAAGAAATTAATCAACTAATTAAACATTCACATATTTAAACTCATGAACATAAATAAATGTTTTACTAGAAAATACTTCCATAGAATATTATCAAAACCCACATAAAATTACTCATAATCAATTAATTACTCTATAGATTTACCCAACATTTGAAATAAAAACTAACTAGACATAATAATAACAATAAAATGATAGAAAATTATACCAATACTGATTTCCAAACAGAGATAACCAAAGCTTATTGAAATCCTCATTTCATGTTGCTCAAAAAGCTCCATCTATAATCAAAGTATCAATACCAATATTAACCTAATCTAATCTAATTGAAAATATAAATTACTCATTAACAAATTATGATGATGGTAAATTATAATTGTTATGTTCCAAAAATTATAATTCTTTTCTTTCTGTGTTTTCTTTCTGTGTTGCAGGCGGATATGTGAAATGCGATGCCCTACTATTATTTCTTCCTATGCGTTTTCCTTCAGTAAACTGATGAGCTTTTTAATTTCAATTTGGGCTGCTCAAATATGACGTCAATGGTCCATTTTCTTCTCCAAATTTCCTTGTTGCAATGCTTTTTTTTCTTCACTTCGTGCGTTTTTCCAGCCCAAAAAAGAGGAAATGGTGGGTTTACACTCAATTCAACATGGGCTGCAATTAAATCTCTTCTTCGGCTGCTGGAGTCCGCACATTTCGTGACAAATACTCTCGATATTTTCTGCTGGAACATACTGGAGTTGGGCTGCCATGTTAGGCTCTTGATATTGGCTTGTTAAAATATTCATTTGTGGGCTGTATATTGGACTATTGGGCTTCCATAATGGGTTAATGGACAGCTCCTTTCATTGCTGTTCACGAGGCCGAAAGATGCATCAAGGCTTGTCAAAATCCATTTATTTTCGGTGAGATTGAAGATCAACGAGTTGGAAAGATGTCCGTAAAATTTCAGCTAAATCAGACAATGTTTGCCCCTTCGTATAATCACTTGAAGAAAGTCGTGCAATGTTGTCAAAATCCAAAAATTAATTTATATCGTTTTGTTTTTCTTGTCACTCACGGATTTTGTTATTGGCCTTCAATCGTGGTTGCAAGACATTCGATGTGGCTTTAACGATGCTCCAAAATATCATCTTGCTCGTGCAAATCTACACAAAAATAGCTTTAACGAGTAAAAATATTCAAAGCAATAAATCTAACAATTTAATACAAAAAAATATTAAAAATGTTAAAACTAAAATAAAACGAATGCTAAAATATATACAAAAAAAATAAAGCTATCATCTAGAACCTACCATCATATGGACGGTTTTGGAAGCTCTTTTAGGGTTTCTAGAAGCCTCCTGGTAGTAGTTAAGGAAATGATTTGAATTGAGATTAAATCTATTATTTAATCATTTAAATATTGTTTTTCTTGCAAGTTACCTAAACTATAAATAAGACTCATTGGTTTGCAAATTTCATTCATGCTCTTCCCATAAGGCTTAGGAACGAAATTTCCTTCTCCTCATCTCTCTTCACTTGTCTTTAAGTTCTAGGGTTTGAGTGTGAACCATTAGAGGCATCATCTTTTTGGTGCTAAGATTTCCAAGTCCAAAAACTATAAGGGATTGAAGTGATTTGTTTATGTAACGCTCGGTTCAGGTGCACATTTTATTATTTTGATGAAGTTAAAATTTCAATTATGTCTCCTCTCACGACGTGGGATTTCTTGTCGCGCAGTGAGGAATTATTTGAGCGAGCGTACCATTTTGAGGCTCACGACGTGAGCAGTGGATAGCTCACGACGTGAGAATTGTCTGAGTGGAAAACCCTAGTTTTGAGGGTTTCACTCTGTATTTAAAGGAAGTGAGGGCTAGGGTTAGCCCACCTTTATCCTCCATCACCTCCTTACCATGCCTTTTGAAACCCTAGCATCCATTGTTGGTCTTTAAGCTCATTTGTGGTGTTGTTAGCCAAGAAGAAGAAGAGGAAAAGCATCTAGTTCACCATTTCTGCATTCAAGTCTCACCATCATCCACTTTGGCACCTTCTGGACCTGTTGTGAGTTCCAAGTTCATTGCATTATAAGTACTTAAGCTTAGATCTAGGTTTTTGTTCTTATTTCTATATATTCAAGTTGATGTAGTGATTGGAATCCATAAAGTTGCCAACTTTATGAATCACCAGTGTCCCTTGAGTGTTATAGTTGCTAGATCTGTAGTTTGGTGGAGTTTTATGACACTTGCATGAGCTTTGATGTCATATTTCCCCATTTGTGCCTAATTGGTATTGGGACATGTATTGGACATACATGTCCAAAAAGCCACGATTTTTATGATGATCTGAAGTGAATAAGACTATATGGAAGGTTTGGTTGCTTGTCCTAAAGGATCTAGAGTTTCACTAAGAACTTCTGATCTGGGCGTATTCACGATGTGAGGGTTTGGGGTGTCACGACGTGAGAATGGCGATCCTCGGCTATTTTGGACTCTTTCAGATCACGACGTGACTATTGAAGGGGCCACGACATCACCCATGGCTGTGAGACTTTTGGGTTCGGCTTGAATTTGACCTTAACCAAGTTTGAACTAGGGGTATTTTTGGTATTTTGAGCTGTATTTGAGACTGGTCATTCGTTGATGAATAGATTTCCATTGAGCTGCTATTCAGAGTTGTGTTCCGTTCAGCGATCTTGCTCATACTGAGAGGTGAGTTTTCCTCACTGTACTTACGGGTCGAAGGCAACAAGGCCGACCTATTGGATTGGATATCATACTCTGTGATAGTATGTCGTTATGATGTAGTGATCTGTTAGATCTGAGTCATGGTATATAGGATGTGAGTATGAAGTAGTGATTTGTAGATCTGTCTGATAGTTTGTTGGCCAGTTATATGTTTATCAGTTATATGTGCACATATTCTGATTTGTAGTTAAGGCTTTACTGTTATGTGTGTGAACCAACAGACCGGGGGCATTCCAACCCAATGGTTGATTGGGACCTGGGGTATTCCACCCCGAGGATGACTGGACGCGTTGTATATTGACATTCCAACCTGGGGTATTCCATCCCGATGATGACTGGACCCGGAGGTTGACTTGGCCTGTGGTATTCTAACCTGATGGTTGATTGGACCCGACATGTTTGATTGCATATGTTATCAGTTTGTGTGGTGTTGCTTTGGTGGAACTCACTAAGCTTTGGCTTACAGTTTTAGTTTATGGTTTCAGGTATTTCTGATGATTGCGGGAAGGTGAAGGTGTGACCGTACACATCCTCATGTCTGATGACATTATGATTTTGGGATACTCTGATATTCGATAAACATTTTGGAAACATTAGTTTTGTAAACATTTTTATAACTATGGGTTGTTTTTGAAAGTTTTAAATTGTTGTGATTTTTGGGATGTTACAATTTACTACGACAAATCAAAGGTATGTAATACTAACCTGATGATTTTGATTATATTAGGGTTTATTGGGATACTCTGATATTCGATAAACATTTTGGAAACATTAGTTTTGTAAACATTTTTATAACTATGGGTTGTTTTTGAAAGTTTTAAATTGTTGTGATTTTTGGGATGTTACAATTTACTACGACAAATCAAAGGTATGTAATACTAACCTGATGATTTTGATTATATTAGGGTTTATGTAGTTTTGTTATTCATGTATGTTGCCTTGATAGTGTAAAACATAAATCCTTATAGGTTGCATGTGTCATTCTTAATTGTTAAGTGATTTTCCGCATTATACATATGTTATAACCTATAAAACCCATCAAATATAACTTCTTAATTTCACACTTAAGCCTCAATTTCTAGTCATTTTAACATTTGGGTCAAATATGATAAATTCCTAGCTCTTAAGTTTGAAAATATAATACTTTTAGTCCCTCAACTATATTTCTTTATTTTTAAGGTCTAATTCACTTTTCTCATAATTAAAATGTCATAACTAAATGACTTTCACTTGTAATCTTTTTATTTTAAATGTAATTTATTTTTATTTTTAAAATTTTAATTTCTTATAAAAAATGATAAAACTCCTAGATCTAATTTGAGGATGTTACAATAAACTACACACATTGTAGTTCGCAGTTTTAGAATAAAAAAATTTGGTTTCGTTTGAATGGTTTTGTTTGCTAAATATTTTGATTCAATAGTATATAAGTTATTTAGATGGTTTTCGCATAAAAACCATAAAAATAATTATATATATTGTGTTTATAATTTTATGGATGTAAAACTACTTTTAATAAAGAAAAAAAAATCATAAACAAAGATCAAAGATTAAATGTCAAAATTTATGTGTTTGATCTTATTTATATTGTAATAGAGTAGTTAAGAAAAATATACTAGAATAGTAAATGTAATAAAAGAAGACCGAAGACTACGAAACAAGGACCATGGATATTAGAGTCTCAAGGAGTTCCACCGGGACATCTAGAGTTGATGACGAAGTAAGTAGGAGCCGATAAACGATGTGGTTGTTTTGTCCCTAGAAATGACCATGTTTTTCTACATGATGACTCACAGGAAAAAGACATAGAATTGATGCAAATGTTTTTGTTATTAGTTGCATGTGTGTAGTGTTTATTTTTATTTGTTGATTGCCTAGTTAAAACTAAATTGGAAACACAAACAATAATTGTTAAAAGTTAACAAATGAATTTTGCAAACAATATTGTCATTTATAAAATGTTAATAAAATCGAGTTTAAAAAAGGTTTAAAAAAAGTTCATTTCCCAAAAGGAAAATAAAATGTTATAACTAAATAAAACAAAACCCTGTTTATAAAAATGTAAATCTCACGCTACCCATGAAAAAAAAACGCATTTAACTAATAGCCATTATGTGTGGAGAAATGTCATAACCAACTTTCGAACTAAGAAAATCATATTCAATGTTAAAGTTTTTTCGTACATATTATACAACACATTTATGGTTGTACTTAGTCTTCACATTGACAACGTTGTAAACTATATTCTTTGCCAATGATAACCTTATCACTCCATGTTCTTGCCAATCTAATATGTATCACTCCTCCTGCTTAATTGCTTCATGCTTCTTTCAAGTCACTAGTTTATGTAATTTCTTTTAGTAGAGATAATCTTCAATTTGCATTCTCCAGAATCTGAAATCGCGACTTTCGAATTTTTCGATCTTAACTTTCTCATATTCAAGCATAGCTATGATACCAGTTTGTTAGGAATCAACAAAAAAACTTAAGCAACTTCAAACAAAGGATAAACGATTTATGTAAAACAAAAGGGAATTTTTTCTAAAATACAATAATCTAAAAACTATAAAATTAAAAACAATATTTAACGTGGTTCGGTCGATATGACCAACGTTCACGGGCGAACAAGAGAAATGGTGATTTTAATAATCTTCCAAGAACAATTACAATCACTGACAAAATGTTGCATCCATGGTTGTAAAACTTGCTACTTGGTATGATACAGCCAAATTATGGATGGCGAGTCCCATGTAGAAATAGATACGAGAGACAGAAGATACGAGATAGATAAACAACTGTTAATTGGGACAATTTTCTGCTATATTATCCAATGCAAATTACAAGGTATTTAAAGGAAACATTGCAATTAACTAGGAATTGAAAACGTGGAAGGAAATAGCTAGCATGATATTCCTAAGAAAAGGGAAAAGTGGCAACATGCATAATGGAAAAGAAATCATGAGAATTAGTCTACTGTCCAATAGATCGTGTATCACTTCATGGGTTTGTATCAATACTCCGGCCCTAAAAAATAGCCTTGTTGTAACATCCGGTTTTCCAGGTATATTATTTTCACTATTTAATTTGAGAATCTTGGAGAGACTCGACGAGTTGACGCCTCAACTCGTCGAGTAGGGTCGTGACTTGTGACGTGTATTAATGAATGGACTCGACGAGTCAGTGAGCCGACTCGCCGAGTCAGCACTGTTGAGGGAAACCCTAATTTAGCAGGCCTGTGGCCTATATAAAGGCACTTATAGCCTCCCTTTGGCGGCCACACTTCCCTGAGAAACCCTAAACGACCTTGGAGCTCATAGAGTGAGAGAGAGAGAGCTAACTTTGAGATCTTTGGTGCATTTTTGGAAGGGAGAAGAGAGTTTTCAAGCAAGGAGTAAAGGAGGGGCATTGGATCTGCTAATACTCGTCCAGGAGCTTCTGTTAAAGGTATCAAGTTCGAACCTTTCCTTCTGATTAAGTAGATGACATTTTTGGGAGATTAGGGATCCTTTTTGTGTATATTTTGGGACTTGAAAGGTTCGGGTTTCATGAGGAAGCTTGAACTCCAGATCTGGACTGTAGGAGACCCTTAACATCTAAAGGTTCAAGCTTTATTCTGATTTGGTGATGTCCTTGTGAGAAAAACCTTTGTTAAGGCATGATCTTGGCATTTCTTGCCCAAAATGCCATGCATGGACGTAAAGTCTATGACTTTACGTGATATTTGAGCCCTGAGAATGTGGATCTGGAGTTTGAGGTAGTATTCCGCCTTAAAATCGTCTGAATGCAAGCTGAGTCTTAATAGACTCGCCGAGTTGATGAGCCGACTCGACGAGTAGCTTAGGGTTTGTCCCGAGGAGTTGAATCGTGCTCTAGCTCGACGAGTTAGGGGTTAACTCGACGAGCTGGACCTTCCTGAGGTTACTGAGAAACGATGGGACTCGACGAGTCGCACGAGTGCACTCGGCGAGTCTGGTCAAGTTTGGACTGTTGACTAGAGTTTGACTTCTGTTGACTGTAAGGTCTGTTCAACTGAGTAGTAAAAGTCAGGGAGGGGTAAGATGGTCTTTTACCCATTTAAGGGGCTAAGAGTGTATGAGAGATCATCGAATAGTGTAATTTAGTGTGAGGGGAGTATTGATTAGAAATATTATCCATGTGATAGGCGGAGGCTAGATCGAGGATTTCGAGCATGAGATTTTACTAGCTAGCTTACGAGGTGAGTCTTCTCACTATACTTTACCTTGAGTGGTATTTATGTGTAACCAGAGGGTCTTATGTGCTTACTTGAGTTGTGCTTTATTTATGTGATATATATTATGATATATTATGCGAGGCTGAGACCGGACCGGAGGGTCCAATGAGCCATGGGACTGGAGGGTCCCAACCAGACCGGACCGGAGGGTCCAACGAACCGTGGGACTGGAGGGTCCTACTGAGACACATAGACTGGAGGGTCTTACAGTGTTATAGCCTCGAGTGGCTAATATGTTGAACGTGGTATTTTGGGGAACTCACTAAGCTTTGTGCTTACCATGTTATGTGTTATGTGTTTCAGGTAGTTCTGAGGATCGCGGGAAGGCACCGGCATGATTGTACACACTGGCGAGAGATTATTATATGATTCGGGGATTTGATTTTATATGTGTGAAATTGTTGACATTTGAGATACTTATGATTTTGAGAATATAAAACTGAGTTTTATTGTGTTTGAAAATGAAAAATTTGTTTGAAAAATTACGTCGTTACAAGTTGGTATCAGAGCCTTGGTTTCAGGGATTCGGATGCACCTTCGGGTATGTTTGAACTCAAACTGAGGATTTGAGAAGAATTTTCAAGAAAAACGATTTTTCTAAAAAAAATAATTAAGAGTTTCTAAGAGAAAAGCAGAAAAGAGCTATGTGTACAATCAGCCAGCGCCCGAACGGTGATTTCCCAAAATACCCTTACTTTATGTGTTATGAGATATTTACGAGATAATTATGAGATATTATGCATGCTAGAGAGTAGGCTAGGTATTTCATATCTTAGGACTAGAGTGGCCTGAATTGTGATGCCTTAGCCTAGGAGTTACTGCTACCGTGAGTTGTTTGAGTGCGAGTAGGTCGCAGAGAGGAGCTTATGAGAGGTCTACTAGAGAGTGGCCTGTGTCTGGAGAGGCATAGAGTAATTGCAACCTGGAATCCTAGGAGGAGGACTTGAGGTGGGTGCTGATGCGGTGTGGAAGGTAGTATTGGTCCCGTACTACTGGAAGCACCGGATCAGTAAGCAGCCCAAGTAAGAATCCTTAGGATGCTAAGGAGCAAGTAGGGGCGAGTGATAGAGTGTGAGTATACTCGAGCGAGTCTCTGATGATTTTATGTTGTGTTTCAGAGACATCATGGTGGGTATGCGCCACAACCCAGGAGGCAGTGGTACCAGTGGTACTAGTGACGAGGAGATTCGCAGGATGATCCACGAGGAGGTGGCCGCAGCCATTCGAGCAGAGATACCGGAGATGTTTGGGTCTATTAAGACCACCCTGATTGAGACGTTTGATGAGAGATATGCTGCTCTTACCGAGGCGGCTGCTGCTGCAGCCACTACAGCTGTCGCTGCTGCCAGGCCACAGGGAGGTGACTCGTTGCTGTACCGGGAGTTCAGCAACACGAAGCCACCAAAGTTTGATAGGACTCAGGATTCGATTGCTACGATGAGATGGATCTCTGATATCGAGGGATGTTTCTACACTTGTTCCTGTCCGGAACATTTGAGGGTACGGTTCGCGCTGAACCAGCTTCGCTTGGGGGCGAAGGACTGGTGGAAGTTTGTGACAGCGAGTTTCACTCCTGCAGAGCACACTGCAGTGACATGGGAGAGATTTACCAATGATGTTTCGAGAGGAGTATGTTCCCCCGGTGGAGAGGGAACGGTTGGCCCAGGAGTTTCTGTCCCTCAAGCAGAGGACAGAGTCAGTGACAATGATTACGAGAATCTTCCATGAGAGGGCGTTGTTCTGCCCTGAGCACGTGTCTACCGAGCAGGCACGTATGAGCCGATATTTGAGCATATTGAGGAGGGATATCCGCGAGTTCGTGGCGAACTCGACTTATCGGTCATTTGCTGAGCTTCAGGCAAATGCCCGAAAGAGGGAGATTGAGCTGGAGACTCAGGCCAGGGAGGAGGCGGAGTCTCAGGGGAGGGATCGGCGGCCGGCACAGTCTCAGCCGGCAACCAAGCGGGCGAAGCCCGCTGATTCGAGATCTGGAGGCCAGAAGGGCCGCACTTGTGGGAAGTGCGGCAAGAGTCATGAGGGGGTGTGTCGAGTGGGTGTTTGCTACAAGTGTGGCAAAGAGGGGCATATCGCGAGGGATTACCCTAAGGGATTTTCAGTCTGCTTTCACTGCAACCAGACCGGCCATCGGAAGGCCGAGTGTCCCCAGCTGCTTCAGGGATCTGCACTTGCTACTATTCGAGCTACAGGAAGTCAGCCAGCGAAGGCCGAGGCACCGAAGGCTCGCGGGAGAGCCTTTCAGCTGACAGCGGAGGAGGTCCGTGCAACACCTGATGTCGTGGCCGGTATGTGTTCTCTTACTTATTTTATTCGAGTTATTTTGTGCTTATATTGTGTTATGCATAGGTACTTTTCTTGTGAGTTCTGTACCTGCCTTGGTGTTATTCGACTCGGGTGCGAGTCGATCCTTCGTGTCATTAGCATTTAGTCGTCACATCGGTATCCGACGAGAGGCGTTGAGTCGACCTCTGAGAGTTTCCATAGCCGATGAGCATGCGGTGCTTGCGACTGATGTTTTTCGAGGATGCACGATAGAGATTTTCGGAGACGAGTTTCCGATAGACCTGGTACCGATCGCGATGAGAGATGTCGGTGTCATCGTGGGCATGGACTGGTTGAGTTGATTCAGAGCTGTGATCGACTGTGAGCATCAACTGGTCACCATACGAGACCCTAGTGAGGGAGTGCTTACAGTGTATGGCGAGGGTACCCGGTCTGGGTCAGCATTTTGCTCGGCCGCTAAAGCGAGACAAAGTCTATAGCAGGGTTGTAGGGGTTTTGTAGCGTATGTGATGGATACACGAGTTGCTGCTGAGAGATTGAGTTCTATTGCTGAGGTTCCGATAGTGAGTGAGTTTCCGGATGTTTTTCCCGAGGAGTTACTGGGTGTGCCTCCCGAGAGGCAGATGGAGTTTCGGATTGATTTGGTTCCGAGAGCGGCGCCTATTGCCAAGGCCCCTTATCGTCTTGCGCCACCGGAGATGCATGAGTTATCCTCACAGCTTCAGGAGCTGTTGGGGAAGGGATTCATCCGACCGAGTAGCTCGCCGTGGGGAGCACCAATCCTTTTTGTCAAGAAAAAGGATGGTTCACACCGGATGTGCATTGATTACCGGGAGTTGAACAAGTTGACGGTCAAGAACCGTTATTCACTTCCAAGGATCGACGATCTGTTCGATCAGTTGCAGGGTGCATCTTGGTTTTCCAAGATCGATTTGAGGTCTGGATATCATCAGATGAGAGTCCGAGAGGAGGATATCCAGAATACGGCTTTTAGGACTCGTTATGGGCACTACGAGTTCGTGGTGATGCCTTTCGGACTCACCAACGCACTGACAGCGTTCATGGATCTCATGAACAGGGTGTGTAGGCCTATGTTGGATCGGTCGGTGATCGTATTCATCGATGATATTTTGGTGTATTCGAGATCCAGAGAGCAGCACGAGGAGCATTTGAGAGAGATTCTGGGGGTATTGAGATCGGAGAGGCTTTACGCCAAATTCTCCAAGTGTGATTTCTGGTTACGAGAGGTCCAGTTCCTGGGACACCTCGTTAACCAGAATGGGATATTGGTCGATCCGACCAAGATTGAGGCAGTTATGAGATGGGAGGTACCGAGATCCCCTACCGAGATTAGGAGTTTTCTGGGTTTGGCCGGCTACTACCGGAGATTCATCAGAGATTTCTCCAAGATTGTCGTCCCCCTCACCAGGTTAACTCGGAAGGGCGTTACTTTTTCTTGGGGTCCCGAGCAGCAGACCTCATTTGAGACTCTTCGCTAGAAGCTGTGCGAAGCCCCAGTGTTAGCTCTTTCCGATGGGATGGAGGACTTTGTTGTTTATTGTGATGCATCTATATCTGGGTTGGGTGCGGTGCTAATGCAGAGAGGGCACGTGATAGCGTACGCTTCGAGGCAGTTGAAGCCTCATGAGACGAGGTATCCCACCCACGATCTAGAGTTGGGGGCGGTGGTGTTCGCCCTCAAGATCTGGCGCCACTATTTGTACGGGGTTCGGTGTACCATATACACGGACCACAAGAGCCTGAAGTATCTTATGGATCAACCCAACCTGAATATGCATCAGAGGAGGTGGCTGGATGTAGTGAAAGACTATGATTATAAGATCTTGTATCACTCGGGCAAGGCTAACGTGCTAGCCGACACCCTGAGCCGCAGATCAGAGAGTGCCCCGATCTGAGATGTGTGTATGAGGATGACAGTGATGACTCCAGTTTTGGATACCATACGAAAGGCCCAGGCGAAGGCCGTGAGACCGGAGAACCGCAAGAGGGAGCGGGTGATTGGACATGTATCCGAGTTTGTGACGGATAGCCGAGGACTTATGACCTTCCGAGGGCGGATTTGGGTGCCCTATACAAGCGGAGCTCGGCATATACTGATGGAGGAGGCGCACAGATCGAGATTCTCGATCCATCCCGGGGCCACTAAGATGTATTTGGACCTAAAGAGAGATTAATGGTGGCCCTGTATGAAGAGGGATTTTGCTTGGATAGTTGAGAGGTGCTTGACTTGCCGCCGGGTCAAGGCAGAGCACCAGCGACCACATGGTCCGTTGCAGCCTCTGGAGATTCCCCAGTGGAAGTGGGAACATATTTCGATGGACTTTATCACCAAATTACCAAGGACTGCACGTGGAGTCGACGCGATTTGGGTAATTGTGGACCGACTGACGAAGAGTGCTGACTTCCTTGCTATAAGTGAGAGCTATTCCGCGGAGATGTTGGCAGAGATTTATGTGAGAGAGGTAGTAGCACGGCATGGGGTGCCGATCTCTATTGTGTCAGATCGAGACGTGCGTTTCACTTCCAGGTTTTGGAAGAAATTTCATGAGGAATTGCGCACGCGCTTACATTTCAGTACTGCGTATCACCCACAGACAGATGGGCAGAGTGAGCGGACAATCCAGACGCTCGAGGACATGTTACGAGCGTGTGTCATGGACTTCGGAGGAAGTTGAGACACCTACATACCGTTGGCCGAGTTTTCTTACAACAATAGCCACCATTCGAGTATTGGTATGCCTCCCTTTGAGCTTCTTTATGGGAGGAGGTGTCGGACTCCCATTTGCTGGGGAGAAGTGGGTCAGGGGGTGATGGGCAGCACAAAGATAGTGCTGAAAACGACTGAGCAGATTCAGCTAGTCAGGCAGTGTAACATCCCGAAATTCAGGTACAACTATTTAGCCCTTCTTTTATTCAAAGTGTCAAGTTAAGCCCTTAAGAGGAATTGGTAGCAAATGAGTACGCTGGGCGTACTCAAGAGTACGCTGCGCGTAGTCATGCGCTTATTTTGGACGCGGACTCGCCTGAGTACGCTGGGCGTACTCAGGGTTACGCTGGGCGTAATGTGTCCAGGTGCAAACCCTAATTTCTGACTTGTGCCCTATATATTGGATGCTAAGGCTCATTTCTCAGCCTCCATAGCAGTGAGTAAAACCCTAAGAGAGAACTTTTCATCGTTCTTAGTGAGTGTGTGTGATTTTGGAGCTAAAAGTGCCTTGGTGTGCTAGTGAAGAAGAAGGAGAGGAGTTTGTGGAGACTAGAGTTTGAAGTGCAAGTTTGGATCTGAGATCTACAGAGGAAGGAGCTGCATTTGGAGGTATAAAGTTCAAAACTTTCCTCTTCATTTGGTTTGTTGCTTCATGGACCATTTTAGGGTTAAAAGTCCCAAAGGTGGAGACTTTATGAGCGTAATGTGCTCCATGGACCTAGATCTTTCCCATTTCAGTGGTATTTGTGTTATAGATCCATAAAGTTCCCATCTTGGTCGTGGATATGAGATCATGCTTGAGTATTGGGCTTTCTAGTGTTAGGAAATGGTATATTTTGGGTGTTAGTGACTTGTTCAGCCATGCAAAGGCTTAAAGTCATCGACTTTATGGATTAAGAGGCTTAAAAATGGTCAGATCTAAAAGCTGGACGTGAGTCTTAACTGTTTAA
Organism: Lactuca virosa; assembly: GCF_052849685.1. Lineage (NCBI taxonomy): Eukaryota > Viridiplantae > Streptophyta > Magnoliopsida > Asterales > Asteraceae > Lactuca > Lactuca virosa. The sequence continues at coordinate 50,623,200 of NC_136431.1, forward strand.
GACCTCAAGAGCTAAGGGACTGAAACTGGGATTTACGTCGGGCGTAATCCCAATACACGCGGCATACGGGGTGGCGTTCCCCGATTCTGAGAGACTGCCGGGTACGCCCAGCGTACACATCTGGTACGCGCAGCGTAACCCGGAGGGTTGACTTTTGGTTGACTTTTAGGGTTTGGTCTATAGTGGGGCCTTTGAGTTATGAGAGGGGTAAAATGGTCTTTTACCCTTCTGAGAGTACTAAGAGGAGGAATAGTCTAGCCTTGAGAGATGTATTGATTGAGAGTATTTATTTTACATGATTAGGCGGAGGCTAGACCTGATTTTACAGAGTTCGAGCTTTACCGAGTTACCCGAGGTGAGTCTTCTCACTATACTTTACCTAGAGTGGTAATTAGAGCTATGAGACAGAGTATGCTGTATGCTTTTGCATGATGTGATTTCTATGTGTTATATGCTATGTATGTTACAGAGTTTTCAGAGTTAGGACCGGAAGGTCCACAGAGTTAGGGCCAGAGGGCCCACAGAGTTAGGGCTAGAGGGCCCACAGAGTTATGGGACTGGAGGGTCCCACAGAGACACCTTGACCAGAGGGTCATCAGAGTTATAGCCTCGAGTGGCTAATATGTGTTGTGTGTGGTATTTTGGGGAACTCACTAAGCATTTATGCTTACAATGTTGTGTTATGTGTCTCAGGTACCAGCGAGGATCGCGGGAAGGCGCCGGCTTGATCAGTACACACACGGGGAGATTTTTATTATGATCTTGGGATATGATGTTATGATTGACTATGTGATACAATGGTGTTTTTATAACGATTATGAATGAAAATGTGTTTTATAAAATGTGAAAATTTGTTTTGAAAATTTGGGTGTTACAAGTTGGTATCAGAGCCTTGGTTTGAGGGATTCAGATTCATCTTCGGGCGTATCTGAACTCAAACTGAGGATTTGAGAGAAATTTTGATGACTAAAAACTTTTTTAAAGAGTAAAAAGAGTTTGAGACAAACAGAGCAGAGCCGTGTGTACGATTAGCCAGCGCCCGAACGGTGATTTCCCAAAATACCCTTGTAATTAGTGTTATGAGATATATTATGTTATGATATATGATGAGTTATGCTATGCATGCTAGAGTAGACTAGGTATTCTTATTAGGACTAGAGTGGCCTGATATGTGATGCCTTAGTCTAGGAGTTTTGCTGCTAGGGATACTTGAGAGTGTTTAGATAGCAGCGAGGAGTTTATGAGAGAGCTGCTAGTGAGTAGCATATGGTTAAAGAGAGTAGAGTACTTGGGACTTGGGATCCAAGGAGGAGGACTTAGAGTGGATGCTGATGCGGTGTGGACGGTAGTATAGGGCCCGTACTACTGAAGACACCGGAGCAGTGCGCACCCTAAGTAAGAATCCATTGGGTACTAAGGAGCAAGTAGGGTGGAGTTATCGGGTGCGAGTATACTCGAGCGAGTCCCTGATATTTATTATGTTGTATTTCAGAGACATCATGGTTGGGACACGCCACACACCAGAGACCAGCGGTACTAGTGATGAGGAGATCCGTAGGATCATTCATGAGGAGGTGGCTGCGGCCATCAGGGCAGAGATACCAGAGATGTTCGGGTCTATCAAGACCACACTGATAGAGACATTTGACGAGAGATACGCTGCTCTTTCTGAGGCTGCGGTTGCTGCGGCCACTGCAGCTATAGCTGCGACTAGGCCGCAGGGTGGTGATGCGTTGCTGTTTCGTGAGTTCAGCAACACAAAACCACCGGAGTTTGATGGGACCCAGGACCCGATTGCAGCGATGAGGTGGATATCAGACATTGAGGGGTGTTTCTTTACTTGCTCATCTCCAGAGCATTTGAGAGTCCGGTTCGCGTTGAACCAGCTTCGCTCGGGAGCGAAGGACTGGTGGAAGTTTGTGACGGCGCACTATTCGCCTACTGAGCTTGTTGCAGTGACCTGGGAGAGGTTCACTGCTATGTTCTGAGAAGAGTACGTTCCCCAGGTGGAGAGGGAGCGTTTGGGCCAGGAGTTTTTGACCCTCAAGCAGGGTACATAGTCTGTTACAGTGATCACCAGGATGTTCCATGAGCGGGCGATGTTCTGCCCAGAGCACGTGTCCTCCGAGCAGGCACGTATGAGCCGATATCTGAGCATTTTGAGGAGGGATATACGAGAGTTCGTGGCGAACTCGACATACCGGACATTTACCGAGCTTCAGGCAAATGCCCGGAAGAGGGAGATAGAGCTGGAGACTTAGGCTAGGGAGGAGGCGGAGTCTCAGGGGAGGGATCGGCGACCGGCACAGTCTCAGCCGGCAGCCAAGCGGGCCAAGCCTGCCGATTCGAGATCAGGGAGCCAGAGGGGCCGCACTTGTGGCAAGTGCGGCAAGAGTCATGACGGAGTGTGCAGAGCAGGGTCTTGCTACAAATGTGGCAAGGAGGGGCATATGGCCAAGGATTGCCCCAAGGGGTTTGCAGTCTGTTTTCACTGCAACCAGACCGGACACCGGAAGGTCGAGTGTCCATAGTTACGAGGGTCAACTCAGGGAGCTTCTCAGGGATCTGCTCCTGCTGCTGTTCGAGCTACAGAGAGTCGGCCGGCGAAGGCTGAGGCACCGAAGGCTCGCGGGAGAGCCTTCCAGTTGACAACGGAGGAGGTCCGCGCAGCACCCGATGTGGTAGCTGGTACATTTCTTGTGTGTTCTGTACCTGCCTTGGTGTTATTTGACTCGGGTGCGAGTCGGTCTTTTGTGTCACTAGCGTTTAGTCAGCACATCAGTACCCAGCGTGAGGCGTTGAGTCGACCTCTACGAGTTTCCATAGCTGACGAGCGAGCGGTGTATGCTACTGATGTGATTCGAGGATGTGTACTCGAGATCTTCGGTGTCGAGTTTCCGATAGATCTGGTCCCGATTGCTATGGGGGACGTATGTGTCATAGTGGGCATGGATTGGTTGAGCCGTTTCAGAGCTGTGATTGACTGTGAGCGACAGTTGATGACGATACGAGACCCCAGTGGGGGAGTACTTACGGTGTACGGCTAGGGTTCCCGTTCTGGGTCAGCATTTTGTTCGGCCGCTAGAGCGAGGCAGAGTATACAGCAGGGCTGTAGTGGGTTTGTGGCTTATGTGGTGGATACGAGAGTAGATGCAGAGAGACCGAGGTCGATCGATGAGGTCCCGATAGTGCGCGAGTTCCCAGATGTTTTCCCCGAGGAGTTGCCGGGTGTGCCTCCCGAGAGGCAGGTAGAGTTCCGTATTGATTTGGTTCCGGGGCAGCGCCTATCGCCAAGGCGCCCTATCGCCTTGCGCCACCAGAGATGCAGGAGTTATCCTCGCAGCTGCAGGAGCTGCTGGGGAAGGGGTTTATACGGCCGAGTAGCTCGCCGTGGGGAGCGCCGATCCTTTTTGTCAAGAAAAAGGATGGTTCACACCGGATGTGCATTGATTACCGGGAGCTGAACAAACTGACGGTCAAGAACCGTTACCCCTTACCGAGGATCGACGATTTATTCGATCAGTTGCATGGAGCGTCTTGGTTTTCCAAGATCGACTTGAGGTCTGGATATCATCAGATGAGAGTACGAGATGAGGATATCCAGAAGACAGCGTTCAGGACTCGTTACGGGCATTACGAGTTCGTGGTGATGCCTTTCGGGCTCACCAATGCACCGGCGGCGTTCATGGATCTCATGAACAGAGTATGCAGACCGATGTTGGACCGTTCGGTGATCGTGTTCATCGATGATATACTGGTGTATTCGAGATCCAGAGAGCAGCATGAGGAGCATTTGAGAGAGTTACTTGGAGTTTTGAGATCGGATAGGCTTTATGCCAAATTCTCCAAGTGTGATTTCTGGTTACGAGAGGTCCAGTTCCTAGGGCACCTCGTTAACCAGAATGGGATATTGGTCGACCCGGCCAAGATTGAGGCGGTTATGAGTTGGGAGGTGCCGAGATCCCCCACCGAGATCAGGAGTTTCTTAGGGTTGGCTGGCTATTATCGGAGATTTATCAGGGATTTCTCCAAGATCGCCGTGCCACTCACCAGGTTGACCTGGAAGGGTGTTGCTTTTTCATGGGGACCAGAGCAGCAGGCCTCCTTCGAGACACTTCGCCAGAGACGGTGCGAAGCCCCAGTGTTAGCCCTTCCGGAGGGGATGGAGGACTTTGTGGTGTATAGTGACGCGTCGATATCGGGGCTGGGAGCGGTGCTGATGCAGAGAGGGCATGTGATAGCATACGCATCGAGGCAGCTGAAGCCTCATGAGACGAGGTATCCCACCCACGATCTGGAGTTGGGGGCTGTAGTGTTCGCCCTCAAGATCTGGCGTCACTATCTGTATGGGGTTCGGTGTACCATATACACGGACCACAAGAGCTTGAAGTACTTGATGGATCAACCCAACCTGAATATGCGCCAGAGGAGATGGTTGGACGTGGTAAAGGATTACGATTGTGAGATCCTGTACCACCCGGGCAAGGCTAACGTTGTAGCCGATGCCCTGAGTCGTAGGGCGGAGAGCGCCCCGATACGGGACGTTTGTATGAGATTGACAGTGATGACTCCGGTGTTGGACACCATACGAGGGGCCCAGGCTGAGGCCGTGAGACCGGAGAACCGCAAGAGAGAGCGGGTTATCGGATATGTATCGGAGTTTGTTACCGATAGCAGAGGGCTTATGACCTTCCAGGGTCGGATCTGGGTGCCATTTGTGGGCGGGGCACGTACCATATTGATGGAGGAGGCACACCGATCGAGGTTTTCGATCCATCCCGGGGCCACTAAGATGTATTTGGACTTGAGAAGAGATTATTGGTGGCCCTGTATGAAGAGGGATGTAGCATGGGTTGTTGAGAGGTGCTTGACCTGTCGCAGGGTTAAGGCCGAGCACCAGAGGCCGCATGGTAAGTTGTAGCCGTTGGAGGTTCCCGAGTGGAAGTGGGAACAGATTACCATGGATTTTATCACCAAATTGCCAAGGACTGCGAGGGGCGTCGATGCAATTTGGGTGATTGTGGACAGGTTGACGAAGAGCGCTCACTTCCTTGCTATCAGTGAGAGCTCCTCCGCTGAGAGGTTGGCAGAGTTGTACGTGAGGGAGGTGGTATCACGGCATGGAGTGCCGATCTCGATCGTCTCAGATCGAGATGTGCGTTTCACTTCCAGATTCTGGAAGAAGTTTCATGAGGAGTTGGGTACGAGGCTACATTTTAGTACCGCATACCACCCCCAGACAGATGGGCAGAGTGAGCGGACGATTCAGACGCTCGAGGACATGCTTCGGGCATGTGTGTTGGATTTCGAAGGGAGTTGGGACACATACTTGCCCTTGGCTGAGTTTTCCTATAACAACAGCCATCATTCGAGCATCGGTATGCCACCCTTTGAGCTGTTGTATGGGAGGAGGTGTCGGACTCCTATTTGCTGGGGTGAGGTCGGGCAGCGTGTGATGGGTAGTACAGAGATAGTACTTCAGACGACTGAGCAGATTCAGCAGGTCAGACAGAGGTTGTTGACCGCTCAGAGCCGCCAGAAGAGTTATGCAGACAGACGTCGCTCGGGGCTTGAATTCCAGGTTGGTGATTTAGTACTCCTGAAGGTATCTCCTTGGAAGGGGGTGATCCGATTCAGGAAGAGGGGTAAGTTGGGACCTCGGTATATTGGTCCTTTCAGGGTGACTGCCAGGGTGGGCAGGGTAGCGTATCGTTTGGAGCTACCTACGGAGTTGATCCAGATTCACGATACCTTCCACGTGTCTCAGTTGAGGAAGTGTATCGCTGATGAGTCGGCAGTGGTTCCGTTAGAGGACATTCAGGTGGATGCGAGCCTGAATTATGTTGAGAGACCGGTTGCGATTGTGGATCGAAGGATCAAGACTTTGAGAAACAAGGAGGTGTCATTGGTTCAAGTCCAGTGGCAACATCGGAAGGGTTCTGAAATGACCTGGGAGCCGGAGTTAGAGATGCGCGAGCAGTATCCAGAGTTATTTGTTGAGTGAGACTTCGAGGGCGAAGTCTAGTTCTAGTGGGGGAGAATTGTAACATCCCGAAATTCAGGTACAACTATTTAGCCCTTCTTTTATTCAAAGTGTCAAGTTAAGCCCTTAAGAGGAATTGGTAGCAAATGAGTACGCTGGGCGTACTCAAGAGTACGCTGCGCGTAGTCATGCGCTTATTTTGGACGCGGACTCGCCTGAGTACGCTGGGCGTACTCAGGGTTACGCTGGGCGTAATGTGTCCAGGTGCAAACCCTAATTTCTGACTTGTGCCCTATATATTGGATGCTAAGGCTCATTTCTCAGCCTCCATAGCAGTGAGTAAAACCCTAAGAGAGAACTTTTCATCGTTCTTAGTGAGTGTGTGTGATTTTGGAGCTAAAAGTGCCTTGGTGTGCTAGTGAAGAAGAAGGAGAGGAGTTTGTGGAGACTAGAGTTTGAAGTGCAAGTTTGGATCTGAGATCTACAGAGGAAGGAGCTGCATTTGGAGGTATAAAGTTCAAAACTTTCCTCTTCATTTGGCTTGTTGCTTCATGGACCATTTTAGGGTTAAAAGTCCCAAAGATGGAGACTTTATGAGCGTAATGTGCTCCATGGACCTAGATCTGTCCCATTTCAGTGGTATTTGTGTTATAGATCCATAAAGTTCCCATCTTGGTCGTGGATATGAGATCATGCTTGAGTATTAGGCTTTCTAGTGTTAGGAAATGGTATATTTTGGGTGTTAGTGACTTGTTCAGCCATGCAAAGGCTTAAAGTCATCGACTTTATGGATTAAGAGGCTTAAAAATGGTCAGATCTAAAAGCTGGACGTGAGTCTTAACTGTTTAAGACCTCAAGAGCTAAGGGACTGAAACTGGGATTTACGCCGGGCGTAATCCCAATACACGCGGCGTACGGGGTGGCGTTCCCCGATTCTGAGAGACTGCCGGGTACGCCCAGCGTACACATCTGGTACGCGCAGCGTAACCCGGAGGGTTGACTTTTGGTTGACTTTTAGGGTTTGGTCTATAGTGGGGCCTTTGAGTTATGAGAGGGGTAAAATGGTCTTTTACCCTTCTGAGAGTACTAAGAGGAGGAATAGTCTAGCCTTGAGAGATGTATTGATTGAGAGTATTTATTTTACATGATTAGGCGGAGGCTAGACCTGATTTTACAGAGTTCGAGCTTTACCGAGTTACCCGAGGTGAGTCTTCTCACTATACTTTACCTAGAGTGGTAATTAGAGCTATGAGACAGAGTATGCTGTATGCTTTTGCATGATGTGATTTCTATGTGTTATATGCTATGTATGTTACAGAGTTTTCAGAGTTAGGACCGGAAGGTCCACAGAGTTAGGGCCAGAGGGCCCACAGAGTTAGGGCTAGAGGGCCCACAGAGTTATGGGACTGGAGGGTCCCACAGAGACACCTTGACCAGAGGGTCATCAGAGTTATAGCCTCGAGTGGCTAATATGTGTTGTGTGTGGTATTTTGGGGAACTCACTAAGCATTTATGCTTACAGTGTTGTGTTATGTGTCTCAGGTACCAGCGAGGATCGCGGGAAGGCGCCGACTTGATCAGTACACACACGGGGATATTTTTATTATGATCTTGGGATATGATGTTATGATTGACTATGTGATACAATGGTGTTTTTATAACGATTATGAATGAAAATGTGTTTTATAAAATGTGAAAAATTGTTTTGAAAATTTGGGTGTTACAGGCAGAGATTGCTGACGGCCCTGAGCCGCCAAAAGAGTTATGCGAACAGGCGACGGTCCGAGCTGGAGTTTCAGGTCGGAGATTTCGTGCTCCTGAAGGTATCCCCATGGAAGGGGGTGATCCGGTTCAGGAAGCGGGGCAAGCTGGGCCCCTGATATATCGGTCCGTTCAGAGTGACCGCCAGAGTGGGTAAGGTAGCATACCAGTTGGAGCTACCCGCGGAGTTGAGTCAGATTCATAACACCTTCCACGTGTCCCAGCTGAGGAAGTGTGTGGCCAATGAGGCGACAATGGTACCGCTAGAAGACATTCAGGTGGATGCGAGCCTGAATTACATTGAGAGGCCGACCGCGATTCTAGATCGAAAGGTGAAGGTTCTGAGGAACAAGGAAGTGCCCTTGGTTCAGGTCCGGTGGCAGCATCGGAAGGGATCCGGTTTGACTTGGGAGCCGGAGTCAGAGATGCGGGAGCAGCATCCTGAGCTATTTGCGGAGCATGACTTCGAGGGCGAAGTCTGATTCTAGTGGGGGATAATTGTAACATCCGGTTTTCCAGGTATATTATTTTCACTATTTAATTTGAGAATCTTGGAGAGACTCGACGAGTTGACGCCTCAACTCGTCGAGTAGGGTCGTGATTTGTGACGTGTATTAATGAATGGACTCGACGAGTCAGTAAGCCGACTCGCCGAGTCAGCACTGTTGATGGAAACCCTAATTTAGCGGGCCTGTGGCCTATATAAAGGCACTTATAGCCTCCCTTTGGCGGCCACACTTCCCTGAGAAACCCTAAACGACCTTGGAGCTCATAGAGTGAGAGAGAGAGAGCTAACTTTGAGATCTTTGGTGCATTTTTGGAAGGGAGAAGAGAGTTTTCAAGCAACGAGTAAAGGAGGGGCATTGGATCTGCTAATACTCGTCCAGGAGCTTCTGTTAAAGGTAGGGATGAGCAAAAGGACCGAACCGGCCGGAACCGGACCCGACCCGGGAACCGGCTTCGGCCAAAATCAAGAACCGAACCGGCCCGACGGTTCTACCGGTTCCCGGTTCCTACCGGTTCTTGTCGTGTCTTCAAATGTTGGAACCGGTCCTTGAAAAATAGCATCATACGGTTCCGGTTTTTGCCGGTTCTACCGGTTCCGGTTATATCGGTTCCGGTTCCTACCGGTTCCCGGTTCCAAAAATCCACAAAAATAACGTCCCGGTCCTGGCCCGACCGGTTCCATCGGGTTCCGGTTCCGGTGCCGGTTCCGGTTCCGACCGGTTCCCCGGTCCATATGCTCATCCCTAGTTAAAGGTATCAAGTTCGAACCTTTCCTTCTGATTAAGTAGATAACATTTTTGGGAGATTAGGGATCCTTTTTGTGTATATTTTGGGACTTGAAAGGTTCGGGGTTCATGAGGAAGCTTGAACTCAAGATCTGGACTGTAGGAGACCCTTAACATCTAAAGGTTCAAGCTTTATTCTGATTTGGTGATGTCCTTGTGAGAAAAACCTTTGTTAAGGCATGATCTTGGCATTTCTTGCCCAAAATGCCATGCATGGACGTAAAGTCTATGACTTTACGTGATATTTGAGCCCTGAGAATGTGGATCTGGAGTTTGAGGTAGTATTCCACCTTAAAATCGTTTGAATGCAAGCTGAGTCTTAATAGACTCGCCGAGTTGATGAGCCGACTCGGCGAGTAGCTTAGGGTTTGTCCCGAGGAGTTGAATCGTGCTCTAGCTCGACGAGTTAGGGGTTAACTCGACGAGCTAGACCTTCCTGAGGTTACTGAGAAACGATGGGACTCGACGAGTCGCACGAGTGCACTCGGCGAGTCTGGTCAATTTTGGACTGTTGACTAGAGTTTAACTTCTGTTGACTGTAAGGTCTGTTCAACTGAGTAGTAAAAGTCAGGGAGGGGTAAAATGGTCTTTTACCCATTTAAGGGGCTAAGAGTGTATGAGAGATCATCGAATAGTGTAATTGAGTGCGAGGGGAGTATTGATTAGAAATATTATCCATGTAATAGGCGGAGGCTAGATCGAGGATTTCGAGCACGAGATTTTACTAGCTAGCTTACGAGGTGAGTCTTCTCACTATACTTTACCTTGAGTGGTATTTATGTGTGACCAGAGGGTCTTATGTGCTTACTTGAGTTGTGCTTTATTTATGTGATATATATTATGATATATTATGCGAGGCTGAGACCGGACCGGAGGGTCCAACGAGCCATGGGACTGGAGGGTCCCAACCAGACCGGACCGGAGGGTTCAACGAACCGTGGGACTAGAGGGTCCCACTGAGACACATAGACTGGAGGGTGTTACAGTGTTATAGCCTCGAGTGGCTAATATGTTGAATGTGGTATTTTGAGGAACTCACTAAGCTTTGTGCTTACCGTGTTATGTGTTATGTGTTTCAGGTAGTTCCGAGGATCGCGAGAAGGCACCAGCATGATTGTACACACTGGCGAGAGATTATTATATGATTCTGGGATTTGATTTTATATGTGCGAAATTGTTGACATTTGAGATACTTATGATTTTGAGAATATAAAACTGAGTTTTATTGTGTTTGAAAATGAAAAATTTGTTTGAAAAATTACGTCGTTACACTTGTCCTCAAGGCTGAGATCACATTGTGTGTTCAAGGTCCATGGAGGTTCGGTTTCGGATTGAAGAAGGAGGAATTTAGGTGGGTTGCACTGTTGACCCGGTTGGTATTTTGCTGGGCAATTGTAGCAAAGACCTTCAGACCGCCGTTTCTGCATCTGGGTGGGGCTTAAACGTTTGATTGGAAGTGTTGGGGGAGGCGGTGGAGGGGTGGGAAATAATGGTTGTTTTGTTGGGGAAGGCTCAAAGGAATCATCGGAAGATGGAAGTTGAGCACGAAGTTTATCTTCTATTAGCTTCGCGAGGCCGTAAGTTTGGTGGAGAGTTTGGGGGCCATGAAGGGCAAGTTCAGCCTAAATATCGGGGCGAAGCCCGGAGAATAAACAATCACGTAATGCTTGTGGAGATAAACCAACGACACAATTACTAATCTTCTCAAATTCCGATTGGTAGGCGGCAACTGTGGAGACTTGCTGGAGCTTGAAAAGTGTAGCTTGGTTGTTCTCGTAGGTAGAAGGACCGAAGAGGGTTTCAAGTGCACGAGTAAATTCAACCCATGTGCCAAGGAGGTTGTTGTTGGACATATGTTTGTACCAACTGAGTACATCACCAGTGAAGTAAAACACGGAAAGGGCAAGTGTTTGGTTTGGTGGGATAACATAATAGGTAAAGTAATTTTCCGCTTGGAACACCCAATCAAGCGGGTTTGATCCGTCAAAGTTGGGGAGATATATTTTTGGTGGGTGTGGGTGAGTATTAGGCGGCGGTGGTGGCGGTGGTGGAGGCGGCGGCCGGTTGTTGTTGGCGGCGAGGAGTTTGACAATGTTGTTCATGGTGTCGGATTGTGCAACAAGATGAGTGGTGATGGTGTCTAGGCGGTGGTTGGTGGCGGTGGCAAGGTGGATCAAAATCTGCAATTAATCATTGAGGGCGGCATTGGGGTTGTCGGGGGTGGCCTTGGGGTTGTCGGAGGTGGAGCCAGACTCAGTTTTTGGAGGCATTGAGACGATGATGAAAGCACCAATTGATACAGCCAAATTATGGATGGCGAGTCCCTTGTACAAATAGATACAAGAGATAGAAGATACGAGATAGATAAACAACTGTTAATTGAGACAATTTTCTGCTATATTATCCAATGCAAATTACAAGGTATTTAAAGGAAAGATTGCAATTAACTAGGAATTGAAAAAGTGGAAGGAAATAGCTAGCATGATATTCCTAAGAAAAGGGAAACGTGGCAACATGCATAATGGAAAAGAAATCATGAGAATTAGTCTACTGTCCAATAGATTGTGTATCACTTCTTGGGTTTGTATCATGGTACCTGTTCGGCCGACTACCGAGTAGCGAGTACTCGGGGAGTTCTCGGATTCGGTATTTCATGTAGAAATATTTGTAGGGAAATTATATATGTCAAAATCATAAGTTAAAACCATAAGTTAATTGAAATATATAACAAAATTAGCTACTTGTGAATACACAAAAACTGAAAAAACACACAATGATCTCACTTCGTGATTAATTACTGAATATGTAAGATATATATGTAGTAATAATCACTTGTGTGTGTGTGTTAAATAATAAATAATTAAGTATATTTTACATATTAATCACCGAGTTGGCCGAGTTTTACAACACTGCTCGCTTCAGTAAGGGGTCGATCGGGGAGTACTCGGATTCTGTAACTCGCCTCGGTAAGGGGGCGAGTAGGGAGTACTCGGCCGAGTAATCGGCCAACTCGATAAGTTTTACAACATTGGTTGCATCTCAGTTGAGCTCTCAAACAAAAGGGCCTCTCTTGCTGACAAACTACTCGAAATGATATGTTCTCAACCTCACAATGATTGCTCTCTTGAAATATATGCACTCATACATACACGTCTCACATGGATGTTGAAGGAGATGGGAGTACCTATTTATAGGCGAACATAGGGATGCCCTAATTCTAATGGGTCGGGCCCATCAATAATTAGGCCCTAAATGGGATTAGCCAATCACAAAATGTTATGCAACTGCTTCTAGAATTTTCGACTTTGAGGGATGTTTATGATCACCTGACATGCACCTAGGCAACACATTATCTATGGATGGGGCGCATTCACCATACACAGAGCACATTCTAGAGGTGTCAGCGCATCCATGGAGTGCATTCATATCACGTAGGAACATTCAGCAACAATGTAGCGAATCTTGGAAGGCCATGAACGCATTTGGCATTAGGCAACGCCTTTACAAGGACAAAAGCACATTTAGGAACCATGAACATTAGTAGATCCCAACAAGTTCTAACTTCATCTACTTCTCGGTTTTGGAGCTCCAAATTAAACTATGCCTCTTACCCAAGATTATTTTACGTTTTATCCTAAATATGTTCAAGAAACATGATTAAAATATAGATTACATTCTAAATCTACCAAACTTTTTACAGATCATGAACAAGAAACATGATTGACACATCGACTTTATTTTAACTTACTTTAATATTTTATCGATGATGATACATATAAATATCGAACAATCTAAAGAGAAACCCATGAATCACAGGAACTAAAACTAACTACTTTGTTGTGTTTATCTCACTAAACCCAAACAACATTGTGAAGAAATGTACCATTTTCATGAACGTGACATCAAGCTCTGAAGGTACAAGTCAACATTATCTAGTCCACACAGTGTCTTCACCACAGGCATGGTAGCAGGAACATCCAACTGAAACATTGAATCAGAACCCTCTAACCCTTTCCATGAACGTACTTGGTTTCTTGCTTCTTTAATGGCAGCTCTAGTTGCACAATGAACAGAAGCTGCAAGAAGTAAAGGTGGCTCTCCAGAAGCTGCATCTCACAACAACAGTAACAATTAGATAAGTTGACCAATCCTTTAAAGAATATGAAACTTCAGTTCTTTAACATACCTTTTGAAGAGAGGACACGTTTTTTATGATGTCCACTGTTTAGTATATGCACATTAAGTTGCTTAGGTATCGTGTCAATTGTGGGTATCTTATATGTCCATGTGCTATCAGCAATCACTAACCCATTAGAGTTTATCGAATATTCTTCAAGCATGAAAAAACCAATTCCTTGAACAAAAGCGCCTTCAACTTGTCCTAAATCCACAGCAGGATTCAAGCTTTGTCCACAATCATATACAATGTCTGCTTGCAAGATTTTCGTTTCTCCAGTTAGAAGATTCACCTCCACCTATTTTTTCCACAACATTAACATTTTTTATTCAAACTATAAAAAACGAATATAATATTGTTCATGGAACTTACCTCACTTACAGCAGCACCATAGTTAATGTATCTCATGGAGTTAAACTCGGGTACAAAAAACGAACTTGCTGATAAATTTACTGATTGCATGTTTGCATGCAGAATGAGGGAATCCCATTTAACAAAACCCATTTGGGGTTCTAATCTTTCTTTCAAACCCACGAGTCTTTCAACTAAAACATTGCAACAAAGTCTAACTGCTTCACAGCTTGCTTCAGATGTAGTGCTTCCAGCTGTAAACCCTCCTTGAACCATACTCAATGTGTCTGCTTGTATGACACGTATCTTCTCCAAAAGCTCATTTCCATCAGCTCCTTCACATTGAATTGCTTTTAGACAATACGCAGTCATCTGTTTCACCTTTGTCCATAGCCCTTGACCTAATTCAATCCCACCTACTTCTACAACAATGGATCCATCCCTTAAAATACTCACTTTTCCAGGTGTCGCCCTTAGTGACACCTCATGCAAAATGGGAACTCGAGAAATACCCTTTTTTCTCCATGTATTACACTTATTAAACTTCTTTATCATTTCGACTCTATCATTGAAATTTGATGATTTCATTAACGTATCCCATATATTTGGCAAAGTATACTCGACAAACTCACCAACACTATCACCTCCATAGAACATTTTCAAGCTATCGAATGTATGAAAATTTTTCTCCCTTACACAACCAACATCAATGGAAACAATAGATGCAACGTGTTCTATCACTGCTTCAGCTATAAAAGATGCTTGAACTTCTCCTGGTGCTCTCATTGCAGATTTACTCGAATGATTTGTTTTACAGATTTTAAAATCGAATGATAAAGCACCCCAGTTGTACTTCTTCAGTGCACCCAACATATTCCATGGCATCACTGGGCTTATATCTGGAGACATTCCAGCATTGATTAATATATCGAGGTGTAAAGCTGTGATTTTTCCATTGGATTTGAAGCCTACAGTGTAGTTTATCTTCATGGGATGTCTTCCTCCTGCCATTATCATATCAGTCTTCCTGTTCACATACGTTCTCACAGGGTGATTTAATTTGTATGCTGCAAGTGCACATGCTGTTGCAACCTATGATCAACATACATAACATAACATTTTCAATACTATCAAAAAACAGATTTGAATTAATAGTTTAATTAATACTCACAGGCATAGCTTTAATAGCTTTTCCACCAAATCCTCCTCCAACTCTTCTTGTAATCACACGAACATTATGTTCAGGAATTCCAAGACACTGTGCAATTACACTTTGTGCAAACTCAGGGACCTGAATGGAACTATACACCACCATGCAGTTATCTTCATCTGGAACAGCTAATGCAGTTTGTGTCTCCATATAGAAATAGTATTGTGATCCAAGTTTGATCTGTATATAACAAATGAGCACTAAAAAAAGAATAATTCTCAAATCTCAACAACTAGTTTGATCATGATCTGTACCTCAGCAGAATGGATTTTATGATCAGCTTCAGCCATTCCCTTTATGAAATCACCAACTTGTGATGGATATATGAACGAAGGGACTTCAAAAAAGCTTGAATTCTCAACAGCCTGTTCAACAGTTAATACGGGTGGTTCTAAGTCTTGAGTGTCATAATCAACCATGGCTGTTTCAGCTGCAATATCTGCATTCTTCTGTGAATCTGCCACCTAAAACTTTGATTTCTTTCAGAATAATGAAGTGAAAGAGAAGATGATGATTTCTTTAAGAGAATTAGTAAAATACCACAAATGCTATACGTTGTCCAGTGCATTCAGTTATCTCATTGGCAAATAAAGGTTCTGGACCGAATAAAGTCTTGGCTCCTATGTTTTCTCCTCCTTTTGGAATATCTTGAAATGAAACAACACCATGTACATCTTTCTTCACTTCAACACCTTTTACCCATGCTAAAGGATTTGTGCTGTAGATGAATGCTCCATGAAGGCAGTTTAATGGTGAAGGAATGTCATCCACAAATACAGCTTCACCTGTATATGATGATAAGTTAAATCCAATTAACAAGAATAGTTGTTGATTGAGTGAATAATAACAAACCAGAAGCTTGGATTGAAGCACCCGTTTTTATAATCGGTTCACCAACAGGATAATGTTCATGGCAAGATTCCAACACCTGCTTTGAAGATGACAACAATGTTCTTTTTTCATCATAATGATCAAATCTCACCCTTGAACCATTTATATATAAGGCATCAGAATCAAGTAAAGGAAAGAGAAACTCAAAGAGAAAACTAGAAGCCAAGCTTGATCGATAAGCAGAATGTGATGTGTCATCTTCTGGTTGGATATTAGCTCTTAGTAACTTGAGAGATTCAGACAACAAACCAATACTCAATGCTTTTCCAAGAAGATAACTTTCAACTGTGTTTGCTCTTATTGTATGCTTACTCCCAAAAGCACCAAAAGCTAACCGGATGTTGTTAATTACATAATTGCCACTTTTATAAGGAGAAATTTCAGCCAAGAAAGCAGCATTTAAATAAGCTAAGGAATTCCCAAGAGGACGTGGAGAAGCGCGATAAGTTTCAAATAATAATTTAGTGTCACATTTGTCTGAGTTATAACCGTTTTTATTTGGTTTCATGAAAGGAATATGAACACTCAAAAGCAAAGTTCTTGAATCTAAAGCAGGATGTGCTAGAAACTCTTCTAATGTAAAAACTTTTTTTATCCCATTCATGATTGTAACTTCTGATTTCACAGCAACAAGTAAAGTGGCAATATCTGAAGGAAATCCATGCCTTTGAGCCATTACCAAATTTCCACCTATAGTTGCTGAATTCCTAACAGATTCAGAAGCAATTTTCTCCAAATGAGAAGCAATTTTCTGGAACACCATGTCCCCTTCTGAAAAGTCATCATCTGAGAAATCATCATCATCATCTCTTTCTTCTTTCAAGGTAAAGATGAGTTTAGAGATTGAAACAGTTGCTCCAACTTTAATCTGTGAGTCTGTTCTTTTGATTGTAGAAAGCTCAGGGATAAATCTAAGATCAATGTACTTGTCATATTGGTCCACTTCTTTATAGTAACCTATACCTGTGTTACCAGCTACCAACTTTACCATTTTACCCTTTTCAGCTAAACTAGATACCAATAAGCTATTTAGCTCCTTCATAGAAACTGGAGTATACCAAGATCTTTTCTGATATTTCAAATGCATAGGGGACTTGGATTCGTTTTTCAAAAACTCGGGATACGTACAAATTTTTTTTGGATCATAAAAGGGTAGTTTATGAAGTTTGGAATCTGGAGTTTCATCCTTTTTCCAGAATGAATTAAGCCCTAAATCTTCCATATCAACATCACATGCGAAACTTTTACAGACATCAGCAATAGATCGATAACCAGTGCATCTGCAAAGATTTCCAGAAATTGACTTTTCAGCTTCTGAGGAAGTAAGTTTGGAGGATCCAAGAGGGGGTTGTGGATGATCGTTTTTTTCTGAATTGACAAGTGCTGAGAAGAGTGAAACACACATTCCTGGAGTACAAAAGCCACATTGAGATGCATGAAAACCAGCAAAACGTTGATGAATGGAATGGAATCCATCTTTGCTATTCCCAAGTCCTTCGGTTGTAGTGATTGAACACCCGTTTATACTGCAAACAAGTGTAAGACATGAACTCACTGTATAATCTTCGACTTGTTTGAGGTTGGAGTCAAACTTCGACAGTAGAACATTACAAGCACCACAACCACCTACAATCGTGAAACTCGTAATATGCAAAAGGTTCGAATTGATGGAAAAACGAGTTAAAATTCGCAAACATCTTTGTTTAACTATCTAAGTTGACTTCAAAGAAATGTCTTTCTAAGGTCCATTTGCGAATCAATTATTCCACAAAACTTGACTATGTTCCAAGCGAAAGATAATTCATTCTCTTTTCTTGATCACTCAACTTCATTCATATAATAATATATTCGTCAAGTATAAAAAATTCGCCATCAGAATAGAGATTTATAGGTACTAATTTTTTGTCAACGAATAGATGCAACCTCATGTTCCACCCATATGAACAAACATCCAATTTAACCCATAAACAGAATCTTTATAAATTGATATATACCAAACCACCAAGAAAAGCACACACACACACACATTAACAGAACGAATTAATCAGTAGACAAACAATCTACAAACTTACAAACAGAGAGTTAGTTAAAACCAAACCTTCACCGCAACCAAGCTTAACACTCTTGAAACGAGTATGAGAACGCAAGAACTGAAGCAGAGTGGTTGAAGGATCGATGCTCGATAGCTCAAAGCGCTCTCCATTCACAGCGAAAACCAATCTTCGATTTTGTGGTTCCTTTGTTTCTGTGGAAGTAAGTTGAAGTTGGGTATCTTCCATTTTTGTTATAGCGGTGGAGGTAAGCAAATTTATCTACGGAAAGCGAGGAGTGGAAGTGTGGGAACTGTTGGAAGTTGGAAGTGTTGATCTATTACTACCTAAAGTCATCGTTTTTTGCGAATCTTGTAGTTACAAAAGGCCATATATGCCGTCAGATAAAATATATCGGGAATAAAATGAGCTTTTAAAATATTATAATACATATTTATAATCAAATAAGAAATGCTATTATTAAATAAAAAACTGATCATCACCAAGTTAATATGTAAGGTAACCAAAAGTTTAATTTCATCATAGAACTTTAACATTAATTAAAAAAAAAGTTCTTTTTAAAATACATATTAATTTAAAAACTTAAATTACCATTTAAATATTCATGTTTTAAGTTGTCTTTTAATCGTCTGTATAAAGACCTAAACAACCAAACAGTCGAGGCCGTGGTGGTCATAAGCATCAATAACCCCGAACACCTCATAACGATTATCTCATGTAAGATGTCGTGAATAAAACCTGAAAAATCAGTCATAAATATTGAATGTGTATAAAAACAACAAATATTTATTTTGAAACAACAAATATAATTACTAAATATGTACAAAGTGAAAAATATATTACCCTATTAAGTCATTTTTCCTTGCTTACCTAAAGTATTTGATCATAATGATTAAATGTATACAGTTTAAACAAGTTGAAGAGGTAAATGTGGACGAAAAAAACTCAGTGACTAAATATGTATAAATCAAAAAGTATATTACATTTTTAAGTCGTTATCCCTTGTTTTTACAATAAAGTGGATATTACCATCAACATATAATATTATTTTTTATTGAAAGAAAAATACACACATTCCTTACACTATTTATAAGCTACATCTTTTGTTTCAAATAAAACTTGAACAATTAATTTATAACTGAATAACATATTTCCAATAAGATCGGGTACTGTTACGCTACAAACATTTAGGATGTCGTAAGTATAACCTTAAAAACCAATCATAAATGTTGAATGTGTTAAAAACCAATAAGGACTTTTTTTGCAACAAAAAATATAAAGAATAAATGTGTACAAAGAAAGAAATATATTACCCTATTAAGTCATTTTTCATAGCTTACCTAGAGTAGCTGGTCATATGGACTGAATGTGTCTAGTTTAAAATAAGTTGAATGGGTAAATGTGGGAAAAAAAATTTAGTAACCAAATATATACAAATCAAAAAGTATATTATCCTTTTAAGTCATTATCCCTTGTTTTTACAATAAGTGGACATTACTATTCACAACGTATTATATTATTTTTTGTAGAAAGGAAAATGCACACATTCCTTACACTATTTATAAACTACACATTTTGTTTCAAATGAGAATTGACACTTAATTTATAACTGAAAACATATTTCCAATAAAATTTGGTACTACTAGGTTACAAACCTTTTGGTGTATAACGGTACAAGATTATTTTTATTGGTATGAATAGTGCATCATTAAATATGAAGACCATTATTCTTTAATATAGAAATAAGATAAAACTGCAAAAAAAAAAAAAAAAAAAAAAGTCCAGGTGGTTTGCATTTTTTTCGGGTTATGCTCCAAACCTAAACAAATTTGGATAAATGGTCCTTTTGAACATCTTTCATTGTGGATCTGGTCCTCCGAATTTACTCTCGTTATATTCATGTTGTTCTCCCTCACATGCCCTCTATATGAGAGAAAATCTATCATTTTCTATTAGGGATATTGTTACCGTATTAGCACGATAAACAATATTAGACTCCCCTTATTATCTTATTTACAATCTCTAACATATTGTCAGTCTCTTCACATACATTTTTTCTTCTCTAAGCTTACATATGCAAAAACCCTCATTTCTTACCCAAAAACCTTAATCCAAGCAATAAAGACAACCAATTTCATACATTTCAAGTCCAAATGATGTACGTAATGTGGAAGCTCAGACCAAAATATAAATTTAACCATCATTTTCATCTATTGTATATTGTACATGGTACACCCATGTTGTTTAGCATAGAGCTACACGACGGTAGGAAGTTTACTAAGTTACCAGAAATTAATACACTAGAGGTGAAATATGTTATGTGGATTTAGTGGACATAAATGAGTTCTTAGTATATAAACTTAATGCTATAATGCTTTAACTTGGTTACCCAACCCCACAAATGAATAAACTTGGTTTCTCTGTTACCTTAGTGATATAATATCATTTAAGGTTGCTAATGGTGACTTTCAATTTGGTCTGGAGATTTGGGAAATGATCAATATGTTTTAAATTTGTCTTAATACATTCCACATAACAAGTTGATTACAGTTCACACAGAACATGGGAAAAATTTTACTCACTTACTTCATGTCTCCAAATGCAAAGGGTAAAGTTGTCTTTGATGAATTACCTGAAGATGATGTCCAAGATGCATAATTTCATGTTAAACATCCATTAGAAAATGCAAATATGAACCTTGATAAGAAAAAGGCTATTTGTAACTACATGTATTTGATACTTTGTAGCAGGAATTGATGTATTGTCACAAAATTAGAGAATAAGTAGAATGAAGAAGTCAAAAAGATGTGAAGGTTCTTGTAGCAAGAGTCTAAATGTAGACGACTTTGTTAAGCAAGTGGCGATGACTGGTGGTCAGGATAATGAGGGTGAAAGGTTGAGAAAAAGTAACATTATTGATAATCTTGGAAATGCAATGATTGATCGTTGGGATAATGATCATCTTGAAGGATGTTATTGATGGGTTTTGAGCATATCTACAATCCTATATGATCATGCAACCCTAATTGCTTTGGATCTAAGTTTTTCTCTATTGAACATACAAATATGAACACCAAATCAATAACCCTAGATCTAGTATACACAATTTGAAATTCACATATATATTAAGGTTTTAAAGTTATCTTGCTTGTTATGTAGTAATAACAAGAACCACCTTGACTCTTGAAAGCTTAGTGCCCCAAGTGTTGCACCTATAATGGAGTCACAAACACCCAATGCAAATAATGACTTGGAGAGAGGTGGAAAATCGGCTATCCTAGGGTTTCTTAAGCTTAGGCTGAAATTCCAAGAGATGTAGGGGATTTATATAGCTGTTGGGCTGCTAGGGTTTTCAGGTAGAAACCCTAATTCCTGCTTAAGGCTTAAGCAGCCCATGGACTTCCTCTTTAGAGCCCTTGGACGAAATCTTATGGTCTTACCCATAAATTTCGTCCACGCTACTCTATAGAGTCCATCAGCCTAGTTTTGCAACAATCAATGATTTGCAAGACAACCCCTCCATTATTAATCAGTTCCTTTTAATCCCAAAATTAATACTAGATTAATTTCTGATGAATTACTAATTAAAAATGTGATTTCCAAATAATATATTAATCTTATAATATATTATAAAATCATTCTGAGTACCAATTTATTATTCATATAATAAATCCTACTCTCTTTCTCCACTAGTCATCATGTCAGTTTGTATGAGTGAAGGCAACCCAAAAGGACCATGCTATATATCAAATCAAGTACATACCAATTATAGTTATGGGCTTAGAGACCAAATCCAACAGTTACACCCCTACTAGTAATGACGTTGAAGACTTTGAACCATTCTTTAATAATCTCATGGAATCAATGATTGGAAGTGATCTTGAACAACAATAGGTTTAAGAGGAGGTGGCAAAATCTAGGTCTAAAGAAGAAGAGGTTCAAGAGAAGGTGGAAAACTATGAGTTTGAAGAAGAAGAGGTCCAAGAGAAGGTGGCAAACTCTGAGTCTAGAAATGGATGATGACTTCATAGTAGATCAGGAAAACACTATCTAGGATGTAGATGTGGACATGGCAGACTTCAAGCTCAAAGTTGGTAGTGATGTTGAATGAGATGGAGTTCCTAATGGGTTTCATGTCGATGATGAACCAGAAGACATGGAAGTCATAAACAATTAGGGATCGGGAAGCTTTGGATGAAGGATCAAACCAAGACAGAAAAAGAACAGCTCTTATTACAAGTTTGGGTAAACAAAAAAGATATGGCTTTGGGTAAATACACAAGGTAAGTTTCATGGTTGGTCAAAATTTTAAATGAAACCAAGAGTTATAGGATAAATTTGATTTTCATGCACTTGAAACAAGAATCAATTTATTTTTTTCAAAAAATCTTAGGCTCAGGGCATAGTGTAGATGAGTTGTAACTGTCACCGATAAAGGTCAAGTTAGTAGTTCAACAACCATATCTAAAAGCAAGGGAAAAGAAGTAAAGTCACAAAAAGTCAATTGTAGTTGGTCAATCCATGTTTCTAGGTTAAACCTTAAATCAGAGTGGTTTATAAGGACCTTATATTAGTCTCACATATTCTTACAAAAAAAATAGGGTTTATACTACTACGTTCATTTCCAGTTAGATAATAGACCGGGTAGAGCCAAATACAATCATTCCTTTTAAAGTTTTATAAGATCAGTTTCAAAAGAAATACCACACGGGTGTTTCGATTGACTAGGTGTTCATGGAAAAAGATTAAGCAAAAAATTGGTTGTTGGTGACTACACAAAACAATATGAACTGTTGAGGGGTTGTGTTCTTGAACTTTAGGCTACTAATACAAATACCACAATGAATATAGATGTTTAATCTAAGCCTAACCATGCCTCTCCTTCTAGGAAATTTATAAGGATTTATGTATTTTTAATTCCACTCAAAAAGGGTTTATAGGGAAGAAATTAGGGATCTACTGGGTTTGGATGGTACCTTCATGAAAGACCTATTCCCTTGTCAAGTTCTTTTAGTAGTAGGACTAGATTCCAAAAATGGTATTTACCCCTTAGCATATGTAGGTTTTGAGTCTAAAAACACAGCTAACTTGAAATGGTTTTTAGAAAACCTTAGGGATGACTTGGAACTTGGAAAAAATTCAAATTTTACCTTCATAATATACAGGCAAAAAGGTACTTTATATTTAGACATTTGTGTATCTTCATTGTATGTTTTGACTGCTAACAACTTTATTATGATTCTTATAGGGTATAATGTCTGCAATTGCCCAACTGTTTCCCAATTTTGATCATATGTATTGTATAAGACATATACATGATCAAATGAGAAGGGGGTGGAAAAAATATATGTAGATACTATTTTATGGAAGTGTACATTAGCAACCACCATTCCTGAATGTGAACACTTAATGAGTGAATTTAGATACTATGATAAGGAGGTATATGAATGGTTGAAGCAGATTCCTCCACAACACTAGGAAAGAAGCCATTTACAAGTAAATTTAGTAATTAGATCTTTCATTTTCATTAATTATTATATTAATTTATGTTATTATCATGTATAACAAGAAGAGCAATATCTGATGTGTTGATATAAAACATGTGTGAAGTTTTTAATGGGAAGATAGTGTAACTTCCTGTTTTGAGAAGTTTCTTATTTCGGGATTGTGGACAATAAATGGATCAAGTAAAGACCTTAGGCTTCAAGGGAATAGGATTTAGACCCTATTAGATGTTGATAATATTGGTTATGAGATCCAAGCCCCGGCAACGGCGCCAAAATTTGGTGGTTGTCGAGGCCAACAAAATAAATACCCTAAATATTACACACTAAAATAGTGTATAGTGGTAAAGGGATCGTATCCACGGAGATTGGTTCAATTTTATAACTCTATGATAATCTTGTTCAAGTACTTGTAAAACGAAAGTAAAAATAAAAATGGGGGGTTTAATTCTTTTTGATTGTTTGACAAAATTAAAATGAGCTAGAATATAAATATGACAAGTAAAAAAGTAAAAGATTTGATTAAATTCAAAGAAGTGAAATTGGTTGATTTTGGGATACACCACATGGATAACATAGTTGACTTATCATTAGACTAAATGGAGTAAATCTTGTGAATTAGTTTAACTTAGCTATAGCAATTCATAAGCACAAATTACCTCAACTCTTCATTTTATTAAAATGGATAGAGGAGCTCTAACACATCTCCTTAATTAAAGTCACAAAATCAATGAAGCATGTAATCTTGTGAAAAATCAATTAGCTTTAAGTTCTAAGAGTTACCAAGTCCAAAAGATAATCAAATGCTTACATTATCATTATGGACGAAACATTTCCATGGTCTAAATGAAATGAAAACAAACATATAAACCATTTGTTGCTTACTAATTTGAGGGTCCATTACTTAACCAAGAAATTAGTCAACAAAAATAAGCATTCATTCATCTAGGCTCATGATCAAAGATAAATAAACACAACAAGATGTTTAACTAGAAAACATTTCCATAAACTTCAAACACAAGATAATAATAAGTCTTCAAAGCAACTAATCATCCATGGGTTAAACCCTAATCAACCAAATGAAAGTTTAGCCAAGCATGGCCAAAGTAAAAGAAATGCAATATAGTTTAGAGATACCAAACATGATTCAAAGTGTAAGATGAAATGAAATGGCAACAATCTTCAAAATATTCCCAAGTGTTCTTGAGGGCAAAAGAGTAGTTCCCCTCAAGTTTTGATGATGAATAGTGCTTCAAATCTCCAGCAAAAATTGTTTAATCCCGTGTTCAAAAGCTCCCCAAAATCCATCCACCAACCTTCCCAAAATAGAGTCAAAATGTCAAAACCCGGATTCACTTCAGCACGATCCACGCGGACCGTTTGGGGATCCACGCGGACCGCGTGGGTCTAGCTGATTGTGGGACTTGGCCCATTTATAATATATTCCAGCCCAATCTTCTCATTCACACTTCAACCCACATGCACAACTTTTGGGAGCCCAATTGTGTTATTTTAAAGCCTCCAATGATGGTCCAATACTCCTTTTGTCTTCCGTAGCTCGAGTCCCCGTCCAAAATTAAATCCAACGTGCATTCTGCTTGTACTGACACTGAGCCCAATCGCCACACTTCAAGTCCACAAACAAATTGCAAGCCCCTAATAGCCCCGAACTCCTTCCACACCTCCAATAACAAAAAATCTTTGATAAATTTTGCAATTAAGCTTAAAAGAATGGAAAGCACCCGGTAAAGGAGAAAAATAACAAAAAGAGAAAATATGCATGAAGATTAACTAAAATGATATGGAATGTGTGAAAATAAACTATAAAAAGAAGTAAATAAAATGAAACTATCATTTGTGCTTTGGAGTCAAAGGTAAAATGTGAAAAGTGATGTTTCAGACTTCTTTCATGAATTAAGGATTTTGGTTTGGTATGTTTTAAGTCAAAGGTAATTAGATAGAATTGTAGGTGTAACATCCATAAAAATCAAGCCAAATTTAAACTTTTTAAAACATTTAGAAACCAACAGTTATGACAAATTTGTTTTCAAAATAGTTCCATATCAGAGTATCCCAGAAACATAGTCATAAAATATGAGGAGTTGTACGATCACACCTTTGCTTTCCCGCGATCATCTGAGGTGCCTGAAACCAAAACTAAAACTGTAAGCCCGAAGCTTAGTGAGTTCCCTAATATACCGATACATAACAAACAACACATAATAACAACATGTAATGGGTCCACAGCTCTACAGACTGGATTACCCCCTGGGCCCACAGTGTAAGTCTGGCTTGCCTTCCGGGCCCACAGCTCACATTCGGTTTGCCTCCGAGCCCACAGCATAAGTCTGGTTTGCTTTCGAGCACACAGCTTATGACTGGCTTGCCCCCTTCAGTCCTGCAACTGAAACATAACTGACTTGCCCTCAATACGAGTCTGGCATACCACTTGGTCCTCAGCTCGTATCTGGTATGCTAATGAGTCCTCAGTATGAGTCTAGTATGTCTTCGCGGCCCTCAGCTCGTATCTGGCATACTCCAGGGTTTTTTAGTCACTGCACGACACAGTGCAACCTCAACCCTACCCCCACAACATGTCTACATATACAACTAATTGCACATACAGATAATCAAACAGTAACACAGGTAGTCCTACAGATCTACCTAACTGGAATAGCAAACTAGCATGCATAATCATCTCATACTCAACACGTAATCAACTACTGGGATATCAAATCCAATGGGCCGGCCTTGGTACCTTAGACCCCTTAGTATAGTGAGGATAACTCACCTCTCAACTGACGAATCGAAGTGATAAACTCAAACTTTCGAACCCCGGCCACGAACTCCACCACTTATATTTACCATAAGACCATTTCCATAAATTTCCAAATTACCAAAATACCCCCAGAGATCCAACTGGTCAACCCTTGGTCAAATTCAAAGTCAACAGTCAAAGTCAACAGTCCATGTTGACCCAACTCGTCGAGTGCAGCTAGCAACTCGTCGAGTTCCTTAAGGGTTCAGAAGGTCATAAAACCCTCACTGACTCGCCGAGTTTACCACCAACTCGTCGAGTCTATGCGTAATCTGAAGTCGAGGAAACCCTAACTGGCTCGTCGAGTCACCCTACTGACTCGCCGAGTCCATGCAAAAACCTTCAAGGCCAATCTTCATCGGACTCGCCGAGTTGGCCAAGCAACTCGTCGAGTCTCTTCAGTCTTTTCTCCATTCAGATGCTTATAAGCCACCCCAAAGCTCCATATTGCAAATCTGAGTTCCTAGAGCATACTTCCTATGTAAAGTTGCAAACTTTACGTACATGCAAGGTGCTAATGGCCAAAATCAAGCTAGAAAATAGGTTCTAAGTGAGGATAAGGCATTTTCTTGCTAAAGGCTGAAACTTTATGACCATAAGAGCCAAGATGAGCCTAGATCTGAAGTTGCAACTTCAGATCATGTTCAATACCCGAAATGAAACACCAACAAGCTAAAATGGCCCTAATCTTTAACATAAGGAGATCTAGAAGGAGGAAAGTCAAGGTAACGACTTGTTACCTTCAGGTGATACAAAAATGAAGTAGATTTCGGATCCCTCAACTGCTCCTTGCTCAAAGCTTCATGATCTCCAAGATCCTCTCACCAATATTCACCTTCCAAGCTTAAAACACACAAAGATGGGGAGAAAACGTGATTTAGGGTTTCTGGACTCAAATGGGGGCTGTAAGGGAGGCTAAGGGGGTTAATGACCCTTTAAATAGGGTGCAAACCCCCAGAAATTAGGGTTTCATCCTCCAGCACCAACTCATCGAGTCTGTTCTCCGACTCGCTGAGTTGGCCACTTAAAACCCGCGATCAGAACCGTGCCTACTCGACGAGTCAGGGCATCCAACTCGTCGAGTCGACCTTAAAATTGGAAATATAAGACTGAAATTTTATACCTGAGAGTCGGGATGCTACAATTCTCCCCCACTTGAACTAGACTTCGTCCTCAAAGTCTGCTGCGGTGAACAACTTTGGATAATGCTCCCGCATCTCAGCCTCCATTGTACCTTTACCAAAGGTACTTCCTTGTTCCGTAGAACCTTCACTTTCCTTTCTAGAATGGCTACCAGCCTCTCGAACATCATGGTCTGAGACGATAGAGACCGAAACCCCATGACGAGTGACAATCTCACGTATATACACATCGACCAGCTTCTCGGCCGATGAGCTCTCCCGAATGGGTAGAAAAGGAGCACCCTTGGTCAATCGATCCACGATGACCCAAATAGTGTCGAACCCCTTCGCCGTTCTTGGTAGCTTGGTGATGAAGTCCATCGTGATCTGCTCCCATTTCCACATGGGAATCTCCAGAGGCTGCAGTTTTCCATGCGGCCTCTGGTGCTCGGCCTTGACCATCCTGCAGGTCAAACACCTCTCAACATACCAAGCGATTTCTCGCTTCATGCATGGCCACCAGTAACTCAATCGCAAGTCCCGGTACATCTTGGTGGCCCCCGGGTGAATAGAGAAACGAGACTTATGAGTCTCCTCCAATATAGTCTGTCTGACCCCACCAGACATCAGAACCCAGACCCGACCGCAACGGGTCAATAATCCCCGACTATCCTGACCAAACCGGGTGTTCTCACCCCTAATCCTCTCAAGCTTCCAATTTTCCTGACGCATACCCTCTGCCTGGGCCTCCCTGATCAAGCCCATAAGTGGAGAATCCACTGAAATCCTCATGCACGTCACTGGAGTGGAAGACCCAGCTGACTTGAGGCTAAGAGCGTCTGCAACCACATTCGCTTTACCTGGGTGGTAAAGGATCTCACAGTCGTAGTCCTTTACTACATCCAGCCATCAGCTCTGTCTCATGTTCAGGTTCGGCTTATCCATGATGTGTCTCATGCTCTTGTGGTCCGTGTAAATGGTACAGGGAACCCCATAGAGGTAATGTCTCCAAATCTTGATAGCGAATACCACCGCTCCCAACCCCAAATCATGAGTAGGGTATCTCGTCTCATGTGGCTTCAACTGCCGCGATGCATAGGCTATCACCCGTCCTCTCTGCATGAGGACCGCTCCCAGTCCCGTGATGGATGCATCACAAAACACCACAAAATCCTCCACTCCCTCCAAGAGAGTCAAGACTGGAGCCTCGCATAGTCGCTGTCGGAGGGTCTCGAACTCCCTCTTCTGCTCGGGGCCCCACCGAAAATCCTCCCCCTTCCTCTTCAGACGAGTGAGAGGTACTGCAATCATGGAGAAATCATGTATGAATCTCCGGTAGTACCCCGCCAATCCCAAAAAGCTCCTGATGTCTGAGGGAGATTTCAGAACCTCCCACTGCATAACCGCCTTGATTTTTGCCGGATCGACCAAAATCCCCTCTAGGTTAACGAGGTGTCCCAGGAACTGGACCTCTCGTAACCAAAACTCGCATTTCGAGAACTTGGCATAAAGTCGTTCTCGCCTCAGAACTCCCAATAACTCCCGAAGATGCTCCTCATGCTGCTCTTGGGTCTTGGAATACACCAAGATATCGTCGATGAATAATATAACCGAGCGATCGAGCATCAGTCTGCAGACCCGATTCATCAGGTCCATAAATACTGCTGGCGCGTTGGTGAGCCCAAACGGCATCACCACAAACTCGTAATGTCCATAACGAGTTCGGAACGTGGTCTTCTCCACGTACTCATCTCTGACCCTGACCTGATGATATCCAAACCTCAAGTCTATCTTGGAAAACCAAGATACACCCTGGAACTGATCAAATAAATCATCTATCCTCGGGAGCGGATAACGGTTCTTCACCGTCAACTTGTTCAATTCCCGGTAGTCGATGCACATCCGGTGTGAACCATCCTTTTTCCTAACGAAGAGTATCAGCGCTCCCCACGGAGAACTGCTCGGACGAATGAACTGCTTCCCAGCAGTTCCTGCAGCTGTGATGACAGTTCTTGCATTTCTGGTGGTGCCAACCGGTACGACGCCTTGGCGATAGGGGACGCACCTGGTACTAGGTCGATCCTAAACTCGACCTGCCTCTCCGGAGGCACTCCGGGTAACTCCTCCGGAAACACATTAGCAAACTCCCTGACCACTGGAACCTCTGAAACTGACACCTGATCTCTGGCCCGCGTATCTACCACATACGCTAGATAACCTACACACCCGTGCTGAATGTACTGTCGAGCCCTGGCATATGAACAAAATATTGATCCCAATATGGTACCCTCGCCATAGACAATCAGTTCTCCCCCCTTTGGAGTTCGAACCACCACTCGCTGGCCCTCGCAATCAATCATAACCCCAAAGCGACCAAGCCAGTCCATACCCAAAATCACACATACACCCCCCCCCCCCATGGGAATCGGAATCAGGTCTATCAGAAAATATACTCCGAAAATCTCCAATATGCAACCCCGATAGACCGAAGAAGCGGAAACCCCGTGTTCGTTGGCGATGGAGACTCGCAACGGACACTCTAACTCTCCCACTGGCAACCCGAACTCCCTACTGAAAGTCTGAGAAACAAACGATCGACTCACCCCCGAGTCAAATAATACCAAAGCAGGTAAGGAGTTCACTAAAAACGTACCTAATCACAGGTACAAACATATAAGCATAAAACAGATATAACCAGTAAGATAAGGGATAGAAACATACCAGCAACCACATCCGGTGCTGCTCTGGCCTCCTTGGCTGTAAGCTGGAAGGAGCATCCCTGGGCCCTCGGGGGCGCTGCTCGACCCTGACCCCCGTCAGTGATCTTCAGTGTAGCTGGTGTGGGGGCCTGCGCCGGCTTAGCGGCAAGCAACGGGCAGTTGGCCTTCACATGGCCAATCTGCTCACAGTGGTAACATAACCTCACACTCGGAACTGGGGCGGGATGGCGACAATCCTTCGCATAATGCCTCTCCTTGCCACACTTGTGGCACCCGCTACCTGATCGACAAACTCCAGAATGACCCTTTCCGCACTTTCCACAAGTGCGGCCACGCTAACCTCCGGTCCTAGTATCATCGGTCTTGGACCGCTTCGGCGCAGGCTGTGACTGCACCGGGGCCCGCCTCTACTCTCGTAATTGTAACTCAATCTCCAGCTCACGCCGCCTGGCGGCCTCCTGTAAATCCAGCAAAGTGTCACATCGCTGGGTAGCAACAAACTGTCGGATATCAGTCTTGAGCATGCTCAGATAACGTGTCATCTGAGCCTACTCGGAAGCAAACTCCAGGAAAAAAATCGCCCTCTCTATGAACATACGGGTGATCTCAGTCACGGTCTCACCATCCTGCCTCAACTCCTGAGCTAGCCGCTCCCGCTCGACCTGTGGAATATAGCGAGCGCAGA
Organism: Lactuca virosa; assembly: GCF_052849685.1. NCBI lineage: Eukaryota > Viridiplantae > Streptophyta > Magnoliopsida > Asterales > Asteraceae > Lactuca > Lactuca virosa. Next base: position 50,653,764 of record NC_136431.1, read on the forward strand.
ACATATCCCTGAACTGCTCCCAAGTAACAGCAGATCTCTGATCATCCGAATAAGACCCAGTCATCAGTCTCCACTAGTCCTTTGCCCCGGACCTCAGCAGGTTCAGGGTACATCTGACCTTCTGGTCAGTAGGACATGAGCACGTGAATAAACATCCCTGCACGTCAGACAGCCACCTCATGGCACTGATCGGATCCTGATTACCATCAAATGGCGGGGGCTTCGTGTTATCGAAGTTCCGGTACTGAAAAGTTTTGCCAGCTCCTCCCCCTGTCGCTGTTACAGCCGCTGTAGTTGCTGCGGCAGCCGTCTCAGCTAGGGCTGTATATATGTCATCAAAATACTCCATCATAGCGGTCTTAATAGACCCAAACATCTCTGGAATCTGACCCTGGACAATCCCGACCACCTCCTCGCGGATGATCTCCCTGACACGATCCTCTATCAACGCTGGCCCACCCTGGCCGATAACATCGGGCTCTGTCGGAGTACCCTGATCACCCTGCCCTGATCCCGATCCGAATCCGGTCATAAAACGCCTCGTAACCACCATACTGAAAATACACCAGGAAGATATCAGATAATCCGCATAAATAAAAGGGAATCAACTCCCAACTAAACCCTATGGATTGTGACTTCCTTGCTACGTGTATGGGTCCTGTGCTTCAGTAGTACGGTCCCATACTACTTTCCACACCTACCCATATTTGTCTCAAGTATCATCACAACGCCCTAACAACATACATATGCATGGTGATCGCTCAATCATCACTCCTAGAGGAAAGCTAACTATCTCATGACTGGTCTACTGACCTCGCACAACTCAACCATCCATGAAACTTCCACCATCCCTGCAACACTAGTGTATGCTAGTCATACACAGTGTTGGACCCTATAGACTTTCGAATACCTGATCCTACCCTAAGCCCTTCATCAAACAAGAACAGGAAATAAGGCCAAACCAAACATTCTCAGGCTATAAGATCTTAATTTTGTATGACCGTGATGCATACACTAAGCAACTACCATAATGATGTCAATTTCATATAAGGAAAACCCTAGGCTATCAGGCATCATACAATTAGACAATTCTATCATGCAATTCCTGAATATCCCTAGCCTAGTACTAGCATGTTGTTCTATCATATCACACAATCAAATAACTGCATGGTATTTTGGGGTCTACTTTCTGGCTCCGACTGATCGTACCATCTGCATCCGCTTTTTCTTATTTTGAAAACCATTTTAAAAAATTCATTTTGAAAATATTTTCCTTAGTTTGAGACTGGATTCACAAGAGTGTTCCTCCAATTCACTCAAACCAAGGCTCTGATACCAACTTGTAACATCCATAAAAATCAAGCCAAATTTAAACTTTTTAAAACATTTAGAAACCAACAGTTATTACAAATTTGTTTTCAAAATAGTTCCATATCAGAGTATCCCAGAAAAATAGTCATAAAATATGAGGAGCTGTACGATCACGCCTTTTCCTTCCCGCGATCATCTAAGGTACCTGAAACCAAAACTGAAATTGTAAGCCCGAAGCTTAGTGAGTTCCCCCAATATACCGATACATAACAAACAACATATAATAACAACATGTAATGGGTCCACAACTCTACAGAGTGGATTACCCCCTGGGCCCATAGTGTGAGTCTGGCTTGCCTTCCGGGTCCACAGCTCACATCTGGCTTGCTTCCGAGCCCACAACATAAGTATGGTTTGCTTTTGAGCCCACAACTTATGACTGGCTTGCCCCCTTCAGTCCTACAACTGAAACATAACTGACTTGCCCTCAGTACGAGTCTGTCATACCACTTGGTCCTCAGCTCGTATCTGGTATGCTAATGAGTCCTCAGTATGAGTCTGGTATGCCTTCCCGGCACTCAACTTATATCTGGCATACTCCAGGGTTTGTTGGTCACTACACGAGACAGTGCAACCTCAACCCTACGCCCATCACACGTCTACATATACAGCTAATTGCACATATAGATAATCAAACAGTAACACAGGTAGTCCTACAGATCTACCTAACTGGCATATCAAACTAGCATGCATAATTATCTCATACTCAACACGTAATCAACTACTGGGATATTAAATCCAATGAGCCGGCCTTGGTGCCTTAGACCCCTTAGTATAGTGAGGACAACTCACCTCTCAACTGACGAATCGAAGTGATAAACTCAAACTCTCGAACCTCGGCCACGAACTCCACCACTTATATTTACCATAAGACCATTTCCATAAATTTCCAAATTACCAAAATACCCCCAGAGATCAAACTGGTCAACCCTTGGTCAAAGTCAAAGTCAACAGTCCATGTTGATCCAACTCGTCGAGTGCAGCTAGCAACTCGTCGAGTTCCTTAAGGGTTCAGAAGGTCATAAAACCCTCACTGACTCGCCGAGTTTACCACTAAATCGTCGAGTCTATGAGTAATCGGAAGTCAAGGAAACCCTAACTGGCTTGTCGAGTCACCCTACTGACTCGCCGAGTCCATGTAGAAACCTTCAAGGCCAATCTTCATTGGACTCGCCGAGTTGGCCACGCAACTCGTCGAGTCTCTTCAGTCTTTTCTCCATTCAGATGCTTATAAGCCACCCCAAAGCTCCATATTGTAGATCTGAGTTCCTAGAGCATACTTCCTGCTAGGGATGAGCATAACCGGGTACCCGCCTATTTTAGCTGGAACCGGAACCACTCCCGAAACCGGCGGTTCTGAAATTATTGGTATTGGAACCGGAACCGCTTACACCGGTTCCTAAAATTTTGGAACCGCTCCTGGAACCGACAAGACCTGTTCCGGTTCCGGGTACCCGGTTTTTTGAATATTAATTTTTTTTATTTTATACATGCCATTGAAATTAAGTTATATAAGTAAAATATGAATTCAAAATATAAACTAAAACAATTAAAAAACTTGATCTCAAAACAGGAAAACATCAACAAATGGAATTTAACAAGTCTGTAACAAACTACAAAACAACAAAAAGATTTGATTAAAACAATGAACTTACAGATAGCAAAAAAAAGCAATAGCAAAACATCACAAAATAGCAACAACAGCATCATCGAATTCTGCAATCACAAAACCAGTCACATTAGCAAACTAATCAATAATATAACTTCAGGAAAAAAAACGAAAAAGATTTGATTAAAACAATGAACTTACAGATCTTGTTGAAGGCAACAATATCACAGCTCTGAACATGGGCAACGTTTGGCTCTTCGAATAAAAAACTTGAGATGCTTATGGAGAGAATGATATTTGTAGCAAGATTAACAAAGGGAGAGAAAAAATAAAATTAAGTGTATTTAAAAAAAATATTTATGTATATAATAAATGTGAGTATGTATCATGGCACTTACAAGCATGTTGTCCCAATACCACAAATGCCTTTGCTGTGTGAGCATACGGTTAACTAAGCCTCACTTGATCCAAATATTTCTTTGAAGATAGCATTTCCACTAGCAACATTTGGCCTTAAAGAATTTATAATGTCTACAATCTTAATTAAGGTCATCAATCAAAACTTCGTTAATCCTCATAAATATAAAATATTAATATCTAATAACCACATTACAACAAGACAATCCCTAATTAAAATTACTGCAGATGTGATTAAATGAAATTTCCTTACCTTATTCCAACTATTCTCTGAAATTCTCTTTCCATGGATCGAATCATATAACTGTGAAAATCATATTTTGATGTGAGGTTGTGGTTCTACCAAGAATAAGAAAAACAAACACAAAGCACAAAACAAGTGAACTGAGTTAAAGATTGAACCTTCGATTATACCACAAAGCACAAAACAAGTGAACTGATTTTACTAGTTGATTAAATACTGAACCTTCGATTATACCTGAACTGATTTTACCAATTGATTTGATTATTGTAAAAGCTGATAAAAAAAGAACTTACAGAACAGATGAACCTTCGATTGAAACTTCGATTAAACCTTCGATTGAGCAGATCTAAAAATAGCAGGTAACAATTCCAAATTCCAAGTTACAGTCAACAGATGCAATTTTGTAATTCCAATTTACAATCAACAGAAAATCGACAGATTAACAGATGGAATAATCGAAATCGACATATTAACAGATGGAGGCAACAGTTCGAGAATCTGACCTTGAAGATGCAGACTTGCAGTTGCGGCGATGGTCGGTGATTGAACATCGATGGTCGTCGATTGAACATGGAGAATAGCGTGAGTGGAAGATTGAAGGAGGGTTACGAGATATGAACTCGAATTAAGGGAGTCAACCGACGTCTTCTACTCCAGCGTATCGAATGAGTCGATTACCAGAGGGAAGAGAAATGGTAAGATTGTGTCTTTCGATCGCGAGAATAGAGTGTAGGGTGTCGGCGGTTGTTTGTAAGAATGAATCACACCGTCACAAACCCTAAAACCGAATACTTCCCATTATTAGTTCTTTTACCCTAATTTTTAAAAACAAAGGCACCAAAATATAAAAATTAAATATATTTTTTTTATAAAAAGGCGGGTACCCGTCGGTACCGGTTCCGGGTAACCGCCGGTTCTGGGTACCCGGTATTGGCACCGGAACCGGTGGGTATCCAGCGGGTATCTGTTTTGTAAAAATGAGAATTGGAACCGAAACCGCTTAAGGCGGTTCCGCAACTTTAGGAACCAGAACCGGAACCTTTTAAGGCAGTTCCAGTTCCAGAACCAGCAGTTCCGACGCGGTTCCGGTTCCGAAAGCAGGTACCCGCTTCCGCTGCTCATCCCTACTTCCTGCGTAAAGTTGCAAACTTTACGTACATGCAAGGTGCTAATGGCCAAAATCAAGCTAGAGAAGAGGTTCTAAGTGAGGATAAGGCATTTTCTTGCTAAAGGCTGAAACTTTATGACCATAAGAGCCAAGATGAGCCTAGATCTGAAGTTTCAACTTCAGATCATGTTCAATACCCGAAATGAAACACCAACAAGCTAAAATGGCCCTAATCTTTAACATAAGGAGATCTAGAAGGAGGAAAGTCAAGGTAACGACTTGTTACCTTTAGGTGATGCAAAAATGAAGTAGATTTCGGATCCCTCAACTGCTCCCTGCTCAAAGCTTCTTGATCTCCAAGCTCCTCTCACCAAGATTCACCTTCCAAGCTTAAAACACACAAAGATGGGGAGAAAACGTGATTTAGGGTTTCTGGACTCAAAGGGGGGCTGTAAGGGAGGCTAAGGGGGTTAATGACCCTTTAAATAGGGTGAAAATCCCCAGAAATTAGGGTGTCATCCTCCAGCTCCAACTTGTCGAGTCTGTTCTCCTACTCGCCGAGTTGGCCACTTAAAACCCGCGATCAGAACCGTGCCTACTCGACGAGTCATGGCATCCAACTCGTCGAGTCGACCTTAAAAATTGGAAATATAAGACTGAAATTTTATACCTGAGAGTCAGGGCGTTACAGTAGGGCTCTTCAATACCTTATCGTGCATATAAAAAAAACGCTCAAAACGGAGTTAAAACGAAGAAGTTATGATTGTTTGAAGTTGAAGTGGAAATTGGGGGTTTTCTCCTACACAGGGCATAGGAAAGTTACGCAGGGCGTAACTGATTTGCATGGCATAGATACTGAAATACTATACGCAGGTTTAATAACCTATGCATGACGTAGGTTATGCTATGCAAGGCGTAATCGCGGCAGATCAAAACCCTAATTCCTAGGTTTTAAGTTGTATTTAAGGGCTCTAACTTATGGCAACCCTCTCATGACCAGCCTCCATCACCTAAGATCATTCCTAGAGAAACCCTAGCCTCTTCTTTCTTGCTTTGAGCCTTGACACCTTTTACAAGCTTATTTCTCCATTTGAAGGTTGAATCTTGAAAAACAAGGTGTTTGTAAACTGCATGAAAGCGGGATTCAAGTATAGATCCAACAAGGTTGCTTCATTTATGTACCATAGTGAGCAAAAATGTAACACTTGTTCCAGGTATTAATTTTTTAAAAGTTTTTAGGGTTTTGCACTGGGACTCGACGAGTTGGGGAGCCCAACTCGATGAGTAGAGATCGATATTGGACGCAGAACTTAGGGTCTACTCAACGAGTTGGAAGGCCCCAACTCGACGAGTAGACACTGTAAAGGAAAACACTAATTTTTCGGGTTTAGAACACTATTTAAAGAACTTAACCATTAGGGTTGGCCTCCTTACCAGCCTCCTTACTCAGAGAAACCCTAGAACCACCTCCTCCTCTTGTTCATTCACGTTTTGAGTGTTGTGGTGTGATTTTGAAGGAAGCTTTGAAGAGAGAAGTGGCAATCTTGGAGGAGTGATCTTGGATCCAGAAACTCTACACTTTGGGTTGGATGTCCCAAGATAAGAGGTTTCCAGAGGTTAGGAGTGTAGATCTGGCCTCTATAAGACCTCTAGAGGATTAAAGTTACAAACGTTTATAGCCTCCATGTCCCATTCGTTCATTATGTCCACAATGAATACTAAAATGGATCTTGGAGAGTATTTCACACATGCATGGACGTAAAGTTAGAAAATTTACATGATTTGTCCACCCTTGGACATCAGATCTGTGTTTTGGGTCGATGGGATGAGAGTTTAAAGGCTTAATGAGTCAAGACCTTCCTCAAAGGAGCTAGGATTTGAGTCTAAGGCATATTAGATGGTCTTTGGGGGTAAAGTTGGAAACTTTACCCTTCTAGACGTCTCTATGGTTAAGGATCTGTTGTATGGAGCCTTAGATTCGATTGGAAAGGACTGAATGCGTGAAGACAGGGGAAACTCGATGAGTTGCCCTGACGACTCGACGAGTTAGGACGGGTTTTACCTGTTTCTGAATGCTAAGCAACTCGGCGAGTTGGTGAGGGTTTTCCCCGGTTTTATGAACACCGAAGGAACTCGACGAGTTGCTAGATGCACTCGACGAGTTGGGTCAACATGGACTGTTGACCTCGACCATTGACTTTGACTTTGACCATGGTTGACTAAGTTGGACTTTTAAGGGTTTGAAGGATTGATTTGTATACTAAGGAGTTGTTTATGATTAGGAAGTTGGCAGAGCTGACACTCAGAGCTTGGACCTATTCAACTACAGTTTGCATTTGAGGTAAGTCTCCTCACCATACCAATGGGTCTAAGGCACCAAGGCCGGCCCATTTTATGATATGTGGTACACTAGTTGATGTAGTGTTAAGTGACATGTTAGTTGGTTATATGCTAGGTGGTATGCTAGTTATATATGTGGTATGCTTGCATGAAAGACCATGGGGGAGCCCATGACACTTGGATGTCAGACCATGTGGAGAGCCCATGGCTTTCCTACTAAAAACCATGGGGGAGCCCATGACACTTGGCTGTAAGACCATGTGGGGAGCCCATGTCTTTCCTATTAAAGACCATGGGGGAGACCATGTCACTTAGGTGTAAGACCATGTGGGGAGCCCATGGCATCCTGGAGTAAGATCCTGGGGGAGCCCACGACATCCCTATATGTTGTATGCATGGCTTATGTGGTTTATGTAGCTTTTATAGCTAATATGGTATATGTGATTATGTGGACTGTGTGGGGTATGCTCTGGGGAAAATCATTAAGTATTAGTTTACAGTTTGTTGATTTGTTTCAGGTACTTCTGAGCCTAAGGGCAAGGGCAATGTTTGATGGTGCGACATGCACTCTCTCAGGCATTTTTATGGGACACTCTGATATTTGAAATAAAAATGTTGATGTTATGAATTTGAAATCAATTGTTCTTGAAACTTGGTGGTTTATTGGGAAATGTTTTGATTAATTAAAAATGAAAATTTTATTTGAAAATTTGGGTCGTTACAAAAAAGCTTCTATCTTGCTCATTGATTTCTTAGATCTTTTTTTTGGTCATTTTTGTCACTTTTGGTCCTTTAAGCTTGTGTTTTGGGAGTTGAGGCAACTCCAGCACCTTTTGAGCTAGATGGAACACTCTTAGGACTTATTGGACTTGGAAAGTTGTGCTTTGGTGCTTGTTCATTAATCCATGCAAGTTGTGTTAAAATTTTTGGTCATTTTAGTGCATAAAGTTTAGATCTTCAAAGTTTTTGACCTTGTTATGGACAAAATTGGAAACTTTATCCATCTAAACATCATATTGATTCAGATCTGAAGGTTGGAGACTTGGACTTAATGAATTAAGTTGAGAAGGATGCATTTTTGGTCCCTCTGAGACTTAAAGACTAGATCTTGGTTGTTTGGACCATCCTAATGAATAAAGTTGGCAACTTTATCCATTATGGAGCTATTAGGAACCAGATATGAGAGTTTGATGGGTTGGTTTCCTGTATTAAGCACTTAATGGATGGGTTTGGGCAACTACTTATTACGTGGGGAGTAATTTTGGCTACGCAGCACATAGCCTCATTTTCACTTGTAATTGCCATCTTAGGCTCTATGTTGGGCGTAGAGCTGGTACGCAGGGCTTAATAGCTAACTCACATCACTTAAGAGTTCCACAAAGCACAAAGCAAGCAACATTCGTGCAGTAGCACTCCAATCCATAGAATAACCAAAGAACATTCAAAATCACATACTACAACTCATGTTAGAAACTTCCACTCTCACTGCCGGTTGCCTTATGCATGCAAATTATACAGAGTATAGGATTAAATAGACTGTTATGCATGCAAATTATACAGAGTATAGGATTAAATAGACTGTTGAATAAATAATCTACCCTAGGACCACAACCAAATTAGGAACAGGAAATAAGGCCAAATCAATTATTCTAGGGCTATATGATCCTAACCATATACAATTTTTAAAGCAAACACTTAGCAATTACTGATACCAATACATATTTGTTGGATATAGTGTCTAAGTCCATAACTTTATTTGGTATGTACTTGACCCGACCCGGCATGGTCCATTTGGGTTGCATGGCATTGCAATACTTGGATAGACTAAATGAGAGAATAAGGCACTTATGATTATTAATATATTATAAGTTCTAATATATTAATAATAGTATTATTTAATTAGTATTGATCAAGTATTAATCTAGTATTAATTTGGTGATCAAAGTGAGACTAATTAAATATATAGGGTTGATTATGACAATCATCAATTCTTTTATGGTGGATTAATGATCCATGGTTTATGGGTTTGGTTATAACCATATGGAGCTCCATGGATAGTCCATGGGAGTTACAAACCCATGGGTCATGGGAAATCAAGAGTCATGACAATTAAGGGCATTCATGTGTAAACCCTAATTGTGACAACACTATAAAAGGAACCCTATGGCTAGCAAAATCATGACCTAGTTGACCTAGTGTTACTAGAGAGGGCATAACCGATTTTGAGTGCTAGAAGTATTCTCTCAAGTTATTCCAAGTCTTGTGGTGTTGTGTGAAGCATTTGAGGCACAACATTTGGGGTGCTAGGCTTACAAAGTCTTGAAGGAATCCAAGCAACAACAAGGTATGTATTTCTACTAGTTTTATGTTTTATGTAATCCCCATGCTATGCTAGTTAGGAAATAACCTTGAAAAAGAAATTTGCATGTATATAGAGAAAACATAGATTCAAGGTTATTAGGGTTGCATGCACACTTAGGAAGTGTTAGAATGCTCAAAAACCCATCAGTGGTATCAGAGCCTAGGATTGTTTTCTGTATACTTGTTGCAAAACTGCTTAAAAATCGAAAATTCTGCACTCTGACGACTTGACTCGCCGAGTCCATGGGGAGGACTCGCCGAGTCCATGAACAAATTCATCCTACTCGACGAGTAGAATAATGCACTCGGCGAGTAGGAGCGTGCTGGGCAGTTTTTTCAAGTTTTGTTGCTGGAAATGGATTAAGATCATTATCCCAATTTGTTTTGGACTTGTAAAATCTGTTTTTCAAAATGATAATGATTATGTTAACCCATTTTACATGGCTTTTATCAATTTGTATATGTTTATATGATTTCCTTGAAATTGTTTGATATGAATATTTGTTCTTATGAGTTTTTAGAAGATCATAGGAATTTTGTGTAACTTACATGCTTGTTTAATTCATGATCTTAATGCTAATGATGGTGTCCATAACTTGTCCTCAAGTTATGGATAACCAAAAGTCACTTCTTTTAATTATGATTAAAGAACTAAAGAGGTTTCATAAAATGAAGAGTCTTCATTTTATGAACCATTAAAACTCATAAGTTACAAATTGAAGAGACTTGGAATAGTTTCAATTCTTGCCCTCAAGTTTTGGAATTTGAAAAGTCTTACACTCTAATACTTTAATTCCAAATTAAACCTTAGATTTTTAAAAAGTTTAAAAATCAACACTTATACTATTATTATAATTTTATTATATAGATATGTATAAGAATATGTCATTCTTACCGTTAGTAGGCCTCATTCACGAAGCCGGTCTATAAGGGGGTATAAGGTTGTTGCCTATAAAATGGTGACTTAATGGGTGTCCACTCTCACCCACCGCTTCCTTGATCGGTGGCGGGTCGTTAGCCGAACGGGTAGGATACGACTTTAAATTCTCATTAAAAGTATAATGAATTATAAAGTAACTATACATTATAAATTCCCAATCTTAGTTACTTTAGGAAAATGTGAAATTGGTGCTAGCCCATAAAATTACACTTTGTACCTTACCAAGTCGTTAGTGGAGCGTGTGTGGTTAACCGGCACACTAACATGGACTAGTAAGAGTGGCAAAGGGTAACTTGACTTTATTATAGATCGGTGGAGCGTGTGTGGTTAACCGGCACATCGATTAGGTAATATTGTTGAGGGTACCAAGTCAATTTGTATGGTTATTCACACCTTGTTTGTGATCCTCGGCATCCCAGTCACAAACTTGAGTGGGCACAATCGAGATTCAAACATGCCATTGAAAGTTCAATGTGTCTCAAAAGATCTAGGAGTTTCAAATCCAATTAAAACTTAATTATATTTCGTTTTTCATGGTGGAAATTGGTAAATCGTCATTTACCTAACTTTAACTATTTTATAATTTGGATTACGACATCCCTCTTCCAGTTATAAATAGGTTATTGGGTCCTAGCCTTAATATTTCATATTGAGTGTTATATTAAGGACTTTAAATCAACTAACTTGAATTTCTCCCATTATAGATGTCTAGTTTAGACAGCTATGGTCTTCCCAAATCTTTAGGAAGAAGCTTTCTAATGAAGATGATATCCCGAATGGCAATCAAGGTGAAAGATCAATCCCTTTGTTATGCATTAGTAGGACTGAAAAACATACTTCACTTCCTCCACCTACTCCAATAAATCTCCCTATCCCACAAGTTTCAAGACATGATAAGTTCTAAGTCACTCAATCCCTATTGGCAAACAAAGTCTATATGTGCTTAGGTCTTGGAGATTAAGTCACATATTGACAAGCCGGGAGAGTCGGGTGTCGAAGTCTCAAGGTAGCTGGCTGTTGACTTGGTCACTCCCTGATAACAGATCACGACATGACCCTTAATGATCTTACCTATTTGCTTGATGATGCTGAATCAGCAATGATTTGGAGCATTGGTAAAGCAAAATTTGATTGGAAGATCAACTTCCCAAACTTCCATGGACATTAACAATGGTAACATTAGAAGTCCAGAAAAACTTTCTCTTCCCAATTGAAAGGGATTGGCCATAGTCAACTCGGTTGACCAAATGGTAAAGAGAAAGGCTAAGTCTGTGATAGTCCCGTGTACCGTTTCCAAAGAGTCCATATGTTTCTGTTGCCAAAGGAAGGGCATTGGTTGCGAAGCTGCCAAATTTACCTAAAAGTCCATAAGGATAGTAAAGTCAAATGTTTGACTCTACTTCAGGTAAAGTCCATTGTCTAACTCTATTAAGTTTCTATTCTGAGATTCTTATTGCATGATGTGACTGGGTCACATGTTGATGTTTTAAGAATCAAAGAAAAGTGAAGAAACTTAAAGGAAGTATATGCTGATTCTGATCGCGAAGAGGGATTTTGATCGCATGGTTCGGTGATCAGAATTTTGAGCTATTACTTAAGAGTTGAGACATATTGCTTAGGAATAGATAACAACAAGGTTTTCATATGGGTTGTAAGGATAAGTTTTCCGCAAAGTTTTAAAATAAAGAAAAGTTTTGATTTTATTTATTTTAAGTATCCTTACAATGACATTTGTGAAAAATTGTTGATTATATGTTTCCATTAATAGCAATATTTGAAAATGGATTTGATTCTTTCATTTGTGGTAGTATCATAATTTACCAAATAAGGAAAGATTCTCATCGCCCAAGTTTCAGTTAGATAGAAACTTGGAATCATGCAACTTGTATTGTATGATGAATGAGAAGTTTTCGTCTTTGGGAAATTAAGACTAATTCCTTGTTCACATGTACATGTGAGTCAAGTGAAGGACTAAAAGATTGGGTACACTTGGTTGTGTGCTGGTCAGGTCCACCACAAAGGTGGATAATATTATTCGTTCTGATTTACTAAAGTTTAGTAAATATGGTTATGCTTACGAGTTTAAGTGTAATTCTGAAACATTGGAAAAGTTTCAATGTATGGCAGAATGAATAAGAAGAATCAAATAAGGCAGAAAGATAAAATTTTCTCCAATCTGAAGAGATGGGAGAGTACTTGTGTATTTTGTTTTATGATTATCTTAGTGATTATGGAACCATATCACAATTGATCCTCTAAGGACACATTAGTGTGTTTGTTGCCTGAGGAGAGGAATCGTGAATTGTTGAAATGGTTAAATCAAAAGATAATTCATACTTCGTGCCAAAAACAAATCCTGGAGTTATACTCCAAGATTGTAACTTGAGTGACATAGTCTTTAGAAAGTTCATAACACTTGTCAAATGTAGAGTAAGATGTTTCCTATTCTTGTACATTTGAGATTGGTAAGTTGTGATGTTTTGGATAAAACAAAGACCAGCTAAGTCCAATAGTGAGAAGTGTTTAACTTGATAAGAATCCGCACGAGATCTTGAATATTACTTTTGTCAAGGAATGGTTCTTGACAAAGAGAAGTCTTATATGTCAAGAGGATAGTTGGAGTCTAAATGATTCTGAAATAGTTTCAAGAACTAAATCAAGAGTTTTGTTAATCACTAGCCCACGACTTGAGGTTTGTAACCTATCGTGTTGACATATTCTTGTTTCTGTGTCTGTTCCAGTTGAAAGTTGATTATGCTTGTGAGTTATATGAGTTCTCAATTGTTTGCATAACAACCCGGAAGCAATGGTGGGCATTGTGCTACCAGGTGGCAAGAAATTAAGATTGCACAAGTTCAGTCCATATGAATTTGGAAGTGTCACTAACCTAGTCCTGTGATTATGGTTATGACAAATTCACATGGATAGGAACACATACACCATAAAATCTAAGTGTCATAAGGTTTCTCTTCGATTCATGAAAATGATGGTGAGGAAACGCTTCCACTAAGAAGATTTTAAGTAGATAGCGGTTGTGATATTTGCATTCTCATATAGTTAGTGGAGCGTGTGTGGTTAACCGGCACACTAACTAGTGAGAATTGCAAAAGGTCTAGACAAACATGTGAGCTATCTAAGGAAAGGTGTATGTTTTTTGATAAAGTCTTATCAAAGCAATCTAGTATCAGAAATATGAACTTTGGTAAGAAAGTCAATAAAGTATTGATTTCTAGAAGTCCAGTTGATTTCTGAGTACATGTCAAAGCTAGTGGGAGCATAAAGTGTTATGCTGGTAATCATTATGCTAGTGGGAGCATGACGATTATGTTAAATATTGCAGGTTAGCAATGTTAATTATAGAAAACAAAAGTTTCAATTCGCCTTGAAAAAGTTGTTTTGCTATAATTAAGGGAGAGGATTTTATACTTCACTTCAATTCTACAAGCTTAGATTGAGAATTTAATCTACTTTAGTCAAGAATATATATGAATGTTATGTTGGAATGGTTTAACATAAGGAAATTCTATATATGTTGCGTTCTCAAAATTCGATTATGATTACGGCATCCCTCTTCATAGTTCGAATTATGAAAACATGGCAAATAAAATTTTTTATAGCATAAATCATGTCCCATATGCTTTGGGTATAGGTTTGATTACATGTGCTATAATATTCATCCATTCTAAATTTTCCAAATGCCTAGGGCATTAAGATGGAAAAAGGAATAGAACTGGAAATGACTAAAATGATTAAGCAAAGTTGTCGAGGACAATCTGAGGTTTACCAAAGATTGGTTGCTCATGGACAATTAGAAGTATAGAGTAAGGACCATATTGACATATTTTGAAAAGAGGCAACTCTTGTTCAGAAGTGATGGTCAAAATGGTAATATGGAATTGTCTCCATAGGTGGAAGTTATTCTTTGACTCTGTGTAAGATTAAAGAACTTAATGCTAAGAAGGATGTTCAAAGGAATGTACTTTGAATTTGAGACTTCATTTCCATGGAATTGTTTTCCATTGGAATACTTTGTAATTTCTGTTGCCAAGTCTTTGTGACTTCTGTGCATAGTCATTACAAGGGGATCATTGCATATAAGTTTAGAATCTAACAGATTACAGTAGATGGCAAGAGTTTGGTATTCTTTCATTTACAACGAGGATTGGAGTGAAATTAGCATCATTGGAATATTATCAATTGATCTATTTCACAAAGAGAGGACCATATGTAAACATAGTATGCATACTTGGAGTATGGCATAATTGTTGTTTGGAAAAACATAGTGTACATGCTTGGAGCATGGGACAACTAATGTTTTAATTCAAGCATAAAGTTGATTAATCGAAACATAAATAATGAGTAATCAATATGGTGCTTAAATAAAAGGTGTTTTTATTTACACTAAAAGTGTTGGGGCCATATAAGATTAGTATTATTCTTATGTTTCACTTTGCATGTTTTGACTTCCAGAATAATTATGTTATGGTATATATCATATTATTCAAACCATCCACAGTCAGTCATATGTTGGAAGTAGATATGAATCAAGACTGTCATGAATTTGGCTTGTATGATTTGTCTAAAGTGCTTTGGACAATGCAATGGTTGCTACAACATTCATGAGTACTCATAAGGGCTGAGTATTGGATCCAACCCACGCTCACTTGCATCACTTCATGGAATTTATCTCGAGTGATCGTGAGACGGTAATATCATATAAATCTTCAAACCTAGAGATATGAGTTGTTGACTATGAGTTGGTTATTCATTGATTGCACGAAAACGCATTGGTAACTCGATGTCATAAAACGTGCCTTTGTGAGTAATTCAACAAGTAGTTAGTACAAGCATATCAGTCGAAGTTTATCTGTTCCTTCTAGAAATAGAAGCGATATCTGGGCCCCTCGATGATTTGGTTTTGACTTATGTACCGGGCCCGGTCAGAACCTAATTGATGTGTTCAATTTAGTTCTATGTCGAAACAAATCAGAGATCGAGAAACAAATGCTGGACAATAAGTAAGACCATGTTCCATGTGTTTGTCCGGCTGATATCATGAGAACAGAGGATTATATGATCACTTATCTTAAATGGCGTATCACCATCATCTCAGTTCCGAGAGACTTTGAAAGAGCTACGATTGCTAGTCGGATTTTGAAGTCATATTTGCAAATATAGTTATTAGACTTATCCAAGTGGGAGACTGTTGGATATAGTGTCTAAGTCCATAACTTTATTTGGTATGTACTTGACCCGACCCGGCATGGTCCATTTGGGTTGCATGGCATTGCAATACTTGGATAGACTAAATGAGAGAATAAGGCACTTATGATTATTAATATATTATAAGTTCTAATATATTAATAATAGTATTATTTAATTAGTATTGATCAAATATTAATCTAGTATTAATTTGGTGATCAAAGTGAGACTAATTAAATATATAGGGTTGATTATGACAATCATCAATTCTTTTATGGTGGATTAATGATCCATGGTTTATGGGTTTGGTTATAACCATATGGAGCTCCATGGATAGTCCATGGGAGTTACAAACCCATGGGTCATGGGAAATCAAGAGTCATGACAATTAAGGGCATTCATGTGTAAACCCTAATTGTGACAACACTATAAAAAAAACCCTATGGCTAGTAAAATCATGACCTAGTTGACCTAGTGTTACTAGAGAGGGCATAACCGATTTTGAGTGCTAGAAGTATTCTCTCAAGTTATTCCAAGTCTTGTGGTGTTGTGTGAAGCATTTGAGGCACAACATTTGGGGTGCTAGGCTCACAAAGTCTTGAAGGAATCCAAGCAACAACAAGGTATGTATTTCTACTAGTTTTATGTTTTATGTAATCCCCATGCTATGCTAGTTAGGAAATAACCTTGAAAAAGAAATTTGCATGTATATAGAGAAAACATAGATTCAAGGTTATTAGGGTTGCATGTACACTTAGGAAGTGTTAGAATGCTCAAAAACCCATCAATATTCCCAATCTAGCGTAGCATCCAATGCTTCCTAGACTACAAGGCATCACATATCAGGCCAATATATCATGCAATTCCTGGAAGTATCTGTAGCCTTATGCTAGCATGCGATTCTTATAACATATAATCATAATAAACATGTATGGGTATTTTAGGAATCACTTACTTGAGTTCGGTTGATTGCACGCATTACACCCCCTTTGTCTTTATAATATCCTTTTAGAAATTTATTCCTTTTTTTTCAAAATCTTTTTAGAAACTCATTTTCTTTCAAAAGATTATCAATTCCTCGGTTTGAGTTCATACATACCCGAGAGTGTGTCTGAATCCCTCAAACCAAGGCTCTGATACCAACTTGTAACGACACAAAAATTGTAAAGTAAAAATTTCATTTTTATTTCAACCAAAACATTAATTATCTTTAAGTCAAACATTCATTATCATTTTTATAAATATTCAAAAGTACTTTATAAGAAAATAGTTATCAGAGTACAATCCCAAAATTCATCATAATGCGGAACATGGGTGGATGCGCTGCGATCAAGTCGGACCCTTCCCTTTTGAACCGGAAGTACCTGAAACCATAACCATAAAAAGCGTAAGCACAAAGCTTAGTGAGTTCCCAAAAATACTACATACCATACATACCATTGGGCCTAGCCCGCATATTGGGCCCATCCCACCATAATGGGCCTATCCCTGCCAAACCATTGGGCCAGCCCGATCATACAAATGCAAAAAGTCACAAATACAGTTAGCACCTACATAACATACAATGGGCCTAGCCCTTTCTGTTCCATAGGCCTAGCCCAACATACAAATGGGCCTAGCCCGTCATACAATAGGCCTAGCCCAGCATACAAATGGGCCTAGCCCAACATACCATGCAAGAGTCACAAAGACATCTTACATAACAGAACCTAGTGGGCCGGCATTGGTGCCTTCGACCCAGGAGTACAATGAGGAGACTCACCTCAATCCGTTGATAATCAAATAACTGCTTGGGCCGCTAAATCGGATAACCTCGTGCCAACTAACAATAAATATAATCTTAATCAATAATTAACCCGATAACCCAAAATATGAGGCCCACTCCATAAACCAACTTCCTAAAGGGTAAAAGACCATTTTACCCTTTTCTTACTTGTTCCACAACCAAGGACCAACCCAAATGCACAAAAGCCCAAAAATAGCAACCCAAAGCCCAATATGGCCCAACTTCCTAATTGGTCCCAAAAACTATCAATGGACAAATTCTAAGAAGGCCCATAGCCAAACCATGGCCCTAAATCAGAAGTCCAATGGCCTAACAACGCCCAAACTTTGAAAGGCCCAAAATGTCCATCTTGGGGAGTACTCCCTGCGTACCATAGACATACGCCCCACATACTCACCCTCTAAGCGCAATGTACAATTCCCTAAAGCATGAAACTCAATTTACGATGAGCTTACTTCTGAGTACGCCCAACGTACTCATCAGGGGCCAAAAATTCACATTAAGCTCTTATTGGGTTAAGTCAAAGGCATCCGCCCACTTCTCTTAACCCTAAATGATGTTTTAAACCATAAAGTCGAAACCTTTAAGCGTTTGCATGGCTAAAGAGAGCTAAATATCCAAAATCCTTCCTTTCACAACACTCAAAACCACATAACTCTTGCATGGTGCTAAGGAAACGATCAAGCAAACATTTTTATGGCTCAATACACTTCAAGACCTCAAAAAGGACAGTTAATATGCTTTAGAGTACTCCATACTCACAAAGATCCAAACTTTGGGACACAAAGCTTATGAAGCTATGCCATAACAAGATTTATGAATAGAGTCCTCAAGTTTGAAGTTTTATACCTTGAGAAGGTAGATCAAGATGCACTAAGCCTGGATCCACAAGCTCCAATCAATCCCATACTTCTCCAAGAAGCTCCTTATTTTTCTATGAGCACCAAAATGCATAAAATACCACCAAAAACTCAAGCGCCACACCAATGGGGGCTAGGGTTTCATTTCTAGGGTTTAGAGGGATGAAGGATGAAGATAATAGGGTTTGGTGGTGAGTTAAGGAGCTTAAATAGGGCCCAAGACCCTAAATTAGGGTTTGGGTCTGACTGGAGTACGCCATGAGTAATTCTGGTATGCCTAGCGTACTCCAAAGAACACTCGCGATGCATCTACTTAGTATGCCCAACGTATACCTACGTACACCCCGCATACTGGACTTAACACTAGTATGCCCAGCGTACACTTATGTACGCCCCGCGTACTAGGTTTGACCTTATAACCACCAAACTTCTGAAAGCCATAACTTCTCTGTTATAAGTCCATTTTCAACGATCCTTATAACGGAAAGTTGATGAGAAGCTCTACACTTCTATCAAATCATCATTTGCTTAAAACTTCCCGAACAAAAATCCAATATTCATAAAATCCCGAACCGACACTTTACCGATATACCCCTTGGCTCCAAAACACAAAACCGAACTCCCAAATCACCTAAATTACATTACCCACACATAAATGGGTCTAAATCTCTCTTTTCCAAAGGACATAAGCCTTATGATACCTGATCTTCGGGTCACCGCCCCGCAATAGGAAACGATTCTATAACAACCCAAAATTTTCAGAAAATTTTTAACTTTTAATTTCATAAACATCAACCGTATGGAGTACACAAATCCCATTACATAGCCATATTATTTTACAATTCAAAGTACGAAAACTAAATGTGAAAAACACTGGGGAATGCGCGCTGCACCATCAAGCCAGGCCCTTGCCCTTATCAATAGAAGTACCTGAAACATTTAATAAAACTGTAAGCAGAAGCGTAGTGAGTTTCCCAAGACACACGGATCATAGAATCACATAATACCATGCACACATATATACATATAAGTTTGCCATGGACTCCCTCCATGGTCTTTATTGGAATGCCATGGGCTACCCTCATGGTCTTGTATACCTGATCCATGGGCTCCTCCCATGGTCTTACCAAATGCCATGGGCTCCTCCCATGGTCTGCACATAAGTCCATATATAAATCCAATAACAAACAATTACATATTCCCATACGAATCATTTCATGATCAATAATGGGCCCTCCTTGGTGCCTTCGACCCATGACTGTGGTGAAAAGACTCACCTCAAATACTGAACGATAGCTTACTAGGTCCTAGCTCCGAATATCAGCTCTACTCACCCCTAAACAGAAACAATTCCTTAAATACAATTCAAAATGCCCTAAAACCCCTTAAAAGTCAAACTTGGTCAAAGACTAAAGTCAAAGGTCAAAGTCAACGGTCAGAGTTGACCCAACTCGCCGATTTGTCCTTCAACTCGTCGAGTTTCTCCATTAACTGCACAAATCAGGAAAACTCGCATCAACTCGCCGAGTTAGCCATGAATCCAACAACTTAATGCATTAAGTTGTTTCCACTGAATCTAGGAGCTTCAATTCTCAGATCTCCTTCAAAATGATGTCTAGAAGGGTAAACTTTCCAACTTTACCCTTAGGAACCATTCAAGTTGAGTCAAACCCAAACCCTAGATTCATTGGAGTGATGCTTGACCCATTAAGCCCTTAAACTCTCAAAACAAAGTCCCAATATGCAGATCTGGTCCCCTAAGGTTGAGAAATCACGTAAAGTTTCCAACTTTACGTCCATGCATGCTAAAAGGAACCCTAGGACTCAAAATGGGTTTAATAAAGGACTTAATTCATAAATGGGACCTAATACATAGTAAAGTTTGCAACTATAAGCCAAATGAGGCCATAACATGGCTAGATCTAACATGACAACCACTGGAATACTCAACTTCTTGGGCAACTCAACCATGAGCCCAAAATCAAGATAAAACCCCAAAACAATAACAAAGCAAGGTATAAACTTTATACCTCCAAATGACTGAAAAGGGTGGGGAGATTCTGGATCTAGTTCTTCTCTCCAAGCTATACACCTTCAACTTAAAGGATCCTCCAAAAGTGTGCAAAATATCAACTCTTAAGGCCCTCCACAAGCTCTCACACACTCAAGGACGATGATACACTCTTTTAGGGTTTTCTGGACAGAGGAGGCTAGTAAGGAGGCCAGTCAAGAGACTTAAGGCCTCTAAATAGGGTGCGACACCCTAAAAATTAGGGTTTCCTTCCCAGCCTCCAACTCGTCGAGTTGGTCCATTAATTCTCGCGGCCAAAATCCACTCAACACGTCGAGTTGAAGCCTTCAACTCGCCGAGTTCAACAGGAAAAATCAACAATTTAAGGAAATAAATTCATACCGGAACTAAGCATTACAGATTCGAAACAGGGCATTACGTGCACGTGCTGTCTATAGGATTATGTTAACTATTTCTGTAACCGTTGCCTCTGTAGAAAAAAGTTTTTCTAAATTAAAATTATTATAAAACTATTTAAGATCTACAATGTCACAAGAAAGATTAAATGTATTAGCAATTTTCTCAATTGAAAAAGATTTAGTAAAAGAAATTGATTATGAAAATTTCATTAAAGAATTTGCACCTAAAAAGGCTAGAAAAATGAACTATATGTGTTAAATATATTCACAAAAAACATATACATAATAAAAAAAATTAACTCCGCCAATTAAAAACTTTTTAGTTTACTATTGCTGGTATCAAGCCTGGATAAAGGATGAGGGTTTATAAAAAAAGTATAGTAAATACCAAAGGGCCTCAAATTTTTGGTCCGCTTAGAGCCCCCAAACTGGTTGAGCCACCCGTGCACATAACTGTTTTCATATATCTTTAATTTTTGCAAAGAAAAAATATAATTGTATCTGATTATCCAGTGTAATATCCGGCCATAATGATAAGCTACTCCAAATATTCGGCGATCTTCTATAATGTAAAAAAGTGATCTATTGATTTATGCTTGTTGTCACACCATTTTTGTGATGTATTCATGCCAACAATATTTAGTGTTTTTCCTTCTTTTTAGGGCAAAGATTGATGATATTTTCACGTATATCATAAAAAGACATTTCTGAATATTGTGGAAGATGGCAAACAACATAAAAGTAAAACTATACATTTTTTGGGGGTTAGGGTTGTTTTTATTTTCATGTTTATAATTAATAAAATCACGAAATGTAATTGAATTGAAAGATAATTGATTGATTGTTCTATTTATTCAAGGTATCATTGGCTAAACATATAGCAAACATTAATAAAAAAGATAACTCACAAAAAAGGGATAGCATCTAAAAGGAAGATATAAACACTAGAGATAGGGATAACCAGAAACTATTGTTTCCGATACTACCCCTCAAGTTGGACCATTAGGGTAACAAACGCCCAATCTTGCTATGTAAATATAGAAATCGGTTGGTGCCAAGTGGTTTGGTGAAGATGTTAGTGACCTAATCTTTTATGCTAATGAAGGACGGTTGGATGTATCGAGACCTAACTCCCTCTTGTATAAAATAACAATTCATTTCAATGTGTTTTGTGTGTTCATAAAAAACGGGGTTGTTGGCAATATGTTGAGCTGCCTGATTGTCATAGTAAAGAGTTGTAGGAACCAACTGAGGTGCCTTAAGATCATGTAATAGCCACCTAAGCAATAAAATTGCACTTACAATTGTGATTATAGCTTGATACTTTGTTTTTGTTAAAGATCAAGATACACCATACTGCTTTTATGTCTTTCAAGAAATAGAGGCACCGCCTAGCATGGCAAGATAACTAGTTTTGGATCGTATCGTAAAGGGGAACCAAGTTAACCAAAGTCATATAAAATCAGTGAGGTCAATTCTCTATCTGAAGGTAGAAATATGCCTTGACCCAAAGTAGTTTTTAAATAGCAGAGGATTCGTATGGCAACATCCCAATGGTCATGTTGTTGTGCAGATACAAACTGACAAATTGTGTTGCCGGAAAAGGTGATGTAAGGTCTAATAACTTGTAAGTATAAGAATCTTCATATGATTCGATGATATTGTCCAAACTCACTCGTGTTGTCGAAACGAGCATTCTGCTCCATCTAAAAAAAGCTAGGGTGGCACCCTTCTATACCATTATCGGGTAGAATATAAAGGGTGTATTTTCTTTGGCTTTGAACCACACTAGCCGACATTCGAGCTACTTCAATGCCCAAGAAATATTTTAGTGGTCCTGAGTCTTTGATGTTGAATGTGCCCAATGATCGCTATAACAACCTTATTATATGTACTTGTTTTTCCAACATCTCAAGGTGTATTATTTCATTGTTTTTAAGGAAATTTTTATATAAAATCAACATAACTTCATATGGGTTTTATTTAATAGCTAAATTTTTTGCTTAACTATAAGAGAAAATTACATAAAAGACACTAAGTTTATACAAAAATTTGATTATGACATGGTGTTTTTGTTTATCAATTAAGTTACTAAGTTTATAATTTTGTTGCAAATTTAATCAATCAACCGATTTGTTTTTTCCAGTGTTTTATATTTTTCACTTACTGACTAGGAAAAAAGTTGATGTTGTTTCTATATATGATCATAGTTGGTAAATATTTAGATTAAATTGAACCCTTATGTAGATATATACTCTCTTTCCTTTATTTTTCTTCTTTCCTTCTTTCGGTGCATCTCAATTTTGTGCAATGCTTCCCAAGGTCGCTAAAAGTGGTTTGCTATATCATGATGGTGTAAACAAAGTAAGAAAGGTTTCCATTAGAGTATCTTACTGTGGAAAACCTTCATTACTTTGCTTACATCACTCTTGGATTATGAACCATCTGAGCTACCTTGTAAAGCTATTGCACAAAATCATCATTCTGTAAGAGAAGAGAAGAAGAAATTAGAAAAAATGTGTACAGGTCTACGTAAGGTTTCAATTTAACCAAATTTTTTGTCAAATAAGATCATATGTGGAAGCTACATCATTTTTTTGCCTAGTTAGCAAGTGAGAAACATAAAACATCTGGAACCAGCCGGTTCGTTGTTAAATTTGCAACAAAGTTGTAAACTTAGTGACTTAACTGAGAAAAAAATAGATGAGTCTGACCAACATATGTATCATGTGGAGTATCATACTATCATTAAAAATCGGCTCATGATCCCAATTTTTCTAGAAGAAGAGATATCCCCAATGTACCGCAATGCATGTTTGGACTCTTTTGGAGAGCATAATTTCACTATAAAGAACTCCCGGGGTTCAAATATAGGCACAATATGGTTAGGGATGTTTTGTTTGACATATTTAAGTGTGCATGG
Organism: Lactuca virosa; assembly: GCF_052849685.1. Lineage (NCBI taxonomy): Eukaryota > Viridiplantae > Streptophyta > Magnoliopsida > Asterales > Asteraceae > Lactuca > Lactuca virosa. Next base: position 50,677,355 of record NC_136431.1, read on the forward strand.
TTTTCCGTCAAGAAAGAGGCACCTGTGAATTTTTTGATTGGCCTGACAGAAGGAAAGTCAACCCTTAGACCGACTGACGTTTTGATTTTTGGATGCGTTGGAGGGAAACACACATGTGTGTACCTTACAGAGGTATCCCCTCTCGTGGGCTTGAGGGCTGGGGTTTCAAGGTGGGACAAATTGTTTTAAAAGCTACTACATGCAAGGTCACAAAACATGAGAAGTTGTGCATGGAAAATCAACACATGTTCATATCATTTGCGTTTGATATGTTTGATTTTTCTTCGCGCCGGATGCGATGAAACTTCTTAATAGAGTACAACAGATCATGCATAGCAATGTTATATCCCTAGATCTATGTATGTATTTTTCAAAAGAATTGACTTTACCATACAAAAATGTTTAACGACGCAGCTTGTTGCCCATTTGTTTTCTCACTCGTTGTACTGTGATAACTAAGTTCTAATATATTAATATTACCTATAAAAAATGTCAAAATTGAAATTTTAACTAAACTTATGCGATTTGCATTAATATAATATATACTTTATGCCCTTAAATATTAATTTTAAAAATATATTTTTGGAAATAGCAATTAACAAATTTATATATATAATTTTTTTTAAACGAGAGTTCTAGAAAATTACAAAAATAGGTTCACCCCCAAAAGTACCGAAGCCCACCCATGTGGAAACCGGATGTGATTTCTTATCCTATCTTCTTTCTTGGATTACACCTGCATCCCCCAATCAATATCCGCAACATCTCCTCCGTCATTCCGCCACCATCAAATGGACGGCCTCGTCGTTAATCCAACTCTCTCCCGCCTCAAACTCCCACATAAACTCCACCCCACCACCCCGCCATCTCTATCCCTCTCTTTCTACCTCCGTCTTCAACCCCAATATCATCCATTCAATCTATCTGTCTCCACCGCTGCCTCCGTCCTCGAAGACCAACCTCAATCAGAATCAGACCCACTACAGTTCTCCAACTATGACGAAGAAGAAAGCTACGGAGACGTTAAAAAGATCATCGGAAGCAGAGCACTTGAAAATGGCGCCGGAATGGAGTACTTAATCGAATGGGAAGACGATCACGTGCCGACATGGGTGCCGGGAAATCTAATCGCAGGTGACGTGGTCGCCGAGTACGATAATCCATGGTGGGTCGCCGCAAAGAAAGCTGACGATCGTGCGTTAAAGGAAATTATCGAGTCAGAAGACGGCAGAGATGTGGACGCTGTAGATGGCGACGGCAGGACAGCTCTACTCTTTGTCGCCGGTTTAGGGTCTGAATCATGCGTCAGAACGTTACTGGAGGCTGGCGCGGATGTAAACCACCGTGATAACGGCGGAGGATTGACTGCCTTACACATGGCGGCGGGATACGTCCGTCCAGGCGTGGCGAAGCTGTTGGTGGAGTTTGGGGCGGATCCGGAGGCCGGAGATGACAAAGGACGGACACCGTTAGATTTGGCGCGTGAGGTTTTAAAGGCAACACCTAAGGGGAACCCAGTGCAATTTGCTAGAAGATTAGGGTTAGAAAGTGTAATTAGGATTTTAGAGGGGGCAATATTTGAATACGCGGAAGTTGAGGAGATTTTGGAGAAAAGAGGGAAAGGTAATAACGTTGAATACTTGGTGAAATGGAAAGATGGCGAAGATAACGAGTGGATTAAAGCTGCATTGATCGCCGATGACTTGGTTAAAGATTTTGAAGATGGATTGGAATACGCTGTGGCGGAGCTTGTGGTGGGAAAGAGGGATTCCGGCGAGGAAGGGAAAAAGGAGTATTTAGTAAAATGGGCTGACTTTGAAGAAGCAACATGGGAACCAGAAGAAAATGTTGATCCCGAGTTGATAAAGGAATTTGAGAGTGGGAATGGGAATGGGGGAGTTTGAGACATGGATTTGATTTTGATGGAGCATTGTATTTTTGGAATTAGAAGAATTAAAAGATTGTTGAATATTAGTTTTAGTTGCAAGTTAATGAAAGTTTTGGTGTTTTTTTAATCAAAAAAATTAGTTTTATAGTTCCAACTAGCCAAATTTTAACAGCACCAAGCAAAATTTTAGTATTAATGGAATTTAATTGTAGTGGTTATAGCTTAATCAAGTTTCTATGAGTTTTCAACTTTTCACCCGAAATATTTATATTAGGGGCAAATGTTATATTAGCCCATCAAACTTTTTATGTTTATTTTAAAAGGTTACCAAACTTTTTTTTTTGTACATTTAGGGAATAAACTATCGTTTGACCTGTTAAAAAAGTCACTTGACCCACTATAACAAGTTTTAATCTCTCAGACTTATCCCCAAAACTAAATTCAAGTACTTCAAGTTTTAGAATCATTTCGTGGTGAATTGGAACAATCCAATACATCTTCTTTGTGAATCGGCATACCAGAAACGCAAATCGGAGCACCAGAAATGTGAATTGGAACAATCCAATTCATCTTCTTCGTGAATCGGCATACCTGTGAATTGGAACAATCCAATTCATCTTCTTCGTGAATCGGCGTACCAGAAACGTAAATCGGTTCAGAGGCTCAAGAAGAACACGCCTACCCTTTTGCGGGGGCCACAAATGTGAAGGACCGTCTTGGTTGCCGTCACCTGGATGGATCTTTGCTGCGGTGGGAGTGGGACCGATGGTGAAAACGAGTATTTATCTAGAGTTAACTGGATGTATGAAAATGCCCTGATTGCCCAAGTATTAAACAGGTCTCATTCCAAACTTAAGCTCCTCAAGTTTGACATCAAAACAGGCAAAGTAAAATGCATCTTTGTTGAAGAACACGACAAATGGATCAATCTGCATGATTGCTTCACACCTTCGGATAAAGGAAGCTGGTTTTTATGGGCCAGTGAAATAATTGGATATAGTAAGGGATTTTATTTAATGCCCAATTGATATCATGTATTCAATTGAATAGATTGTCAAGAACATAATTAGTTTTTCCCTTTAATAATTCTACTTTTCTCCTCTATTCATACATAATGATTGCTAGCTATTCTAGTTAATGGGTTTGCGGTAAAGGATTATCAGTTAACAGGGGAAATAAGAAATACATAAAGGTGTTAGAAAAAAAGAGATATAAGAATTGCATAGAAGGTGTTCGACAAAATGCTTGAAAGAATAATTTGGCCTACATCAAACCTCTTAAGTGTTAAGCCTATTTATCAAGTATACGTCACCACATTTTACCCGGTAGCAGGTCAAATAAGGACCTTTTAAAATGGTAAATTCGGACTTCGTTCCCTAAATCTACAAAAAAAAAAAAAAAAATTGGTGACCTTTTAAAACAAACACGATTAGTTTAATGGGCTAATATGACAATTGCCCATATATTAGCTATCCATATGCTTAAGTCCCATTTGTGCACCTTTATATTTCTTCTCGATGTATAAATACGGTTGTATTACTCCCTCCCTCCCACATTACAATTTTTTGTCTAAATTTTATATATTAAAGTTTAAAATTTTATCAAACTTCTTCAAAACAATAGATAACAATACGTCATATACTCTCACACACACACACATTCTCTCTCTCACACACCTTCTTTTTCTCTCCACATCTTCTTTTCTCTCTCATTTTGAGAGAAAGTAACAAAATGTATTCTAAAACAAAAAAGTAAAGCTTGAAAAGGCAAAACCTAGTAAGACGCAGCCGGCGTGAGTTAAAAGGTGGTGACTAGAGAGTCAAGGAAGACGTTTGATAGTGACCGGCGATGTTTTTAAGATTGTGGCCGAAATATAAATGCATGTCGAAGCAAGTTTTGATGATAAAATTGAATAATTTCTGCTTAAGATCCGGCGAAATGAGATCTGATAGCCGCTAAATAAGATCCGGTGGTGGTGGTCGGTGTAACAAGATCTGGTGATGGTTGGGGAAGATGAGAGATAGATTAAGGTGCTTTTCGATGGTAGGAAGTGGTGAAAAACCAGATCTAGGGAGAGGGAAGAGGTTGCAGTCTGGTGGATCTGGCAGTGGTAAGTGCAAATACGGAGGGAGATGGCAAACAACTAGATATGGAGAGAGTGAAGAAGCGTCGCTCTGGTCATGGGACCAGGGCGGAGCTTTATTAGGGCAATAAAGTTGGCACCTTTATGCCATGGAGTCCCTCAATGGCTCTAGATCTGAAGGTTCTTTCCACAGGGGATATCCAAATCCCAAAGGCCACCATTATTGAACCAAAAAGGGAGAAAAAGCCCTAACACTAGATCTAAACACTTAATAATCAAGGTAAGAGCTTTATACCTTAGGTGAACCAGAAATGAAGCTTTACTTATGGACCCAAAGCTTCTTCCTTCAACCAAGCACTTCTAACTTCCACTCCTTTAAGGAAATACCAAAGAATCACCCTCATTTCACTCACACACACTCAAAAGGCTCAAGATCATGAATTAGGGTTTTGCTCGACTGAGGGAGGCGATGAGGGAGGCCACAATTGTCACACCCTCAAACCGGAACATCGGAAACGTTCGGGGGTGGAGGACTTCATGTCAAGTATCACAACACATGCATCATAGTAATCAAAGTAACAACAACCATCGTATTGATAATATAATATTTACATTATGTTCAAAACATTACTTGAAATGTATAAGAAGTACAACAAACGATAAGACGTAAAGCTCTGTCTTCGCAACACCTGGAAGTGAGTACCTGTCTACTAACGACCCAGAGAATACAAGCGGTTTGAAAAAGTGTCAACATTAAAGTTGGTGAGTTCATAAGTATTTTTGTTATAGAAAGTATATCCTTTATTCTTTTGAAAAGTTCGCCAGTTCCTCAAGAAAATCCTATATTTTCTGCTGTTAAATGATAAGTAAAACAACTCATGATTGTTCCTTCTACGAGTACTTAGTGAATACAGGTCATATACATTCAGATCGAATAGATAGTCGACCGTGTGGTTCTTCCCTAAGCTCACAACCAAACAAGGAACATGAAATGAGGCAGAATCCACACATCCCACTATCTGTCGGATCCTCATGTATCAAACCCTGACGTATTCACTAAGTACTTTTAATAATATTTTAATTTGAAAACGTTCCTTAAGAAAATCCTATATTTTTCTTAATAAGTAAATTGATTGTAGTTAATCCTTCTATAATCATTCGGTGAATACTAATTATATATAACACAGATCGATTAGACAATTGAATGGGTGAATCTGCCCTAAGCCCACAACCAAACAAGGAACAGGAAATGAGGCGGAAGTCACACATTCCACTGTCTACCGGATCTTTATTATATATAATCCTAATGTATTCATCAAGTAATTACATAATTAACATTAACGAATCTCTGGTAAAATGGTAACCACAATAGTTCCTTCTATAATCACTTAGTTTATACTAACTATATATAACCTAATATCGAACGGACAGTTGATTGTGTGAATCTGCCCTAAGTCCACAACCAAACAAGGAACAGGAAATGAGGCGGAAGTCACACATTCCACTGCCTATCGGATATTATTTATATATAATTTGAATGTATAAACTAAGGAATTATAGAATTAACCATAAAGGTTCTTTATGTAATACTAGTTTAATAATAAATATTAAACCTTTTGGAAATAAGTTTCTATTCCAAAATAACGATGTAAACCATAGAAAATCCCATATTTTCTATAAAACCGATTTGTAGTCTTTAACACTCCAAGACCGAGAAGCACAAGTATGATTACCATACTTAGCTTAATGATACTCAGGTTTGTTTATCAGTAACCCTATCTGAACATGTAATTACCCTGAAAACTCGACGTGACGATAGTACCCTCCTATGATCACTTAGTACACACGAGTTGTGTAATACCGAGATCGAATAGACAGTTGACTGGGTGAATCTGCCCTAAGCCCACAACCAAACAAGGAACAGGAAATGAGGCGGAAGTCACACATTCCACTGTCTATCGGACTTCAATTTTATCTAACCCTATTGTATATACTAAGAAATCATATAGTTAGTATTCCTTGGGAAAGTTTAGGAAAAGTATATCTTTATGTAAATAATTAGTTAATACTATTGTGAATATTCATTATAGCTATACTAATGCAAAGTTAGTCCCGTATAGATCTATACACCAACTCACGCTCTCCCTTATAAAGACTCTGGTTATAATTAAGATTCGAACGGGTACCCTGAGTGGTACATCGAGTGGTTCACAATCCTGTATTAATTATTTACATAAAATGTAAAACCTTTTTATAATTAACAAGTAATTTTGTAAAAGATTTCCCTTCGTTTCATAAACCATGTTTATAAGTTCATTTCCATGTTATAACCTGGATTTTTGTAAAATAGCTCCTATGATCCATAAACCATACCTATTATAGTTTATAAGTTGATTTCTATGACTTTAACAAGTTTTAAGTTCAAATACATTTAAACGGTAAGAAAATATAATAAGTAAATTATGTTTTTAAACACAAGCAATCTTGTGTTTTACTTGTATTCCCCCCCTTTAAAAAATTAAAAAGCTTGGAAAATATGGGGGTATGAACTCACCTTAATTGAGGGATTCAATAGAAGATTTGGTATAGATTGGTAAATATCCCGAGTGAAATCCCGAAGCACAAACGAGTCCTATTTAGTATATTATAACACATATATGTATATAATTAGTGAGTATAACTACAAAGGTGTTTAGGAAACAACCTAGGATGCTAGAATAACTCACCAAAAGAGTGTTAGAAGCAAGTTAGGAGGATGAAATGGAGTTCACGACCACCTGGAGGTGTTTACGGCCCAAGAACACCAAGTGTTCTTGAGTTCACAGCCAGCTGTTCTTGAAGGGTGATGAAGATTCAAGTGTGTTAAGCTGAAGATTTGTGTGTGTTCTTGGTGTTCTTAAAGGAATGAAGAATACCTTGAAGATCCATACAATAATCTAAGAAGATTTGAAGGTTTGAAAGATGATACTTGAGAGAGATTTGAAAGGATTACGGCTGGAAGATGAGAAAATGTGATGAAAATGGTTAACACTCAAATATATATGCGAGGTTTCACGGCCAGGAGGGGTTCACGGTCCGAAGTCGGCAAATGGTTCACGACCAAAGCCTCGTTCACGGCTGAAGCCTCTTTCACGGCTGAAGCCTCTTTCACGGCCGTGAACCGAGGGTTTACGGTCCGAAGTTGTTTGCGGCCATGCGAAGCTTCTCAATTCCTTTTTCTTTTCTCTTCCAAACTATAACACACTTAGATACAAGGCTTCAAAACTTGTAAATGGATAATCCATTTAAGATAATGGAAGGAATAAGTTTGTCCAAAGTTGACTTTACGAGAATAAAGTTTTCGGGTTGTCACAACAATGAAATGTTAACATCCTTAAATAGGGTGTAAAAACCCTGAAAATTAGGGTTTCTCTCTGGCAGCTCTACTCGTCGAGTAGACTTCAAGTCCCGCATCCAAATTCCCATTCCTACTCGATGAGTTTGGGCCTCCAACTCGTCGAGTCCCCTTGTAAAAATGAATAATTTTTTATTTAGAATACATACCAGGATCCGGGCATTACAAATCTCCCCCGCTTATTTTAGAATTCGTCCTCGAAGTCTGCTGCCTCTGGGAATAGCTCTGGGTAGTGCTCCCTCATCTCGTCCTCCGACCCCCAGGTCTTTTCTGAGCCCTTGCTATGCTGCCATTGCACCTTTACCAACTCAACCCTCTTGTTCCTCAGTTCCTTCGCCGTCATATAGAGGATGGCTACTGGTCGCTCAATGTAGTTCAGGCTGTCATCCACCTGAATATCTTATAGAGGCACCACTGTGGAGTCATCTACCAAGCACTTCCACAGCTGGGAGACATGAAAGGTGCTATGAATATGTCTAAGCTCGGCTGGCAGATCCAGTCGATACACAACCTTGCCCACCCGGGCTATAACCCTGAACGATCCGATGTATATGGGGCACAACTTGCCCCGCTTCCTGAACCGGATGACACCTTTCCAAGGTGACACCTTCAGGAGAACCATATCCCTGACCTGGAATTCCAGGTCCGATTGGCGTCTGTCAGAGTAGCTCTTCTGCCGACTTTGAGCAGTCTGAAGCCTGCTCCAGACCTGCTGGATCCTCTCTGTCGTCTTGAGTACCACTTCGATACTCCCCATGACCCTCTTTCCAACCTCACCCCAACATATCGAGGTTCTGCACTTCCTCCCATATAGCATCTCGAAGGGATGACGGGCGATGCTGGCGTGGTAGCTATTATTGTAGGAAAACTCTGTCAAGGGAAGGTAGGTATCCCAGCTACCACCGAAGTCTAGGACGCATACCCGCAGCATATCCTCCAAGTTCTGGATGGTCCGCTCACTTTGACCATCCGTCTGTGGGTGAAAAACAGTGCTAAAGTGCAGATGAGTACCCAACTCTTCATGAAATTTCTTCCAGAATCTGGAAGTGAACCGTACATCTCGGTCAGAAATCATGGATACTGGCACCCCGTGACGAGCTACTACCTCTTTGATGTAGATGTCGGCCAGCTTCTCGGCCGAAATGCTCTCCTGAATCGGAATAAAATGGGCGTTATTGGTCAACCGATCCACGATGACCCAAATCGAATCCACTCCCCGTGCGGTCCTGGGAAGCTTCGTGATGAAATCCATAGTAATATCTTCCCATTTCCACATAGGGATATCCAACGGATGTGTCTAGCTGTGAGGTCTCTGGTGCTCGGCCTTGAACTTCCTACAGGTCAAGCACCTCTCAACGTACCTGACTACATCCCGCTTCATGCAGGGCCACCAGTAATGTCACACCCCCAAACCAAGGATGGCGGAAACGTCCGGGGGTGGAGGACTTCATGTATAGTATCATAACAACAATTGTAATAGTAATTCAAGCAAACACAACCAACATATATATAATTGAAAAAGTTACATCATTGTATGAATTACATGTTTACGAATCAATTACAATATGTTGACAAAATATGAAATAGTAGACGCCTTAGCGTCCCATCCTCAAAAGCACTTGATTACCTGTTTAATGATTTCCTGAGAATACAAGTTTTTGAAAAAGTGTCAACACAAAGGTTGGTGAGTTCATAAGCTTTTGTTTGGTATTATTAAAAGCCTTTCGTTTGTAAAAGTAGTATTTGTGTTAGAAAATCCAATATTTTCCTTAATGTGTAAATGTAGTCTTAAAACCCAAAGACCGAAATGTACAAGTAATTTGTCATATTTATAGTAAAACAATGCAAGTTTAAATCGACATAAACTCGTTAAATTTTAATGAAGTTCCCGTAAATTCCAATGTTTATTAATACTTTATGTGAGTTTATTATAACCATACTATGACCAAGGTTGCCTAAAACGACGTTCTTCAGGCGTCAGAAATGTTATGACATTTGTCACCCCAGACCTATCGGTCGAACTGTTGCATGCAGTTTAGGTGTGGGTTTGTCAAACCCAATATAGATCTATACACAAGTATCACGCTCTCCCTCAAGGAGACTCTGGTTACAATACAGGACTTAATGGTAATTTGAAGTAAATGTCTCACAAAGTCATTAACGAAATTACGTGTTATGAAAACTTGGTACCGTATGGCCGTACCTTGCTTAATGAAAATATCCTTTGTATAAATGTACCCTTTTTAAATGTATGTGTTATGTAATGTATCATAAACTATACCTATTATAGTTTATCAACCAAGGGTAGTACGTAGTAATGTATGCAAACTATATTCAAAATAGTTTATTAAATGTTTGAATGTATCGGTTGTACTTTGATTATAATCACTTGTTATTCTTTATATTTTATATGTCCAAATCCATTTGTAAACTGATGTGTGTCTAAATATTAAGATAAAATGTCATATATTGCAATAACATATAATCACATAAAGATATACACCTTGCTCAACATGTTACAAGGTGAAATGAAATTAACAGCAACTTTTCGTTGAATACAGTTTCTGTTACTGTTCTTAGAAAATTTATAGAAAAATCATCAAAGCTCTAAATCCAAATCCGCAAATTTTGAGAGTTTGTAATATGAGTCTAGTTTGTTCGTAAATTTTATCATGATTTTTAGTGATCTCTAACAGAGGTGAAAATGTTCATAATCACAGACTGGTCCGGGTTTGCCTCTGAAGTGACAGGCAGTTTTGTAAAAATCACCATAAATTGTAGAAAAATCATATGGAGATGTGCAAGTAGCCATTTTAAAGCTAAGAGTTTGAACTACTTGCACCTGGAACAGTTTTGAAAACTAAAATATTTAAGTTGACCAAAACAGTCCGTGATTAAAGTCCATCTTTTCTGATGTAATCTGTTAGAAAAAGTTTAATTGTGTTCTTGATGATTTTACTTGTATTCCCCCCTTAAAACTTAAGAAAAACATGTAAATGTAGGGGTATGAACTCACCTTATGTGGTTTCAGTAGATGAAAGTGAGAGAGAGGAAGTGTTCAACCCAAGAACACTAAGAAGATGTCTTGATGATTCGAGAATCTAACACCGAATAAGATGGAACTTGTGTAAGATATCAATGATTGGAGTAGAATGGAGTTTAATAGTTATGTGAATGATGAAGATACTTACTAATTGAAGAAAGAAATCCCTGGAGAAAGCCTTGAAGTTCTTGAAGTTGAGAGAAAAGATGAGAGAATTTTGGAGAGTGTTCTTGGTTGCTAAGTGTAGAATGAAAGAATTTTATGGAGAATAAGGAGAGAGGATCAATCCTCCAGCTCTTAGAACGTGGGAAGAGCTGGAGATTGGGTGTAAAGGTCCACTAAGGAGACAAGGGGTAGTGGGAAAGAGTGGCTAATCATAGAGTGAGGTGGTGGTGGTTTGCTTTTGCCATAAATTAAGGAAAAGCAAATATTCCCTCAATAATTAGTTCAACCACTAATTCTTTTAATATATTTTATAAAAACCCTGGAGATTTATATATTTTGGGGCCTTAGTTTATAAAATAAAGTTTTGGGTGAAAATCTCACGTTAAAATAATGAAAAACGGAGTTAAAACGAAGTCGTAGTCGAAAACCGGGAAAAAAAGGCTGAATCTGCGAAGTTGCTCGGTCCTGGGCCGAGGTTCGGACCTGAGGCTTCGGACCTGAGGCTTCGGTCCGAGGCTTCGGTCCTGAGCACTTCGGATGCGAGGCTTCGGCCCGAGGCTTCGGTCCTGAGCACTTCGGATGCGAGGCTTCGGTCCTGAAGCTTCGGTTTTGGGTCCTTAAGGCTATTTTACCCGTTTTTACCCCGTTTCAAGTGGTTTTTGACCCGGTTAAGGGTCGTGATGACCCGAATGATTACAAAAAGTTAAAGAACTTTTGAGAGAGATTTGGGAGAGATTTCTAATAGAGAGAGATTGAGTGAAAGAGATTGAGAGAGAGAGATCTTTTGAGACCTTTTTGAGTGTTTGGCTTTGAAACGCAAGGTCCGTAAACCCCGTTAAGCCATGATTTAGTGTCCTACACAATCCCGATGATTGTGCAATAGTGTTTTATCGCTTTGGTTCGTTGTTTAGCACTGTTAAGGCTAAGGAAAATCAAACACATGAATTTTCGAAATGATGTTTTCTCATTAAAATAGCGAATTGTACAGTGATTACATAACGTAAACCCTAACATACAAGGGTTATTGGAGTTGACCGGTTTGACTTGTTGACTTTGTTTGACTTTGACTTGACCGAAATTTGACGGTTGTCACATCACCCCCCCCCCCCCCGTTAGAAGGAATTTCGTCCCGAAATTTTCATTTTGACTGGGATTTCAAGAGTTTGGGAAGGGATGTGGATACTTTTGTTTCATCTGATCCTCGCGTTCCCAGGTGAATTCGGGTCCTCGTTTAGCGTTCCAACGGACCTTCACGATGGGAATACGACTTTGTTTCGTTTGTTTGATTTCCCGATCCATGATTTCGACTGGTTCCTCCACGAAGTGGAGATTTTCGTTAACTTCGATTTCGTCGAGTGGTATTACGAGTGTCTCATCAGACAAACACTTCTTTAGGTTCGACACGTGAAATGTGGGATGTACTTTGTCGAGTTCCTGAGGTAATCGAAGTTTGTATGCTACTGGCCCAATCCTAGCAAGGATTTCGAATGGCCCGATGTACCTTGGATTTAGTTTCCCGCGTTTGCCAAATCGTATCATTCCTTTCCAAGGGGAAACTTTTAGTAGTACTCGATCACCCACCTGGAATTCCAAGGGTTTGCGTCGTTTGTCTCCGTAACTCTTTTGCCGATCGCGAGACGCTTTCAGTCTTTCTCGAATTTGAACGATCTTTTCTGTGGTTTCCCTTATGATTTCAGGGCCAGTGAGGGTGCTATTAGAGACTTGCCCTCTAGCTAGCTGTGTATCCCCCACCTCAGCCCAACACAGGGGTGATCTGCATTTGCGACCGTAAAGAGCTTCGAATGGAGCGACTTTGATGCTAGTATGATAGTTGTTATTGTAGGAGAATTCGATAAGCGGTAGATGGGTATCCCATGCTTTACCGAAGTCTATCACACAAGCTCTTAACATGTCTTCCAACGTTTGAATGGTTCGTTCGCTCTGTCCGTCGGTTTGTGGGTGGTAGGCCGTACTCATGTCAAGCCTAGTTCCCAATGATTTTTGTAGAGACTGCCAAAACCGTGAGGTAAATCTACTATCTCTATCGGAGATAATGGATATCGGCACGCCATGGAGTCGTACAATCTCTCTGATGTACGTTCTAGTCAGCTTCTCCATCTTGTCGGTTTCTTTTATGGGTAGGAAGTGTGCTGATTTGGTCAATCTGTCTACGATTACCTATATGGTGTCAAGCCCGCCCGATGTCTTAGGCAGCTTGGTTATGAAGTCCATGGTTATTCGTTCCCACTTCCACTCAGGTATATCCGGCTGTTGCAATAGCCCGGATGGTTTCTGGTATTCGATTTTGACCTTGGCGCAAGTCAGGCACTTGCTCACATAGGTAGCAATCTCAGCTTTCATGTTCGGCCACCAGTATAATTTCTTGAGGTCCAGATACATCTTATCCGACCCGGGATGGATGGAGTATCGAGTCTTGTGTGCTTCATTCATGACGACATCTCGGAGTCCACCGAACTTCGGTGTCCAAATCCGGTTCATGATATAACGTGCTCCATCATCCTTGACTTCTAAGTTTTTATCCATTCCCCTTAATGTCTCTCCTGCCACCTTTTCTGGTTTCAAAGCTTCCAGTTGAGCTTCCTTGATTTGTATGGTCAGGTGGGAATGGGTTGTCATTGTTAAGGATTTTACTCGGCGGCCCGAGTACTCCTTCCTGCTTAGAGCATCGGCCACTACATTAGCCTTGCCCGGATGATAACGAATTTCGCACTCGTAGTCATTCAGCAACTCTACCCATCTCCTCTGTCGCATGTTGAGCTCTTTCTGATTGAGGATATGCTGAAGACTTTTATGATCAGTGAAGATAGTGCATTTCGTGCCGTAGAGGTAGTGTCTCCAGATCTTCAAAGCGAATACTACTGCTCCTAATTCCAGGTCGTGGGTAGTATAATTAACCTCGTGCGTCTTAAGCTGTCTTGATGCATACGCGATAACCTTCCCTCTCTGCATGAGCACACATCCGAGGCCTTGATTCGAAGCATCACAGTACACTACGAAGTCCTCGGTTCCCTCTGGGAGAGACAAGATCGGTGCGCTGCATAGGGCTTGTTTTAACGTTTGGAAAGCAGTTTCTTGTTTATTTTCCCACTTGAATATCACACCTTTCTGCGTCAAGGTGGTGAGTGGTTTCGCAATCTTGGAGAAGTTTTGTATAAATCTTCGGTAGTAGCCAGCAAGCCCAAGGAATTGTCGAATTTCGGTTGGCGTCTTGGGTGCTGACCAATTCTCGATTGCCTTGATCTTGGAGGGATCCACATGTATGCCTTTCTCACTTACCACATGGCCAAGGAAATCCACTTCTCTAATCCAGAATTCACACTTAGAGAACTTAGCATAAAGCTTCTCCGCTCTTAGTGTCTCTAGCACTTGGCGTAGATGTAGGCGATGCTCTTCTTCGCTTCGCGAGTAGATCAAGATATCGTCGATGAATACGATTACAAACTTGTCTAGGTAGGGTCGACACACTCTATTCATTAGGTCCATGAATACCGCAGGTGCGTTAGTTAAACCGAAGGACATCACCACAAACTCGTAGTGCCCATAGCAAGTTCTGAATGCAGTTTTGGGAATATCTTCTTCTTGAACTCGTAGCTGATGGTAACCTGACCTTAGGTCGATCTTTGAGAAGAAATTTGCTCCTTGGAGTTGGTCAAAAAGGTCGTCGATTCGGGGTAGAGGATATCGGTTCTTGATGGTGAGTTTGTTTAGTTCCCGATAGTCGATGCACATGCGAAAGGATCCGTCCTTCTTCTTTACAAAAAGGACTGGTGCTCCCCAAGGTGAGAAGCTTGGTCTGATGAACCCTTTGCTCAAAAGCTCGTTCAACTGACTGGACAACTCTTGCATTTCTGTTGGTGCGAGGCGGTATGGAGCTCTGGCTACGGGGGTAGCTCCGGGTATTAAGTCAATTCTGAAATCGACTTGTCGTGCGAGTGGTACACCAGGAAGATCTTCTGGGAACACATCCGGGAAGTTACACACTTTGGGGATGTCTTTGATGTCTTTCACGTCTTGTTTCTTGTCTACTACGTGGGCCAAGAAGGCGTGGTACTCCTTCCGGAGATACTTTTGGGCTTTGATGCATGAGATGATTTGTAAATTCGCACTAGGTTTGTCACCATAGATGAGAAGGGTTTCGTCATTTGGTAGATTGAGGCGAACGGCCCTTTCGTAACATAGAATGTCGGCACGGTGAGGAACTAACCAATCCATCCCGATGATTACGTCGAAGCTTTTTATGGTGACCGGCATCAGGTCAATTTTAAATGTATGGTTGTCTAGAGTGAGAGTACACTCTGAGTATATATCGCTAGTGCGTTCTACTTTCCCATTTTCCATTTCTACTACATAAGTATCCCTTAGTGATTGGGGATTTTGTTCAAGTAATTGTTTATATTGGTGGCTCACGAAACTCCTCTCCGCTCCACTATCGAATAGTACGCATGCATAAGAGTTATTGAGGAGAAACGTACCGGTAACCACCGTGGGATCCTCGACTGCTTCCCCATGTCCTATTGCCAGGACTCTTCCTACTCCACCAGCATTAGGGGCTTGTGCTTTGGGGCAGTTTCTTTTGAAGTGACCTGCGTCTCCACAGTTGTAGCAGGTCCGGGTTGCCCCCGTACTGGTGACTTGGTTGATTGGTCGAGCCGGCGCTTTACAGAAACGAGCAGTGTGCCCCTTCCTGTCGCAGTTGTTACAGTGCATCTCCCTACAAGCACCATTGTGGTGAAAGTTGCACTTGTTGCACTTAGGTAGGGTTCCAGCATATGGCTTCGGTGGTGCTGGAGTGGTAGCAGTAGTGGCAGCATTAGTGGCAGCATGGACAGCAACAGTTTGTTGCTTCTTAGCGGGGTCCTGTGCTGGTTGGCTCTTCTTTTCGTTCCAGAACTTTCTTTTGTTGTTTCCCCCTTTTGGTTGATCAGTGGTGGTGGTTGTAGTATTATGACCGGCTCGGTGGTCAACAAGTTGTTGTGCCAGCTCCCTGGCACTGTCAAAAGTAGTTGGCCTTGAAGCCAGGACACTACTTTGCACTTGGAGAGACAGTCCCCAAAGGTATCGCTCCACCTTTTTCTCCTCCGGAGTAACCATTGTTGGGCAGAGGAGAGCCAATTCATTGAATCGGGTGGTGTAGGTTTCAAGGTCGGAGCCCGTCATCCTGAGGTTCCAAAGTTCTTGTTCCAGCTTTTGAATTTCACCTCTCGGGCAGTACTCCTTCATCATCAACGTTTTTAGTTCTGCCCAGGTTATGGAGCTAGCCACTTCGAGAGTAAGTGAATTAATCCGGCAGTTCCACCAAGTAAGGGCCCGGCCGGTGAAAGTGAAGGCTGCGAACTTAACTTTGCTCGCTTCGGGGCAAGAGCACACCTGAAAGACTACTTCGGTCTTTTCAAACCATTGCATTAAAGTGATGACTCCCCCGCTCCCATTGAAGTTGTCGGGTTTGCCATTGGTGAAGTCTTTGTAGGAACACTATCTTGCACGCCACGTACTGTCTCCGTGGTTAGAGTTTGTAGCACCCGATCCAGAACCACCAGCTCCGTTTATCCCTATCTGCGATATTGCGGCCGCTACGGCTGATGTTACTGCAGCCTGGAACATCGCAGGATCAAACTGTGGAGGCAGCGGCGGAGGAGGTGTTGCTGTGTTGCTGGAAGGTCTTGGTCTTCTCCTTGGCGGCATGGTTCTGTCATAAGTCGTAAACCAATGTACTTTTAGTAAAAGTGTATTTATAGGAAGAGAAATCTTTTATACATAAAGTATATTATTACGTTGTTTTCCGGTATGTTTACGATACATACGATTTTATACTTTTAATTGACCCAATACATTGGGTTATGAGGTAAAATGAAAGTATAAAATATTTTATTTGAGTTTCCTTGTTTCCGCGTATATGACTGTTTGTAAAAGTTTCACATATACTAATTTAGTCGGGACATAATTAATATATTATATTTTAAAATGATCTTTATCGGTTACTTAATTAGTTGCAAAGTGCATACCAGTCATATGTGATTAAGATATAATAGTCCTTCGAATAGATGACCCTAACTCCAAGACCACAACCAAACAAGGACAGGAAGTGAAACAAAGATACATAAATTCTAAGTCTATAGCATCTTAGTTACATATGACCTTAGCGCATCCACTTAGCAGCTATTGATCTATAAATAAAGACCTATTTAATTCTCAGATAATTTATTATAGTAACACAAAATACTCCTATAATATTTGTAAATGTTTAGTTTTGAGTTCTTAAAGTATCCTTTGTAGTCTATTATTAGGTTTGTTAGATTTGTTGCCCATCCTGACCATCCCCCGGTATATGCAAGTCAATTCCCGGACAGATATAGTTGATCAGGCTATATCCTTCCCAGATTTAATCCACATATACTAAGGCATACTCAAAATGTTCAACTCTTCTTCTTTTGCTTTATGTTTTCGCTAGTTATGATATCATGCGAGCATGTAATGTATGTATGTATACTTTAATCAAGAAAATCATTTATTTTCTAAGAGTATATTTATTTGAAAAATGCACAAATCAGAGACTATTAGTCCCAATTGTGTTTATAGTTTGTATATCTTATGTGGTTTGATATACTTAATTCACTATAAACTGTGCTCTGATACCAATCTGTCACACCCCCAAACCAAGGATGGCGGAAACGTCCGGGGGTGGAGGACTTCATGTATAGTATCATAACAACAATTGTAATAGTAATTCAAGCAAACACAACCAACATATATATAATTGAAAAAGTTACATCATTGTATGAATTACATGTTTACGAATCAATTACAATATGTTGACAAAATATGAAATAGTAGACGCCTTAGCGTCCCATCCTCAAAAGCACTTGATTACCTGTTTAATGATTTCCTGAGAATACAAGTTTTTGAAAAAGTGTCAACACAAAGGTTGGTGAGTTCATAAGCTTTTGTTTGGTATTATTAAAAGCCTTTCGTTTGTAAAAGTAGTATTTGTGTTAGAAAATCCAATATTTTCCTTAATGTGTAAATGTAGTCTTAAAACCCAAATACCGAAATGTACAAGTAATTTGTCATATTTATAGTAAAACAATGCAAGTTTAAATCGACATAAACTCGTTAAATTTTAATGAAGTTCCCGTAAATTCCAATGTTTATTAATACTTTATGTGAGTTTATTATAACCATACTATGACCAAGGTTGCCTAAAACGACGTTCTTCAGGCGTCGGAAATGTTATGACATTTGTCACCCCAGACCTATCGGTCGAACTGTTGCATGCAGTTTAGGTGTGGGTTTGTCAAACCCAATATAGATCTATACACAAGTATCACGCTCTCCCTCAAGGAGACTCTGGTTACAATACAGGACTTAATGGTAATTTGAAGTAAATGTCTCACAAAGTCATTAACGGAATTACGTGTTATGAAAACTTGGTACCGTATGGCCGTACCTTGCTTAATGAAAATATCCTTTGTATAAATGTACCCTTTTTAAATGTATGTGTTATGTAATGTATCATAAACTATACCTATTATAGTTTATCAACCAAGGGTAGTACGTAGTAATGTATGCAAACTATATTCAAAATAGTTTATTAAATGTTTGAATGTATCGGTTGTACTTTGATTATAATCACTTGTTATTCTTTATATTTTATATGTCCAAATCCATTTGTAAACTGATGTGTGTCTAAATATTAAGATAAAATGTCATATATTGCAATAACATATAATCACATAAAGATATACACCTTGCTCAACATGTTACAAGGTGAAATGAAATTAACAGCAACTTTTCGTTGAATACAGTTTCTGTTACTGTTCTTAGAAAATTTATAGAAAAATCATCAAAGCTCTAAATCCAAATCCGCAAATTTTGAGAGTTTGGAATATGAGTCTAGTTTGTTCGTAAATTTTATCATGATTTTTAGTGATCTCTAACAGAGGTGAAAATGTTCATAATCACAGACTGGTCCGGGTTTGCCTCTGAAATGACAGACAGTTTTGTAAAAATCACCATAAATTGTAGAAAAATCATATGGAGATGTGCAAGTAGCCATTTTAAAGCTAAGAGTTTGAACTACTTGCACCTAGAACAGTTTTGAAAACTAAAATATTTAAGTTGACCAAAACAGTCCGTGATTAAAGTCCATCTTTTCTGATGTAATCTGTTAGAAAAAGTTTAATTGTGTTCTTGATGATTTTACTTGTATTCCCCCCTTAAAACTTAAGAAAAACATGTAAATGTAGGGGTATGAACTCACCTTATGTGGTTTCAGTAGATGAAAGTGAGAGAGAGGAAGTGTTCAACCCAAGAACACTAAGAAGATGTCTTGATGATTCGAGAATCTAACACCGAATAAGATGGAACTTGTGTAAGATATCAATGATTTGAGTAGAATGGAGTTTAATAATTATATGAATGATGAAGATACTTACTAATTGAAGAAAGAAATCCCTGGAGAAAGCCTTGAAGTTCTTGAAGTTGAGAGAAAAGATGAGAGAATTTTGGAGAGTGTTCTTGGTTGCTAAGTGTAGAATGAAAGAATTTTATGGAGAATGAGGAGAGAGGATCAATCCTCCAGCTCTTAGAACGTGGGAAGAGCTGGAGATTGGGTGTAAAGGTCCACTAAGGAGACAATGGGTAGTGGGAAAGAGTGGCTAATCATAGAGTGAGGTGGTGGTGGTTTGCTTTTGCCATAAATTAAGGAAAAACAAATATTCCCTCAATAATTAGTTCAACCACTAATTCTTTTAATATATTTTATAAAAACCCTGGAGATTTATATATTTTGGGGCCTTAGTTTATAAAATAAAGTTTTGGGTGAAAATCCCACGTTAAAATAATGAAAAACGGAGTTAAAACGAAGTCGTAGTCGAAAACCGGGAAAAAAAGGCTGAATCTGCGAAGTTGCTCGGTCCTGGGCCGAGGTTCGGACCTGAGGCTTCGGTCCGAGGCTTCAGTCCTGAGCACTTCGGATGCGAGGCTTCGGCCCGAGGCTTCGGTCCTGAGCACTTCGGATGCGAGGCTTCGGTCCTGAAGCTTCGGTTTTGGGTCCTTAAGGCTATTTTACCCGTTTTTACCCCGTTTCAAGTGGTTTTTGACCCGGTTAAGGGTCGTGATGACTCGAATGATTACAAAAAGTTAAAGGAACTTTTGAGAGAGATTTGGGAGAGATTTCTAATAGAGAGATATTGAGTGAAAGAGATTGAGAGAGAGTTCTTTTGAGACCTTTTTGAGTGTTTGGCTTTGAAACGCAAGGTCCGTAAACCCCGTTAAGCCATGATTTAGTGTCCTACACAATCCCGATGATTGTGCAATAGTGTTTTATCGCTTTGGATCGTTGTTTAGCACTGTTAAGGCTAAGGAAAATCAAACACATGAATTTTCGAAATGATGTTTTCTCATTAAAATAGCGAATTGTACAGTGATTACATAACGTAAACCCTAACATACAAGGGTTATTGGAGTTGACCGGTTTGACTTGTTGACTTTGTTTGACTTTGACTTGACCGAAATTTGACGGTTGTCACAAGTAATTAGGACGAAGATCTTTGTACATCTTCGTCGCCCCGGGATGGATAGAAAACCTGGATTTGTGCGCCTTCTCTATCAAAACCTGGCGCACACCTGGATGATACAGAATCCACACTCTATGATGGAGTGTCATCAACCCACGACTATCATAGTCAAAGGAGGAAACCAATGTTCCTCCTTAATAGCCTCCTGTTGGGCCTCTTGGATCTGCTCCAGAAGCGGAGTCACTACTGTCATCCTCAGACAGATGTCTCTAATCGGGGCTGCCTTGCCGCTAAGTGTATCGGCCACAACATTGGCCTTCCCCGGGTGGTAGAGGATCTCACAGTCATAGTCATTCACCACATCTAACCACCGACGTTGCCTCATGTTCAGATTCGGCTGATCCATGAGGTACCTCAAGCTCTTGTGATCCGTGTAAATGGTACAACAGACCCCATAAAGGTAGTGTCGCCAGATCTTGAGGGCGAAAACAACCACCCCCAACTCCAAGTCGTGCGTCGAGTAGTTTGCATCGTGAGGCTTCAGCTATCTCGAGGCGTAGGCGATAACGTGCCCTCTCTGCATCAACACTGCGCCCAAACCCGAAATGGACGCATCACAATATACTACAAAATCCTCCACGCCCTCTGGCAGGGAAAAGATCGGCGCCTCGCACAACCTTTCCCTCAATGTCTCGAACTCCGCCTGCTGCTCAGGCCCCCAGAAAAATACAATGGCCTTCTTCTTCAGCCGGGTTAGGGGTACAATTATCTTGGAGAAATCCTGAATGAATCTCCGATAATAGTCTTCTAATCCGAGGAAACTCCGAATATCAGATGGAGACTTCGGAACCTCCCATCTCATCACGGCCTCCACCTTGGCTGGGTCGACCAGAATATCTTTCTGTTTGACAAGGTGCCCCAGAAACTGCACCTCGCGCAACCAGAACTCGCACTTGGAGAACTTGGCGTACAAGCTCTCCCTCCTCAGGGTATTCAACACTTCTCGCATGTGCTCCTCGTGCTGCTCCTGCGTCTTGGAGTAAACCAAGATGTCATCGATAAAGACTATCACAGACAGATCCAACATTAGTTTGTATACGCGGTTCATGAGGTCCATGAACACGGCAGGAGCATTGGTGAGCCCGAAGGGCATCACCACGAACTCGTAATGGCCGTAGCCAGTCCGAAAAGCAGTCTTCTGTACATCCTCGTCTCTGTCTCTCATCTGATAATATCTTGAATGCAAATTGATCTTGGAAACCCAAGATGCCCCAGTAGCTGATCGAAGAGGCCATCAATCCTCGGGAGTGGGTAATGGTTCTTCACCGTTACCTTGTTCAGCTCCCGGTAGTCTATGCACATACGATGCGACCCATCCTTCTTCTTCACAAACAGGATCGGGGCTCCCCAAGGCGAACTGCTTGGCCTAATGAATCCCTTGTCTAACAGCTCTTGCAACTGTGTAGACAAATCCTGCATCTCGGGAGGAGCCAACCGATATGGTGCCTTGGCTATCGGAGCCGCACCAGGGACTAGGTCGATCCTAAACTACACCTGTCTCTCAGGAGGTATCCCAGGCAGCTACTCTGGAAATACATCCGGGTAGTCTCGCACCACTGGCACATCGCTCATGGTCACCTCACCCGTCTCTCGAGTATCCATAACGTAGGCGACATACCCCGTGCAACCCTGCTGAAGGTAGCGCCTAACCCTCGCTGTTGAGCACAAAGCTGATCCTCGCTGCGACCTCTCGTACTGAATCACCATCTCTCCCCCACTTGGGATCCTGATACGCACCAGCTGTTGTGCACAGTCGATCACCTCCCCATTAGGGCTCAGCCAATCCATGCCAATGATAACCTTGTTCCCACTCAATGGAATGGGAACCAAATCTACGAGGTAAGGCTCGTCATATAACCTCAAAACGCAATCTATCAAAACCTCTGATGCCCGGACAGATCGGTCGTCAGCAATCTCGACCTCTAAAGGATAATCCAACATCCCCGAAGACTCAGAAAACCTCTTGCTAAGCGCAAGAAAGACAAATGACCGGGTAGCCCCTGAGTCAAATAACACCTGAACTGGGATACCGTTCACATGGAACGATTCTAAGCAAAACACATAAACACAGAACATAAATATCATAACTGACATGTAATACGAGTTAGGGAGAAGAAAACATACCCGTAACCATATCCGGTGTAGCACGCGCCTCCTCGACGGTCATATGGAAGGCTCGACTCCTCACTACTGGAGCATCTGTCTTGCCCTGTCGGCCATTCGTGATCCGCAGGGTCGCTGGAGCTGGCGTCGCCACTGGCGCTGCTGATGTCAATCTAGGCCAGTTGGCCTTTTTATGGCCCTTCTGATTGTAATGAAAGCAAATCACGTCTGATGTCTGATAGGTGGGGGTAGGGGCAGTACAATCCCTAGCAAAGTGCCCAGTCTTGCCGCATTTATAGAAGCCCGATGCCCCCAGTCTGCAAACTCCCTCATGCGACTTTCCGCATTTCCCACAGCGGCCCCGGCCCTGCTGTCCCTTCGACCTCGAGTCAAATCCCTTGGGTTTCTTCCCAGAAACCCCAGTTGCTTGCCCAGTATCCGCCTTCCTCTTCCTGATGTGCTCTATATCAATCTCCCTCTCCCTCGCCCTCACAATCATGTCATCCAAAGTCGGGCATGCCGAGTAGATGACATGTTTCCGAATGTCAGCTCTCAACATGTCGTGGTATCGGGTCTTCATCTTCTCCTCATCCCCCGCGTACTGAGGCACCGGTAAGGCCCTCTCCCTGAACTTGGCAGTAATCTCCGCCACCGACTCAGTAGTCTGCCTCATATCCAAAAACTCCCTGGCCAGCTGCTGAAGCTCCACAGTCGGCGCAAACTCAACCCTAAACCTGGTCACAAAGTCCGACCAGGTCATAGCCTCAATGGCTGGGGAACCCAATGTGTCACTGATCACCTCCCACCAGTCTCTCGCTCTGTCTCTCAAACATCCCGCAACATACCATACCTTTAACCCCTCAGGGCAGAAGCTCGTTAACTATGCAGACTCAATATCTGCAATCCATCTCCTGGCCACGATGGGGTCCTTCACCCCGTGAAAGTCTGGCACACCACATCCCCTGAAATCCTTAAAGGAGAGTGTGTGAGTCCCTGACTGGCTTAGTGCCATGTCGCTCTTGAATTCCCTGAGGCGATCCTCCATCAGCTCAATGATCCCTTCCTTGATCGACCCGAAAATCACCGGGGTCGACTCAAGGATGCCTCTCGTAATCTCGGATGCGATGAACTCGTGCAGTCCCTCATCGACTGGCTCGGAACCCGAAACCGAACCTGATCCTGACCTAGACCCTGAACCTCCTGCTCCGTGACGTGTAATCACCATTCTGAAACAAAACACATAATCGGCAGGGTCATACATAACCTCAAGAGGTCTCACACACACTACAAGTTCCCTGGTTCTATCTCGACCCTCCTTGACTCGAGTACAGATCCTCTGCTTTGAGTAGTATGGGCCCATACTACCTTCCACATCTATCCGTACTTTCCTTAATGATTTCCTTGACTTCACCATGTCCCTTCTACCACTATCGCTCTTCATGATAATCTCATCCTAGGCTTACCCTAGGGTAATCTCCGACCTACTCTCCTCCATCAGCTGCGTAAGAAGTCCCTTCCATCCCTCCCTAACTAGCTCACGAATACCATTATATATCACTAAGACCAGATAATTATTCGAATGAGAGGTCCTACCCTACAACGGTTGGACTCAAACAAGAGTTGCGAAATAGGGCTACACCTAACCTTCTGAAATTATATAGTCCTCGTAATATGTAACTTAACGTATTCGCTTACTAGTTAATTAAAGATAACTAGAACTCCTAAAAGCACAAAGCAAGCAGCATTCGGGCTTTGAGTAACCAAAACTAAGCACATCCTAATCAGGCCATCATATTACTGACTAATCAATGCTAGCATGTAATTCAATAAGCACATATAGTAGGCACATAAGACATCTTCCTAGATCCTTAGCCCTAATCTAGCATGCAGTTCTCACACACATACAGTAGTCATATAATGCATCCTTCCTAGATCCTCAGCCCTAATCTAGCATGCAATTCTCATAATCATATCATATCATAACATAACATGTATGGGTATCTTGGGGAAAACTTACTTGAGCTCGGCCGATTGCATGCATCACACTTCTTGTTCTTTCTCAAATACCTTAATTTTAATTTTGGAAAATTTATTTTTGTAAAAACTTTTCAAATCCTCGATTTGAGTCCAGATACCCCCGAAGGTGTGTCTGAATCCCTCAAACCAAGGCTCTGATACCAACTATAACATCCCAAAATTCGAGACCAAAAATTTCATTTTTAATTTAATAATTCATAAAACAGATTCACTGAAAACATCATAAGTTATCTCATATCATAAAAACTCATAAAGTCATTTATCCCAAAAACATATCACAAGGTAATAATGTCATAGTTTAAATCCCAAGAATCTCATGTGCGGAAAATCATGTGTGTGATGCGATGCAGTCATGCTGGCTCCTTCCCCTTTGAAGAAGAGGTACCTGAAACCAAAACTGTAAACCGTAAGCAC
Source organism: Lactuca virosa (assembly GCF_052849685.1). Taxonomy (NCBI): domain Eukaryota; kingdom Viridiplantae; phylum Streptophyta; class Magnoliopsida; order Asterales; family Asteraceae; genus Lactuca; species Lactuca virosa. The sequence goes on from NC_136431.1 coordinate 50,702,078, forward strand.
AAAGCTTAGTGAGTTCCCCCATCATACCACATATCATACAATAACATATTGTCAGGCATATCTGGGTGCCCGACCTACCCCTTCGGTCTCTTTCAACCTGTAACCGCCTAGTATATCTGAGTGCTAGCCTACCCCTTCGGTCTCTTTCAACCGGATATTGCCTAGCATATCTGGGTGTTGGCCTACCCCTTCGGTCTCTTTCAACCGGATACGGGGACTATTTCACCCCTACTACTACCACATAATACCCTAGCATACATACATATATCATATACCGCCTAACATATATGAGTGTTGGCCTACCCCTTCGGTCTCTTTAAACTGGTAACCGGGCACTATTTCACCCTCCTACTACTATCACATAATATCATAACATACTAGCACATAAGGCATAACAGATAGTAGCATACCAGACAATTATCACAAAGACAATCATCTTATCTATAATCACCTACTAGTGGGCCGACATTGGTGCCTTAAACCCACTTCTACTGGAAGGTAACTCACCTCGATGTCGTGAAGTAGTTGAATTGTCCTCGACTCTGGAATCTACTCTCCTCAAACTCCTAAACATAAAATCTCCTTAATTACTCTTTCATACTCATAACCCCTTTAAGGGTCAACTCTGGTCAAAGGTCAAAGTCAAAGTCAACATCCTGGTTGACTCAACTCACCGAGTTGGTTCATCAACTCATCGAGTTCCATGATCCACAAAACCCTGGAATCTCGATCCAACTCTTCGAGTTCTTTCATGAACTCGTTGAGTTCCTCCTCATAACATAGTCAGGAAATTTCACTCACAACTCGCCGAGTCCCTCCTCGAACTCGTCGAGTTCCTCAATCTTCAAAACCCAAAACCATGGCCAACTCGCTGAGTCATCTCCTAGACTCAACGAGTTTTCTCAGTACAAAAAAGGTTGGGGGGGGGGGGGAACCACGAACCAACTCGCCGAGTCATATGAACAACTCGTCGAGTCCCCCCATAGTCTAAATCCATTCATTCATTTCCAGTCGGGTTCAATGCTCCCAAACCATAGATCTAGTCCCCTAGGGTGGATATATCACGTAAAGTTACCAACTTTACGTCCATGCATGGGTTATTTAGCTCAAAAGGCCCTAAAAGGTGGTTCACAAGTTGCATGGGACTCCCATGGCCATAAAGTTGGCACCTTTATGCCATGTAGTCCCTCAATGGCTCTAGATCTGAAGGTTCTTTCCACAGGGGATATCCAAATCCCAAAGGCCACCATTATTGAGCCAAAATATGGAGAAAAAGCCCTAACACTAGATCTAAACACTCAATAAGAAAGGTAAGAGCTTTATACCTTAGGTGAACCAGAAATGAAGCTCTACTTTTGGACCCAAAGCTTCTTCCTTCAACCAAGCACTTCTAACTTCCACTCATTCAGGGGAATACCAAAGAATCACCCTCTTATCACTCATACACACTCAAAAGGCTCAAGATCACGAAATAGGGTTTTGCTGGACTGAGGGAGGCGATGAGGGAGGCCACAATGAAATGTTAAGGTCCTTAAATAGGGTGTAAAACCCTGAAAATTAGGGTTTCTCTATGGCAGCTCTACTCGTCGAGTTGAGGCTCTCAACTCGTCGAGTAGACTTCAAGTACCGCGTCCAAATTCCCATTCCTACTCGACGAATTTGGGTCTCCAACTCGTCGAGTCCCCTTGCAAAAACGAATAATTTTTTATTTAGAATACATACTAGGATCCGGGCGTTACACATTTTCTCAATTGATTTTGTATATATCTTTGAGGAATCTCTCTAATCTATGATGTTTATATGCAAATGTGAAATTTTCATCCCCCTTTTTTTTGTTCAGGAGGCTGAGGGCATTTCAAAGTTAATAGTCCAGGTTCTTGAGGGTATTGCCCTCCTTTACCCGGTACATATAACACATCTTTAACTGGCTCAAGTACAATGGTAAAGTCTTTATTCAATGTATTTTTTTTATATCCGAAGTGTTTTTAGTGAATTTCTTCTTTAAAATTATTAATGAAACGATTTTAGATTTATCGTTTTCTTGATTTTGTAGTGTTTGATCATATATCTAATGAATCTTTAGAAACACAAGGTCTTCGATTTACCAATAAATGCTATCGTATGCAAAAAAAAACAGTATTATTTTTACGACTAACCACTGAGCAGGTTTGTTTCTATTTTATAGTTTCAAGTTACTTTCACCATTTTACAATCCATGCAACATACATTTTTAATCATAAAATTTAACAAACTTAACATCTATTATCATTACAAAAATGGTAAAATAAAACAGTGAGTTAATAACATTAAATGGTTAAATTTTACATTATGTTTTTTTTTGACAGATTTCTCCAAGTGTATGGTACTTTGTTCTATTTAATGGGATTAAATCAATAAATACACAATAAAAGTACTTATTCATGGGACATTATGATGATAATATGTACATGTTCCTACAATCACTTCTACAAAATTCTTTTTATTACATAAATGTACTTTAATTTATTTTTTATTAGGGAGTTGTAATTTTAAAGATGTAGCTCATAGCACTATACTTTTTACTTTTTTTTTCTTATTAGTGTAACACCCATAAACTTGAAGCCAATTTAAAAAATTTTAATACATTTAAAAACCATTAAGTGATTACATTTTGTTTTCAAAATAGTTTAAACATCAGAGTATCCCCAGAAATCAATCATAAAACCATGAAATATGAGGAGCTGTACGATCACACCTTCGCCTTCCCGCGATCATCAGAAGTACCTGAAACAATATTCGATAAATGTAAGCTCGAAGGCTTAGTGAGTTACCCCCAAAATACCAACCCATACTAACCAGAACAAATATCATATCAATACAAATACATAACAGGATGCATAATGAGCCTTCAGCATGACTGGACCGCCTCGCATGCCTTCAGTCTATCTGGACCGCTCTCCGAGCCTTCGGCACGTCTGGACCGCCTCACAGGGCCTTCAGCCTATCCGGACAGCTCGCCGGGCCTTCGGTCTGACTGACATGCCCTCCTGGGCACGTAGTCTATCCGGACCACCCTGGGTATGTTGGCCTTCAGCACAAAGCATGACCGCCTCAACCCAACCCCCAATCAAACAAACATGTGCACATAATATCATACGCTAGCATACATATAACAGTTAAACCAATATAATAGATTAGCAATCATAACACCATCCTAACTACCAGGATGCAGATCTAACAGATCAATAAGCATAGTGCCATCCTATCTACCAGGATGCAGAACTAACAGATCACCAATCCTATCAAACCGTATGCATAATGAGCCTTCAGCCTGACTGGACCGCCTCGCAGGCCTGCAGCCAATCTGGACCGCTCTTCGAGCCTTCGGCACGTCTGGACCGCCTCGCAGGGCCTACAGCCTATCCGGACCGATCGTCAGGCCTTCGGTCTGACTGGACCGCCTCGCAGGGCCTTCAGTCTATCCGGACCGCCCTGGGTATGTTGGCAGTTAGCATAAAGCATGACCGCCTCAACCCAAACATACACATACATATGCTGACATACTCATAACACATAATCAATCAACAAATCAGCACGAATCATACATATCATAACAACATACTATAACTAGGATAACAATCCAAAAAGGGTCGGCCTTGGTGCCTTAGACCCTGTCGATATAGTGAGGAGAACTCACTTGGCACTGCTGAAGTCCCGCTGATAAAACTCCAGCTGCTGGTTGACAGATTCCCGAACTGTCAACATCAAACAATACCAAATTAATAATTGGGTTCCAAGCCCAAAGTCCAACTCACACTCCAAAGGCCCAAACGTCAAGTAATGGGCCAAAGCCCAACATATGGCCCAATTTTCCAAATTGGGCCCAAACCTCTACATGGTCTTTCCTTAAGGCCCATCAAATTATTCCAGTCCAATTCCCATGGCCCAATATCACATAATCATAAAGGTCCAATTATGGCCCATATATGGTCCAATTTTCCAAATTGGACCCAAGTCTCTCACATGGGCCTTATCCTAAAACCCATTATTTATTCTAGTCCATTTGCTTGATCTTAGATGGCCCATTAATAATCTAATCATCAAGGCCCAAAAGAAGGCCGGACAATAAACCCACGTGAAATTAGGGTTTCTCATAAAATGATGATTAGGGTTAAGTTTCCTACTTAACCCATTAAGGACTTAATCCATTAAATCCAATATTGCTTAGATTAATCTTTATCAATGATTCTTATTTAATATTTCGAGTTATCAAATAATTCTCGTGTGTCCCGATTAATTCCCCAAGTTAGGGTTTTATTGGCATTAGGGTTTTCCAAACCCTAATTAGGGTTTCCAACCCAAATACTAGCCTATTATCAATTTGTTGGGTTTTTAGGTCAATTAGGACTTTATTGGGCCTATTAGGCCCACTAGAATATCATTAAGCCCATTAGGGTTTACAAGGCCCAATAGGGTTTCAAGCACCCTAAACGAATCAAACTCAACGAGGCAAACACACAGCCACCCGACACGGTGCCTGGTGGCGGCAGGAGGCGGCAACGACCACCCTAAGGTGGTGGTTTTCAATTTCTTTTATTATCTCAATTCCTAATTACACCTTACAATAAAATTATTAATTAACACACACACACCCACTAAACTAATCACACACACACAACCACCCAATGGTGGTCGGCGGTGGTACGTGGCGGCAGCCACCACCTCACGGTGGTGGTGATGGCCATTCCCGATTTTCCAGCTAAACAAAACACGCATACACACACTTCTGATAGCAGTTTGTGAAATAGATCCAGCCACCCACCTGGTGGCGTCCGGCGGTGGTGATAACATGAAATGGCGGACAGCAGCAGCAAACACCGGTGGTTTGCGATGACAGCCACCACCTCACGGTGGTGGCGGTGGTTTCTTTTGGTCTAAAGCCCAGCAAACACATCGACATACGCGAGCCGAACACACGCGAACTGGCGACGACTTCTCTTCAACGAAAACGGGTGGCGGCGGCGCCACCGGAGCTAAGACGCAGCACCGACGAATACAAGGGGAATGGCGGCGTTTCGATGGCGAAGCTGCAGTGTTCAAGGCCTCATCCGTTGGTCCGACAACCGGGTCGCGAGTAGCGCTGGGTAGCGAGGCAGCAGGCGGCTGCCTTGTCCGATCGGAAGAATACGCATGGCGGCAGCCGGGCGTCGAAGGAAGGAAGGTGGAGTGGGGGTTGCGTCGCTGACGAAGAAGGGGGTTGCAACTCGATCGGCCCAAAGGAGTGGCGGTGATCGCCGGTTCCGTCGAGGCTAGGAGGTGACATGCGGCGGTCTTGAAGCTTCTCAAGGTGGCGGCTGAAGATGCCACACATGGTGATGGCGGCTGGTGTATAAGGACGTAGGGTTAGGGTTTCGCATGTATAATAAGCTGACGGGTTTAATACCCGTATCCCATCCAAACACCATATAGTTTTTACACATTCAGTCCCTCCTTGTATTATTCCTTTCAAAACAAGGCCACAATTTACCCTTTTAACCCTGCCTCCTTAAACCCTTTACAAATCAAGTCCAAAATGTTACCATCAGCCCCTGCCTCCACAAATCCTTACATAATACGTCCCAATAATACCAAACACCCCCTGGCTTCTAAAATCCTTTGCGAAACAAGTCTCGAACTCACACTTTAACCCCTGGAAATTCAAATCTCGATATTTGGCTTCCCGAAAACCAACAACCCACTAATTGTTAATTAATTTTGGACAATAACAATATAAAACAATAATAAAAATTACTTCTCGGGGTTCCGGGATTATTATTTAATTATTATATTTTAAATGAGATGTTACAATGAGGGTATTATACTATCAAAATTTTATCACATTATAGCGGCAAAAATTGTTTCCAATTGAATGGCATTACTACAATTGGGTTGTTGATGAGGTTGAAAAGTATTTTGACTTTTTCACTTGCTGATTACAGCTAGGCAGTTGTCATTGGCTGATTGGACTTATTTTGTAGCTTATCCAGGTAACCTGTTATTATTTATCATTAGTTCATTATTTAGCATTTTTAAGTATTGTAGTTTCAGAATCAACCAATTATAACATTATACTTTGTTTTATTTATTTTTAAAGTATATCCTACTTTCACTTTACTTCTTGTAACTTATTGGGTAAAATGTGTCCAACTTTCGATGTATGCTACACATGAAGAGACTATTATCCCTTATAATTTGACAGATAAGTAAACCACACAGAAAGATGGACGTAACTAATGAAATATAAACATATTATTAGACAATAAAATTCATGCCTAAACTTATACCAATAACAAACAATAGAATAAAAAAAAAACACGGTCTTCTTGTGAAGCATATACATATCTCCTAGTTAACAATAATAATAGTTAAAAATAACAATAATTTAAAATTTATATTTAACTAAAAGTTAAAAGTTATATATATGTAGATAAATTTTAGTACTTTTAGAAAGATTTTGTATTTGAAAAAGGTATCACAATTTAAAATCATTAAAGTAGTACTTTTAAATTATATAACTCTAGCAAAAGTTCAAAAAATATATCAAATGAAACCTATGGATAAATGTTATTGCCAATTTGAGATCACATAGTTCCAAATAAGTATTTATTTTGGTGCCATTGTAATTTAAATTTAATTTTATGATTTTCATTCGTTTATTATAACCATTAAGAATTGTACGTAACCTTCTATCCTTGTGTTAAATATCTGTTTTTTCATATATTTCAAGATAGTAACAATATTTATATTTACTTTCTAATTTAGTATGATGAAAATAAATTAATTATTTAACAAACTAAATTTATTAATATTATAAATATATAATTTACTTTTCTATAACACACAACGGTTAGGAATGGTTTGATTTATGGGTTTCTAGATTTTTTGGTTTGAATGTTGTTTGCTCTAAACCGAAGTCCCAACCAAACTAAATTTGAGGCAATTCAGAGCAAACTAAAAACCAAATTACAATTTGGTTTGAAAATCAAGAAAACAAATTATTAATAATAATAATAAAATCCAAAGTTTCAAACATCAAATACAAAATTCGAAATCAAACATTAAAGACAAAGTTCAAAACCAAAATTTCAAGGTATTTATGTATTTAGCAATAAAATTTCTTATGACTTCTTTTGCAAAACTTGAATTAGATTTACACGAGGGAAGTTGAGAATATTAGTTGGAGCCCTAACTAATATGTATTTAATTTTTTATTAGCTTTTTAAAGAATAAAACTGAAAATTATTTAATTAAATTCGGTAAGTGAGTTCGGTTTTGTACGAATTCTACTGCACGATAACTCAAACCATAAACCGAATTTATAATTCAATTTGGTCTAAAACCAAACCAAATAAACAAAAACCAAATTTGAAAATTGGTTTTATCCGTATTCGATTTCGGTTTCGGTTTAGTTTGGCTTTCAATTTCTTCGGTTCAACACCAAATAATGCACACTCTTGATAAAACACGAAAATTTGTGTAGTTTATTTATTATGGTTGCTCTTTGGATAATAGATATCTCTTTATTACAGGTATTACAAAATTGCTCCACACTCTGAGTTTTATTTAGCTCAAGTTTCAGTTTCTGCTGATTTTAAATCGTATTAGCATGAGCTGCGGCTAACTTATAAGGATTCCACCTTTTAACAATCATTAAACATAATATAATATAAGTAAACATTGGATTACAATGATTGGTTAAATAATAGAGGAGTGAGTACTGGACGCTTAAAGCCGGCGCGATTTTTGGGTCATACAATCATTTACTTGACTTATACTAGGGGCAATTTTTGTAAGACAATTTTGAATTTCAGAACTGGCATTTGCTGTTAATGACTTTTTGAATATATTAAATAGACAACAATTAAAAAATATCTATAAAGCAACCTACTCTAAAATAGGCCGGGTAAACATGACGTATCATGGTAATGTTCGTGTCGGGTTAAAACAATAAGCGTCTATCTTGAAATAGCTTCATCTTAATATCTCTTATTTATATGTTTATTTTGTATCAAGTTTATAAACATATTGTATTGTGTTGGGTTAAAAAACTAAAGAGGTGGAAAGATATTGACTCTCTTACCCGTTTAGTTTTTTTCGGGTAGTACTGATCCATTTAATAAAAACGGCTATTTCGTGTAAATTAATATCTCGCGTTAATTTTTGTTAGCTCTCCAGTAAAGCAACAAATTAAGTGGTTAGTGTATTGCAACTCATAATGAAAATTATTAAACAAATTTATGGCAATCATAATTAATTTAAGTTAATTATATATATAATATCCATGGCGAAATTAGAAGGTGACGTAGTATGAAGGAACTGTGCCAGGCTTGCACTCTAATCCAGCGAAAGGAATCCTCCAACCCCTCCATTAGGTTGGATTAGGTTACGTTTGCTTCGAAACCAACCCTTCACTTAATTCTTACTTGCATCCATGGACATGGAATATATATATATATATATATATATATATATATATATATATATATATATATATATATATATAGAGAGAGAGAAGTTCAAATGTTTCTACAACTATTGTGTGCATGAATGCACCAATAGGAATTTAAGAATAATTAAATAATTAAAAATTGTAATAAGGGTAATTATGTAACTTTAGCATGATAATTAAAATAAAATCCCTTCGTTCATGGAAATTACCATAAAAATCTGTTTGACCAACTATTTAACTCTAGCCTCTCATATCATACGTATTCTATTTCTGCCTCCTCCTATTTTCTTATTGACGATGTGAATTGGAATCAAGGTGTCGAGGGTCTCCACCTGTTGCACTTAAACGAATTTTAGGGCTTTTTCGAACCCGTTTTTTGTTTGATCGTGAAAAAGGGAAAAACACACAACGAGGCAATGAAAGATACACGAAGGAAAGCATGAGGCTGAATCATTGGGGGAAAAGGACTTCGATCTTCGTCTGATCGAGATGGAGGCCCACGGTTGAGAATGACCGCAAGGTCGATCAATGGTCCATCCCCTGTAAGATGCACATCCACCCCACTTTCAGATGTTTCATGATTCGATGCAAATTTTTTGTTATGTGGTGCAATTTCTGATTCTTGATCCAACTACAACCAAAGTCTAACCTATCAATTTTGCAACATGTAAGCTTCATCTAACCTAACAATTTTGCAAGAGCATCGATTACAGTCCATACATTTTTCTTATTCTGATAGATTATTGGTATTTCCATTTTTTTTTCTTTCATTCTTTGTGTAGCAATCCTTGCCCACCAACTGTTCGCTAAAATGGTTGAATGAATTTTTTTGTCCATTTCCATTGACTCTTCATCACTCTTTTACTTTAATCCAATTTTAGTATATTACAGATTGTCTGCACTCGATTTCTTAATTCAAGTTCAGTATAGTTGCATTTTATTTTTAAATAGGCATACAACTTAGATGATAAAAAATCTACAGGAGATGTGTGATAGACTCTCTTCCTGAGACCTTGTTTACCTTTTTATAATATTTTTGTTTATTTCATTATACTGTAATCTGCTATTAAGTTCAAATTTCTGACCTTGATTCCTCCTCTTCATTTTCCAGTTTAAAGGCCTGGGAGATTGTCTCAGAAGCAGATTATACTAGAAGGTGAGACTGAGTTTTTATATCAATCATATATGTGTATGCACATCTGATATAAAATACATCTGTTAAAAATATACGATCTGATTACCACAAATAAAAGGCTCGGATACCTAGTTACTGGGTGACATATATATATATTTAATCAGATAAGATGCGGAAAAATAAGAATGCGGAATAAATAAATACTAGAAAGCCATAAATGACTGAAAGCTATAAATGAAATAAATGACAGTATTTAAATGACATAAAGCTGTAATAAAATATATAAATATAGATATAGTAGGTGGGTTTTGAACTGGACTTGTGGAACGACTGGTCTATAAAGTACGTTTGTCAAATAAATGACTGAACGGCTTAGGGTTGGACTGGATCTTAATAGACTGTGTCTCTATTTGTTCAATGTTCAATCAGGTATAAGTAACATAAAATTTATTCAAAATTCTGTTACTCAATTGTTTATACAGTAAGACAAATACACTGGTTTTTATGTAATTGTATTTAAGGTATTTCTGGTTGTTTTGAAAGGTTGTTGTTGGTAAGGTAGGTATGTTGTCTTGGTTGATTTGGGTATGGGTATTGGTTGATTTGGGTGTTGGTATGGGTTGTTTTGGGTGTTGGTATTGGTTGTTTTGGGTGTTGGTATCGGTTGTTTTGGAAGTTGGTATTGGTTGTTTTGGGTGTTGGTATCGGTTGTTTTGGAAGTTGGTATCGGTTGTTTTGGAAGTTGGTATCGGTTGTTTTGGATGTTGGTATCGGTTGTTTTGGAAGTTGGTATTGGTTGTTTTGATGTTGGTATCGGTTGTTTTGGAAGTTGGTATTGGTTGTTTTGATGTGAGAGAGGTGTTTGGTGGTGATTGGTGTAGTAAACAAAGGTGGTATAGGCTTTGTTTGATGGGTTGAATGTGAGGAAGATGATGAATAGTGTTTGTGTTCTTGAGTTGTTCTTGAAGAAGAGGTTGTTCTTGAAGCTTGTTGGTCTTGGCTTTGGCTTTCTTCTTTTGGAGTGAAAGAGTTACAGAATATTACAATGAAAACTCTTTAAACACTTTCTAACACACACAATACACTCACATACATCCACACACACACATACTCACGTATGCTCTCTCTTTCTCTCTCTCTTTTTGGTGTATTTACCCACAACACTCCCACACTTTGGTATTTTATTCACACTTTGGTGTTTTTCTCTACACCTCTCTTCTTGCATGCATCTATATATATATGCACAAATACTCCAGGCAACTCTCATTTGTTTAAGGGAAAGTAAACATTGTTGAGGAGTGAAAGCTGGAAAGAAGTTGGAAGCATGCAAGTGGGTTTTCTTCTTTTGTGCTGTCTTTGCTTTCTTTCCTCACAGCACATACACATATACACTATGCATGTGCATGTATATATATTCAAAAGTAATTTCTAGGTGGTATGTATGCTGGAAGTGATGATGAAGCTGTGAGTTTAGAAAGAAAGAAGAAACACATGTGATGGAGACTTTTGCTTTTGTGTTTTCTTGTTTCTTCCTTCATATGTATATATAAACGATACATGTATATATATATGTATATATATATATACATATACACACAATATACATATATATAATATATATTCGTGGGTATTTCTTGCATGGATGAGTTTTACGCGGGTGTGCGCGCGGGCCGCGGGTCGGTCGCGTGCATGGCTGCTTCTTGCGATCTGAATAGCTGAAGTAAAAATTCGATGTACGCGAGTATGGGCGCGGGTCGCGGGTATGGGTGCGGGCCGTGGGTAGGTCGCGTCTTGCGTTCTGAATAGCTGAAGTGAAAATCTCGATCTATGCGGGTATGGGCGCGGGCCGCGGGTCGGTCGCTGGACCTGATCAGTTTTGTGCGGTTTGTCATGCGGGCCGCGGGCTGGTCGCGGGACCTGAATGGTTTTGGTTCTGAATTTTGGATTTGATCCATGATATCCGTGGGTATGCGAGTCGAGTCGGGTTCGTGAATCATCTTGCTTTGGTTTGATTCGTTTTTTATCTTTGTATTCGGTTTTGCAAGTGGTTTGAGTTGCATGACTTGAGTCTTGAGATTCTTATCTTCATGCGGTTTGAGACTTGTCGAGTTGTGAATTTATGTCTTTGCGTTTTTGTCATTCACGTGTTTTCGTATATACCATTTTGATTACGTATTGATACAACCTGAAATAACTGATAATATTTGTTAGATAACATCAAAACAGTTCGTCTTATTTCAGTGATGGTCACATACAAAAACATTTTCCAACAACATCTTTGTAGTTATTCATTCAAAATACATCTTTGTGTTAACATGATCTTTTCCTGCATTTATATTTCAAATGTTTTGTTCGTTGGGTATATTTTTGATAATACAAATTCTTTAAGAATATTCAAAACCATTCTGCAAGAATAGTTTATTCTGTAAGAATATTGTTATTGTATTCTGATAGAGTTGTAGTTAATTAGTTATATGTTTAATGTGCAGTTGTTACAAGTGTATCACTACAAAATATTTGACAATGAATTTGTGATAGAAATGGCTTGAAGACCTGATGGGAAAGGCTCCTTGTATAAAATCATTCTCATGCAATACAATTCTGACAGAATGCCAATCTCACAAAATGCCAATCTCATAGAATGCTAGCATATTTTGAAGTGGCTTAGAGGTCAAACATACTCAAGACATCTAGAAACGAAACAAGAAAGTGAATGAGGATTCTTTCAAGAATGACGATATTTTTTTGCAAGAGATTTCAAGAATGAATGTAGTTTATGTTCATAGTTGTATTCTTTAAGAATGAATGTAATTACTTATTCTAAACTATTAAACTTCGTCTTATATAAAATTTGTATTCATTAAAAATTATTGGTCTTGATAATATGGGTTTATAATATTATGTTCATAGCTGTATACCATTCTGACAGAATTACAGAATATCATTCTAACAAAATAACATTTTGATAGAATAAAATCGGTTTATGTTTACAAATTACATTTGAAATTGAATTAATTTGAAAAAAATCAGATTTTTTAAATCAAAATCATTAACTATCAATTAAATCTCGATTTTTCCTTTTTTAAATTTGTCTCAATTGACTAAAATGCCCTTATGATGAAATTTGTCTGATTATATGGTACATGTTACCCTATTGTAATACCATAAACCCTTAGATCATGACCTTTGAATCTATTCCATCTGATGGTCCAGATCTGTGCATTCTGGCACACAATAATTAGTAGAAACAAAATAACCTAAACATATATATATATATATATATATATATATATATATAAGAGTGAGATAGAGAGAGAGAGAGAGAGAGTTAGGTTCATAGGTAACAAGTTCTAACAAGTTCCATAGGATTATACTAAGAATTATACCATAAGATTTACAGTCAAATGAATTGAAATCATGATCACAATACTCTCTACAAGATTATACTAAGAATTTTTCCATAGGTAACAAGTTCTAACAACTCCTTCTAAAAGTTCTACCCTAGTTGAATTAAAGAGTTTGAAAAGAAGGATAAAAAGAATACCTTGAGTCACTTTCTAGGTGTTAAAGTCTTTGATTCCCTTTCAAAAGCCCTTGGTAGGAGCATCAATCAAGGATTTTCCACTGGAAATCTCCTCTAGCATCCCCTTATTTGGAAAAATGAAGATAAGGGTTGAATAACTGACCCTTATCCCTTAAAACGTCAATTGGAGTCGCAGTGTATGCATTGCATTTTCCATTTAAAGTAACATGTCGTGTTTCACTTGTTACCACCAAGGCATATTACTTTGCTACGCATCATGTATCCTTTAACTTACGTATCACATAGACGTAGTACATCACTAGCTCTGAAAACAGAAACATACATCACTGTGTTACGTCAAATTGGTCTTATGTGTTGTGTTCTACTAGTGTTACGCGTCGTATTCATGCACAGGCTATTCTAGCATCTTACTTCTGAACGTGTCACGTACTACCCATTCATGCATGTCGAGTTCTCATTGTTTATTGCCCTCATCGTAGAAAGGTGATGTAAATCACCGTTCTATGTCAAAATGGTCTAATGCATTGCATAACCCCATTAGTATGCGTCGCGTAATCTGCAGTTTGGAAAATTTCATTCCTTTTTTAAATTCACAGTTATACACTACTTTTCACCAATACTTACATTATCATACCTTCATCATATCCGCTCCAAAATTCATGAATTTCATATCTACGAGAAGATGGAAAGGAACTTTAAATTTTCATCAAGGCACTTTTCACAAAACCTTTACGGGTATTAGTCTATTAAGCCATGAAGTTGGCATTCAAAAATCATAAACTTCTCAATTTATCCTTTTAACCAAAATGCGCAATTCCATTACTAATTTCACTTGATTCCACATGGTACTTATCATTTATTAAAAAAAACAAATATATTTGGTTTAACTCTGACCATGGATTGATCTCTTGGCTAAAACTTGGTTATGTGGTTAGACAATGTTTTTTTTGTTATATTTTAAGAATTCTCTTCTCTTTTCTTCTTTTATTTCTTTCCCTTTCTCTCTCTCTTTCTCTACATATATATATATATATATATATAAGAGTGAGAGAGAGAGAGAGAGTTAGGTTCATATGTGGATAAACATCTATTGTGCGGACGTGTGGACATTGCTATTATGTGAGAATGACTAAGAGAATTTGTTGTTTAGGTTCAATCTCACATAACGGTTATCATTATTACACATTTTCACTAATTAAATCATCTAAAAGAGTATTATAGACTTTTTTCGTGATTCTCATTCTGTCAGAATGTGTCCTTGATAATCGTATTCTGTAAGAATAAGAATGAGTGAAAAACGATGTGTGAGAACAAAAATGAACAAGAATTAGTGAGAATGCATGATAATGACGATATTTATGTGAGGTTGAACGTATTCACATTACCAAACAACCTATTTTCTTAGTCATTCTCATAAAATAGCATTGTCCACACACGTTCACATAATAAATGTCATCTAGATTTTAACCTAGTTATATATATATATATATATATATATATATATATATATATATATATATATATATATATATATATTTGTGTATGTGTGTGTGTGCCGCATGATGCCTCCAATTTGGGCCTCCAAATTATGGATAAATATATAGTTATGGTTTTGGTATTTTCATAAAATACATTTAATGTGTTATTTTTAAAAGAAAATTTAGTAATTCCCGTTAGCTATATACACAATGTAATATTTGGTTGTTATCTTGAAGTAATTTTAATTGTAAAAAAATCAACAAAAATCAAAATCTTATCATAACTTCTATAATTTTTCAATACTTTAAGGAAAGTATCTATATTAAAAATTATAAAACGCACCAAAATATCAAACCCCAACAAACCTAATAACTGTGCTAGTGGATCGCCGGTGTTGTTCGTCTCTCTCGCAAGAAACTACCGTTTTACTGTCTCGAATCTTGATATCTCGCTGAGGCGCAAATCATCATCTTGTACTCCTTTAAGCCATCTAACCGACTTCATGGCAACATGTTAGTATCTCTTATCTCATGGAATTTCTCAAGTCACAACCATGCTTGACTGTTTTCTCTCTTGTGCTGAATGTTCCTCTTTATTTAAATGACTTATTTGTGAATTCATAATGAAGTTAATGAATAATGAAGTAGAGAAAGTCAAAAACAATTTTCTCGATTTTTCCTTTTGTATAGCACAATGTCTTGTGAATTGTGTTTATCAGTCTATCATAATACTTGATTGCATTAGTTTTTCAATGTATGGTATAGAAGGATCATAATAGTGTTAGATTAGGTGTCTAAGCCAATAACTAAATTACTATAATATTGAATTATTAGGAAAGTCCTTTTGGGTTGCCCTCAAACATATTAATTAATCTAGGCCTTATCCCAAAAACCCTAGCTTTGGCCCCAAGTTTCAGTCAACTATATAAAGGGTACTATACCTTCATATTTCGGCCACCCCTACTTCTACAGAGAAAGTCGAAATTATACTCACCTCTATCCTATCTCTTCAAGTATTCTAGCTACAAGATTGGGTGTGAACCATCAAAGGCACGACACTTGTGGTGCTCGCTTGCAAAAGCTTTGAAGAAAGGATTCTTGATTGTTTACTACAATAATCAACAAGGTATGTAATCTTCCCCATGAATTCAGATTTCATTAGGAAATTTTGTAGTTTGATAGTTCATAGTATGTTGCCTTTATGTGAAAGACATAGATCCTCCTTAGGTTGCATGTGCCCTAATCATTTAATTATTAAATGTTTTTCCGCTTAGAGCATTGTTTTGTAACCTACGTTCTCCATCAGTGGTATCAGAGCCCATGGTTGTCTTTCATCTAATTGCACATTAGTGTTTGCATCTCACGACGTGAGCATTGATGCTCACGACGTGAGATCTAAACAGATCGAATTTTTCAAAATTATCTGCCTAATATGTTTTAGATGCTTTTATTTGGTAATTATTTGCTTTAAATATCTGTCAAATCCGAATTTACTGAATATTTGATGATAAAATAAAAGCCTATAGATTAGGAGATAAATATTTGACGTGATTAATTATTTTATTGATCAATATAATTAATTTTTTAAGTGTGTAAATAGTAAATTTAGATATTGATTGAATCTAATAATTAATGTCAAATATTAATTGGTTTATTTAAATTAAATTAATCCCTTAATTTCGAAAATTTTATAAACCTAGTATTTTAGAAAAGTTTTTAAAATATATCTTATATATATAACATTAAAAGTTAATTACTATATATATAAGACTAAATCAATCAGATCGTTAGTATGCCTCATTCACGAAGCCAGACTATAATGGGGGTATAAGGAAACTGCCTATAAAATGGTAGTTGAATGAGTGTCCACTCTTACTCACCGCTTCCTTGTTTGGTGGAGGGTCGTAGCAGAACGGATCTGATAGGACATTAACTTCATTAAAAGTATAATGCTATTAAGTAACTAAACTATTTTATAAAATCTCATTCTTAGTTACTTTAGGAAAAATGTGAAAAGTATGTTAATCCATAAAATAGCACATTATGCTTTATAGTAGTTAGTGGAGCGCGTGTGATTAACCGACACACTAATAGTGTCTATAAAGAGTAATAATGGGCATCTTGAAAATTATCATTGATTAATGGAGCGTGTGTGGTTAACTGACACATTAAAATGAGATGATAAATGACATCAAGAGTGCCAAGCATATTTGTATGGTTATTCACGTCTTGATTGTGATCTTTGGTATCTCAGTCACAAATAGAAGAGCATAATCTGAGATTAAACATGACATTGATAGATTCAATTAATCTCAAAAGATCTAGGAATTTCATAGTTCAAAATTGGTAAATTGATTTTACCTAACTTTATAAATTCGCAATAAGATTACGACATCCCTCTTCTTAGTTATGAATTGTTATTTTGGATCCTAGCCTTAATTTTTTTATTATGGGTTAAATATTAAGGATTATTGTCATCTAACTAAAACTACTTTCCTTTTCTCTATAGATGTCTACTCATGTTGATGCTTCTGCTCCAGCATCGTCTAGCCACCACTCGGGTTTCTCCCTACCCTCCATCATCTCCAAAGTAAACTTTGATGGCTCCAACCATAATGATTGGATGTGCAATATGAGAATGGCTCTTCTCTTCGAGGGCAAAGAATATGTCCTTGAGGAAAAGCTTGTTGAAGTCGATGAAGCCACTGCTGCTGCTGAACAACTAGCCTCCTATAGAAAACACTACGATGATGCAACAAAAGTTGCTTGCATCATGGTCGCCATAATGACTCATGAGTTGTAGAGGTTCTATGAGGACTACTGCAAATTTGAAATGAACAATGACCTTATGGAAAAGTACCACAAGAGAGCTCGTCAAGAAAAGTTTGAAGTGGTCAAGTCCATCATGGTTGCAAGATGAAAGAGGTAGAGTCTGTCTGCAACCACTTGCAGAGAATGCAAAGATACGTGGAGCGCCTTGTTAAGCTCATTGTGCACTTTGACGAGGAATTGGACATAGACATGGTCTTAAACTCTTTTCCAAGTTTTTATGATCAATTTATATTAGCTTATCATTTGAACATCACAGAGACCACATTAGCTCAACTACACAACTTGCTACAGACTACTGAGTCGGGAATGAAGGGTAAGAGTTAAGCCTCTACTACTACTGCTAGTGCTCCCATTCTTGTAATTGGTAAAGGCAAAGGGAAGAACAGAAAGGCTCCTCCTAAAGCTAACTGGAAGAACAAGGCCCAAGCTGGGTCACCAAGCAATGGGCCAAAGGCGAAGCCTAATTCGAACATTCCAGCTGTTAGTGACCCCAAAGAGGCCCCTTGTTATTATTGCAATGACAAGGGCCATTGGAAGAGGAGCTACCCCAAATACTTGCAAGACATAAAGGATGGAAAGGTGAAGCCATCGTCAACAGGTATATACATTATTCAGCCTAATAACTCACCATATACTTGTTCTTGGGTCCTTGATACAGGATGTGGTTTTCACATTTGTTCTGAGTTGCAGAGGCTAAGAGAAAGTGAAGAGGTGGAGCATGGGAAGATGAATCTGATAATGGGAAATAGACGATTTTTTCCTGTTACCAAAATTGGGACTTATCAACTTATCCTTAGTGGTGATGTTAGTTTAGATTTGATTAATTGTTGCCATTCGTCAAAAATGACACGAAACATTATTTCTTTTCATGCATTGTTTAGACAAGGTTTTCACTACTGTTTTAATGATTTGAATGGTTCAATTTTGGTTTATAAAAATGTTGTTTTTTATATTTGAAGCTTTACCTTGTAATGGTGTGTATGAAATTGTGACTTGAATAGATAACTTAGGCAATAGTGTATTTCACATTGATTCGTCTAATGGTTTAGACAAGGAATGCATGTGGCACGGTTATCTTGAGCACATTAACAAGAAACACATCGCCCAACTCCAAAAATATGGAGTGTTGGAATCATTTGACCTAAGGCCAGATGATGAATGTGAATCTTGTCTGTTGTGCAAGACAACAAAATAACCTTTCATTGGATCTTGTGAAAGAGGTGAGGGTTTGCTGGACCTCATACACACAAATGTGTGTGGACCTTTCAGATCTAGCATAAGAGATGCTAATTTATTTTATGTAAAATTACATATGATTATAGTATATATGGCTATATTTAATTAACCAAACATAAATAAGAAACCTTTGAAAAGTTCAAAGAGTTTAAACATAAAGTCGAGAATCAGTTAGGTAGGAAGATAAAGATGCTCCGATATGATAGAGGATAGTATCTTAGTATCGAGTTCCATGACTACCTCAAGGAATGTGGAATAGTTTCACAATTGACTCCTCCTAGGACACCACAACTTATTGGTGTGGCTGAGAGGCACAATCAGACCTTGTTGGACATGGTTCGTTCAATCATGAGTTGAGCCACTCTTCCTATTTCCTTCTGGGGGTATGCCTTAGAGACAGCCGCGTACATCCTCAATCTTGTCCCAACCAAAAGGGTTTCCAAAACACCTCACGAGATGTAGACAGGGAAAGTTCCCTCGCTATCACATATTAAAGTCTAGGGTTGTGAAGCTTTCGTTAGACGAGAGACTCGTGACAAGCTAGAATCCAGAAGTGAGAGATGTATTTTAATTGGCTACCCACAAAAGTCTTTTGGATATTGGTTCTACAGGCCTAGTGAGAACGTGGTCTTTGTAACACAAAGAGGAGTCTTTCGCGAGAGAGAGCTCATATGCAAAGAGGACAGTGGGAGCACAATTAACCTTGAAGAGAGTCAAGAGTCAATCAATAAAGGAACCTTAGAAGACACTAGCACTCAACCAGAGGAAGAAATTCTAGTTGAGCCAGTTGACAATTCATTACCTCTTCATCGTTCCAGTAGAGTCAACGTGCCACCTCAATTTTATGGTTTCCATATAACTGCATAAGGTGATACGTTTATCAGTGGTCAAACACTGGTAAATTTGGATGAGCCAGCTAACTACAAGGAAGCAATGGTAGGTCGTAAGGCAGCCAAGTGGAAAGAGGCAATAAATAACAAGATCAAGTCCATGTATGATAATAAAAGTTTGGAATTTGGTTGATCAAGAACCTGGTCGAAAGACAGTTGGTTGCAAATGGATCTTCAAAAAGAAGACCGACATGGATGGAAATGTGCACACGTTCAAGGCACGACTGGTTGCGAAGGGCTTTACTTAAATCCCACAATTTGACTATGATGAGACATTCTCACCAGTGGCTAAGATAAAATCTATTAGGGTATTGCTCCAAATAGCCGCTTTTCATGATTATGAAATTTGGCAAATGGATGTCAAAACCGCTTTCCTTAATGAAAAGTTGGTTACAGATGTTTACATGAGTCAGCCAGAGGATTTTTTTGATGCAAATTTTCCCAATAGAGTGTGTAAGTTTGAGAAATCCACTTATGGATTGAAAGAAGCATCTCTCAGGTGGAATCTTTGCTTCCATGAGAAAGTCAAAGAATTTAGTTTCTATAGAAGTGAAGATGAGTCCTGTCTATATGTCAAAGCTAGTGGGAGTATAGTAACTTTTCTAGTGTTGTATGTTGATGTAATACTACTTATAGGAAACGACGTTCCAACCTTGCAAAAAGTAAAATCTTGGCTTGGAAAGTGTTTCACTATGAAGGATCTAGGAGAGGCTGCCTATATTCTCGGGAAGGATTTTGAGAGATAGAAAGAGAAGACTAATTGGACTTAGTCAAACTACATACATGGACAAGGTATTCAAACGCTTTAGTACGGAAAATCCAAGAAAGGAGAGTTACATATTCAGAGCAATGCCAAATTGAGTAAAACTCAAAGCCCAAGTATAGATGAAGAGATAGCTGACATGAGTCGAGTCCCTTACGCTTCGGCTGTAGGATCGTTCATGTATGCTATGATATGTACTCACCGTAATGTGTCCTTTGCTTTGAGCATGGTCAGTCGCTATCAGGGGATCCTGACAGAGCTCATTGGACAGCAGTGAATAATATTCTCAAGTATCTGCGAAAGACAAAGGATATGATTCTACTCTTTGGAGGCTGTAATACATTGATAGTGACTGGGTATAGTGAATCCAACTTTCAAACAGACAAAGACAACTTTCATTCTCAATCTGGTTGGGTGTTTACATTAAATGGAGGAGCAATTATTTAGAAGAGTTCCAAGCAAGACACAATGGCTGATTCTACCTGTGAATCAGAGTACATAGTGGCAAATGAAGCATCAAAGGAAGCAGTATGGTTGAAAAAATTCATCAGAGATCTTGGAGTTGTCCCAACCAATCAAGAACCAATGAAACTAGTCTGTAATAATGAAGGAGCAGTTGCTTTAATTAAAGAACCTAGAGATCATGGCAACTCAAGACATATCGACAAAAAGTACCATTACATCAGACATAGAGTAGAAGAAGGTCATATCATAGTGAAGAGAGTCTCGTAAGAAGATAAATCTGTAGATCCTCTTACAAAGGCTCTGAGTATGATTAAGCATAGACAACATGCTATGAGCATTGGATTGAGAGATGACATTAGTTTTAGTAGTTAGATGATTAGTTTGAAACTTGTAACAAAAATAAGTGTAATTGACTTTTGGTGATTAAATAATAGAGATTATATATAAGTTTGTTTACTGCCTTTGTCAATTAATTATTCTTGTGTTTCATTTTGCATGTTTCACTTCCCGAATAATTTAATTATATAAATTCCACAGTCGTTCATACTTTGTTGAAAGTTGAAGCATTAAGGCTCTAGAACCCCATGGGATAGGGTGGATGAAAATTGGTTAGAGATAATCTAGAATCTTCGTCTAAGGGTGATTGGATAAGGAGATAAGACAGTTTGATTATTATACTAATTAATCTAGGCCTTATCCCAAAAACCCTTGCTTTGACCCCAAGTTTCAGTCAGCTATATAAAGGGTCCTATACCTTCATATTTCGGCCACTCCTTCTTCTATAGAGAAAGCTGAAATTATACTCACGTCTCTCCTCTCTCTTCAAGTATTCTAGCTACTAGGGTTGGGTGTGAACGATCAGAGGCATTACACTTGTGGTGCTCGCTTCCAAAAGCTTTGAAGAAAGGATTCTTGAATGTTTACTACAACAATCAACAAGGTATGTTATCTTCCTCATGAATTCAAAATTCATTAGAAAATTTTGTAGTTTGATAGTTCATAGTATGTTGCCTTTATGTGAAAGACATAAATCCTCCTTAGGTTGCATGTGCCCTAATCATTTAGTTGTTAAATGTTTTTTCGCTTAGAGCATTGTTTTGTAACCTACGTTATCCATCATATAGGACATTGGATGATTTTAGGGTGGGGTGGGGGAGGATGGAAAATGGTTTTCCTATATTTTTTTGGGTTCTAATATTAATCCAATATAGTCTAATACTAAAAAATATTAGAAAACAAGAATTTTGTTTGATGTCGTAATTGTTTTAAACATGAACTTTTTAATAAATATTAAAAATATATACTGTTAAGTTATTAACATTGATTTTTTTTAGTTAGAAAAAAGATGTCTCCAACTAGAAAAACTAAATGGGGTTGTTCTAAACTTAAAAGAAACAAAAATTAGAATAATATTTTTATAGTCAAATATGATCTATCAATTTATTTATCATCAAACAAATGTCGGAATATCATTATAATGAATAATCAGTTGTAGAAGAATATAGTGAAGAAGAAACTGAATTGTGTTTGCCAGAAAATGTGGATGAAGTTCATGAGGCTGTTGAAAAAACCTAGAGAATAAGAAGTTAAACTGTTAGTGTAAGAAGATAAGTCTTGTGTAGATGAAGACATAGTTACCTTGATTGGTAATGGTGATGACAAAGAAGCCCTTCTGGTGAACATCATGATTCTAAAAACTGAAATATCTAATGAATCAAGACTTGATGTTGTGGTATTGATTTTACGAGATATTTATTAGCAATTTTGAGTTTTGAATTTAATGGTAGCAAATTTAATTATTAATATTTTACAAAAAGAAAGTTTTATGAGGCCTCATTTTGATTTCTACATCCAAAATGTCACGGCCGGATATATATATATATATATATATATATATATATATATATATATATATATATATATATATATATATATATATATATATATATAGGGGAGCGTTCAATCGAGAACATTTTTCCCGCGAGAACATTTGAGAACAAAAGTTACATTTTAATTTTCCAAGGTGACATAATTGTAAATAACTTAACAATTGGTTCCAATATATCAAATTTAAAAAATAAGGGGCTATAATCGTTAAAAGAAATATAAACTATTTCCAAACATACATTGTCGGGAAACTCGATTTGCGAAAACAAAAACCCTCATTTTCTCTCAACAGAAAACCCTCGCTTCTCTCCAACATTTCATCCATTTTCAAATATTTTCAACGAAAACGAAGAAAATGTCGTCAAAAACAGGGAAAACGCCATCAAAAGCTTCATCGAAAGGTATCACAACGCATATTTGACGTTTTTTTTTTGCTAAATATCACTCGATTTCATGATTATCAACTTTTTTTTTGATGAATATCACTCGATTTTTGAGTTTTCCTACTGTTAGTTTCATCAATATACAGTAAATCAGCATTATTCAAAAAAAAAAAATTTGAAATCAAACCCTAGTTTCGATGTCGAACAATTTACTATAGTTTTCTCTTAAATAACACTCAGTTTTACTAGTATTAACGTTTAATTAATTTATTTAGTGTTCTGTTATTCATTTATTGTGTAAATAAAGTCGGTTTGTGTAAACGTTTGAGAAAAAACATTCCAGAAAGATGATAGATCCAAAAAACATAAATGAAGGTGATAAATCATATGACTATGTTCAATCATATATGATTTGCTGATGAATTCTTACTTATAATGAACGTTTGCAATCACATATGATTTGTTGATGTTATAATCTCGAAAATGATTGAATCACATGTGATTATATTTATACATAGAACAAAGATTGAATCACATGTGATCACAATCTGTATAAACAATATATTATTTATTTTTCATGACTTTTAATAATCATATATGATTTTCTTATAATACATCTATTTGTACATCTCAGAAACCAATAAAGAGCAGCCAAAACCTAAAGAAACGACTACTCAAAAATTTACAAAAACAACAACAAGAAGACAAACTGAAAATGGTAACAGTTAAATTATTCAATAATCAGTTCTGATTCATATATTTTATGTGTATAATCAAATATGATTTTCTAATTATATATGTATTTTTTTTCCAGAAAAAAACAAAGAAAAGCCTACACATGTTATTATATATATATTAATATATATCAATAATCCAAAACGATTCATAAAAGACATATGATACTCACTTGTGATTGGATTTGTATGTTTGTATTAGAGATTCTAATCACATGTGCTTAACAATATTTTAGGATTGTTAATAACATGTGATTAACATATGATTATATACATAAACATGCTTTCAATCATATGTGATTTTTATTAAATACACAAAACAGATTCAACCACATGGGATTAAAATCTGTTATGAACACCTTATGCTTTTGTTTTAATCATATATGGTTTTCTAATTATATTTGAATTTATATAATTTCAGAACAAAATATAGAAGTGCCGAAAGAGAAACAACCAAGAAAATCACCAAGAAAGACAGCTGAAAATGTATATTTCAATCACAAATGATTATATATATTAATATATATCAATAATCCAAAACGATTCATAAAAGACATATGATACTCACTTGTGATTGGATTTGTATGTTTGTATTAGAGATTCTAATCACATGTGATTAAACAATATTTTAGGATTGTTAATAACATGTGATTAACATATGATTATATACATAAACATGCTTTCAATCATATGTGATTTTTATTAAATACACAAAACAGATTCAATCACATGAGATTAAAATCTGTTATGAACACCTTATGCTTTTGTTTTAATCATATATGGTTTTCTAATTCTATTTGAATTTATATAATTTCAGAACAAAACATAGAAGTTCCAAAAGAGAAACAACCAAGAAAATCACCAAGAAAGACAACTGAAAAAAGTATATTTCAATCACAAATGATTATATATATTAATATATATCAGTAATCCAAAACAATTCATAAAAGACATATGATACTCACTTGTGATTGGATTTGTATGTTTGTATTAGAGATTCTAATCACATGTGATTAAACAATATTTTAGGATTGTTAATAACATGTGATTAACATATGATTATATACATAAACATGCTTTCAATCATATGTGATTTTTATTAAATACACAAAACAGATTCAATCACATGGGATTAAAATCTGTTATGAACACCTTATGCTTTTGTTTTAATCATATATGGTTTTCTAATTATATTTGAATTTATATAATTTCAGAACAAAACATAGAAGTGCCTAAAGAGAAACAACCAAGAAAGACAGCTGAAAAAGGTATATTTCAATCACAAATGATTATATATATTAATATATATCAGTAATCCAAAACAATTCATAAAAGACATATGATACTCACTTGTGATTGGATTTGTATGTTTGTATTAGAGATTCTAATCACATGTGATTAAACAATATTTTAGGATTGTTAATAACATGTGATTAACTTATGATTATATACATAAACATGCTTTCAATCATATGTGATTTTTATTAAATACACAAAACATATTCAATCACATGGGATTAAAATCTGTTATGAAAACCTTATGCTTTTGTTTTAATCATATATGGTTTTCTAATTCTATTTTAATTTATATAATTTCAGAACAAAACATATAAGTGTCTAAAGAGAAACAACCAAGAAAATCACCAAGAAAGATAGCTGAAAAAGATATATTTCAATCACAAATGATTATATATATTAATATATATCAATAATCCAAAACAATTCATAAAAGACATATGATACTCACTTGTGATTGGATTTGTATGTTTGTATTAGAGATGCTAATTACATGTGATTAAACAATATTTTAGGATTGTTACTAACATGTGACTAACAAATGATTATATACATAAACATCCTAAAATCTGATTAACTGACATTGTGATTAGAATCTCTGATACACACAAGCAAATCCAATCATAAAAGAATATCTTTTAATATAAATATTGTATGCTTTATTTATAATGACTTGTTTCAATCATATGTGATTTATATCTATAAGTTATACACATTATTTAAAAACAATATTCCTTCAATGACATGTGATTAAAATAGAGATTGAAAAATATATGCTTATTTATTAACTATTTGTATAATCATTTTTTATTTACTTATTATGACTTCATTAACATCTTTTATAGGACCAGAGAAGAAAAACGAATCAAAAAAGAAAAGAAAAGCTGAAGATTCAGTTTCTGAAACAAAAGAGACTAAAAAAAGAAAGAAGAAGACTGTAAATAAGCATTTTGATACAATTAGAAACATGTATGGCTTTCTTAATGACAGTATGTTTTAAGACAGGAATAATCACATATCGAATTAATCAATCACATATGATTTTATTATATATGAATAAAATCATATATGATTTGAAAACTCTTTGATTAATTTGTTTTAAATCAAATATAATTTAATTCATTAATTGTTATTTTTGATAATATAGGTGCTCACTTGGAGCGTTGTTATCAATCATCCAAGGTTTCAATACAATACAAAAAGATTGTGTGAAACAAATGGGATTTGGTGATCTATTGAAAATGAAAATGACTGAAGTGCCAGGGGCATTAAGCCGTTATGTTGTAGATAAATTTGATCCGACAAAAATGAAAATTGTTCTTCGAGAGGGGGTTGAGATTGATGTGACAAGAGAATCTGTGAATCAAATGCTAGGATTTCCTTTGGGAAAAAAACAGTTTTCAAAACTTCCATTTCGAAAAGAAAATGATAAATGTTATGATGAATGGACTGAACAATTTGAAAACAAAAAAATGATCAGATTGCATGAGATTAAAATGAATATTGTCACCTCGGACAACGCGGATATGAACTTCCAGATGAACTTTATTGGTTTGTTGATCAACTCTCTTATAGAATCAAGCTCATGCGGAAAAGCAAACACATATCCCTTAAACTACATCATGAAGAATACAAACATAAGCAACATTGACTGGTGCTCCTACTTGCTTAATTGTTTGGTTAAAACAAAACGATCTTTTGATTCATCTAATCCAACAAGCTATTTTGTTGGACCATCTGCCTTTTTAGTGGTATGCTTTATAACATCTCTTTTATTTAATAACATTTATAATCATATGTGGTTTAACAGTAAAATGTTTTAAATCACATATGATTATAAATACATAATAGTTTAATCACATGTGATTATAATAACAAATATTTCTTTTTTTCCAGTTGCTTTATGTAGATAGAGTCCATTGCAGTGTAGTTATTGCTAAAAGAAAACGACCAGTTATCTATCACTGGACATCAGAAAAAATGAAGCTTAGAGAAATTTATGAAAAAGAAATAGTCAAGCAATTTGGTACAGGAGATTTAAATGAAGATTTTGTTGAAGAAGATATTAACCAGGAGGTAAATGTATTTATAGCAGTTATACAAAAAAAATCTCATTATTTAATAGTTATAATGTTTAATGATATATATTGCTAATATAAACTTCAAATTAATTCTGATTTAGGACTATGAACAAATGATTTTGATGAAGATTAGGAAAATCAATTTGTTGATTGAAAATGGAATCAATAACTTCCCAACAAGTGTAAGATTGAATCATTTGAAAAGTATGCTCAATGAATTTTTTAATGATGAAGATCAAATTGCTCAAGAAGACAACATAAATAATGATGATGATGATGAACATGATGAACATGATGAAGATGATGGTGATGATGAAGATAATGACAATGTTAAAGATTGAGAGAACATTGTTATTGTGGGAAGAGGTTTCATGTGAAGTTTAAGATCGAAAATGGTGAAGTCTGTGAATGCATAATTTGATTGATGGTTTACTTAGACAATGTTTACTTTTTCATTATTAGGATGCTTGGTAATTTATTAAACACAATTATTAGGTTTTAATTATATAAATGTTTGAGCACATATATGATATCATGGATATGTGAAGCTTAATATGGTTATGTGAAGCTTAAATGTTTGAGCATATATATAATCACATGTGATTAAATTGCATTTATTAAGGACAATGTATGATTTATACATCAATCATGTATGATTACAAAAACAAAAAAACATTTGAATACTCAATCACATATGACTATAAATATAAAAGCAAAAAATACAATAGTACAATATGTGGTTAAACATATAAACATTAATATAAACACATGTGATTAGAAAAATAATCACATATGATCATTGTATGGTTTATAATTCAAACACATATGATTATATTTATCCAATAAAATATTGTAAATAATCACATGTGATTATCATGTGTAACATACGAATACATACAAATTACACTTTAACTAGGAGAAGCCCATGTTCCGCATGGGTTGAAACCACATGTGGTTATATACGTCATAATATGTGATTATAAACAATTTTTAAATCACATATGATTAGTTTGCATTTATTAACGACAATGTATGATTTATACATTAATCATATATGATTACAAATACAAAAAATAATTTTTAAATCACATGTGATTAAATTGAATTTATTAAGGACAATGTATTATTTATACATCAATCATGTATGATTACAAAAACAAAAAAACATTTGAATACTCAATCACATATGACTATAAATATAAAAGCAAAAAATACAATAGTACAATATGTGATTAAACATATAAACATTAATATAAACACATGTGATTAGAAAAATAATCACATATGATCATTGTATGGTTTATAATTCAAACACATATGATTGTATGTATCCAA
Source organism: Lactuca virosa (assembly GCF_052849685.1). Lineage (NCBI taxonomy): Eukaryota > Viridiplantae > Streptophyta > Magnoliopsida > Asterales > Asteraceae > Lactuca > Lactuca virosa. The sequence continues at coordinate 50,730,604 of NC_136431.1, forward strand.
TAAAATATTGTAAATAATCACATGTGATTATCATGTGTAACATACGCATACATACAAATTACACTTTAACTAGGAGAAGCCCATGTTCCGCATGGGTTGAAACCACATGTGGTTATATACGTAATCATATGTGATTATAAGCAATTTTTAAATCACATATGATTAGTTTGCATTTATTAACGACAATGTATGATTTATACATCAATCATATATGATTACAAATACAAAAAACAATTTTTAAATCACATGTGATTAATTTGCATTTATTAAGGACAATGTATGATTTATACATCAATCATGTATGATTACAAAAACAAATAATAATAGTTATATTATCATGTGTAAAAATAAAAGTATTGGCTCAATCTGGATAAAAGTTGAAAAAATGTGACAAATTATACAAGCTAAATAGTTTTCTGTTACCGTTCCACGGGATTTATATGTAGAATTTAGAAGGTGACATAATTGTAAATAACTTAACAATTGGTTCCAAACATATCACATTTAGAAAATAAGTGGGTATAATCGTAAAAAGGAATATAAACTAAATTGTGCATACATAATCGAAATCTTCCATTTACGCCATCAAAATACATCATTTCTCTCGACAGAAAACCCTCTTCTCTCTCTAACATTTCATCCTTTTTCAAACATTTTCAACGAAAACGAAGAAATGTCGTCAAAAAAAGAAATATCGCCATCAAAACCTTCATCCAAAGGTATCACAACGCATATTTGACTTTTTTTTTGCTGAATATCACTCGATTCTCATTATTATCGAGTTTTTTTATGAATATCACTCGAATACTGTTAGTTTCATCAATATACAGGAAATCGACATTACTCAAAAGTTTTTTTGAAATCAAACCCTAGTTTCGATGTCGAACAATTTACTGAAAGTTTTTTTGTTAAATATACATGAAATCTGCATGTATTCAAACGTTATTTCAAACTAAAACCCTCGTTGCGAGTATATAGTTTTTCTACTGTTGCTTTGTTCAACATACATGAAATATGCATTTATTCAAAAGTTACGACTAAACTCTCAATTTTACTAATATTAAAGTTTAATTTCTCGATTTAGTGTTCTGTAATTCATGTATTGTGTAAATAAAGTCCGTTTGAAATTGCAGATGATACTAAAACGTTTGAAAAAAAATATTCCAGAATGAGGACAAATACAAAAATCACGAACGAAGGTGATAAATAATATGACTGTGTTCAATCACATCTGATTGAAATTGACTTTGTCATTTTCTGATTATATATGTATTTTTATATATCTCAGAAAATCCAAAACAAAAGCACAAAAAGCGAAAAAAATGACAATGTAACAGAAGAAACAAAGATAACAACAAAACAAAAAAAATATGAAAGGTATTGTGTCACACCCCGACCGACGGCGGAAAATGTCGGGGTTGCGACGTTATTACAATTGGATCACAAGTCAACCACATATATCGAATACTTAATATATTTGAATCCTTATTTTACAAACATTTATGTTTTGGAATTTAAATTACATCTTCATAATTTAAACACACTACGATAAACAAGTTAAGTCTATTCCCAAAAGAAAGGAACTATAATTTCCTTAGAACCGATGTCCTACCTCCGGCTTCTTAGTTACCTGAGAATACACATTTTTAAAATACGTCAACAAAAATTGTTGGTGAGTTCCACAAGTTTTGACTCCGTGAGTTTTATAAAAAGAAATCTTTATAAAACATGGAATGTTTAACAAAATAAGTTGTGCAAAACATGGTCAACAATGTTACCGATATGCTTCGTGTGAGACCCGATACTTGAAATCCGATACGACTATTTATGTAAAAATACTTATGATAAAAGTGAATATTAACATATTTTTGTGAAACAAAATATTTAGTATTTATGTAAATAAACACTACCAATCGGTTTAAAATAGTTTTGTGAAACAATATAATTAGTATTTATATAAATAAACACTACCAAACTACAAACAATATTTATACTACATACTCTCTTTATAAAACATGGAATGTTTAACAAAATAAGTTGGGCAAAACATGGTCAACAATGTTACCGATATGCTTCGTGTGAGACCCGATACTTGAAATCCACTACGAGTATCCATGTTAAAATACTTATGATAAACGTAAATATTAACATATTTTTGTGAAGCAAAATATTTAGTATTTATATAAATAAACACTAAGAATCAGTTTAACAATCTACAAACAATATTTATACTACATACAACCTCATCCTAGTGTGTATTAGTATATTTGTATCCATGACTTTGTTATAATTCCTGATTGTTTGAGTTTGAAGACTTTTGGTTGTAATGCTTAATAATGTAAAGCTACCAAAGTTCTATCGGGACAACGGTCGTATGTGTCTTTATACGATCGGGACAACGGTCTTATGTGTCCCTATACGAGTTTTATACGAGTTTAAACAGTACGTCGACTGTAAGTGACCATATATTTGTTTAGACAGTACTCCGACTGTAAGTGACCATATATTTGTTTAGACAGTACTCCGACTGTAAGTGACCATATCGTTGTTTAGACAGTACTCCGACTGTAAGTGACCAACAAAGTTTATACAGCACCCCGGCTGTGAGTGACCAAAGTTGACATAATTCAAATCATCTTATTTTATAAGGTTGTCAACATTATTATATTAGTAATACTTGTTATAATTTACACTTGTGTAACTCTTAAAGTATGTGTGAATTAAACATTATCATAATTTGTGTATTTCTCATTTACAACAAAACTTTATATTTATATTTGAAAAACCAAACAACAAGGTTTATCAAAGGGCAATTCTGTCCATGATTTTAGAATAATTATAGAAAAATCATCGTAAGTCGAAATTACAATCCGTAAACTCTCAGAGCTTAGAAAATGGGTCTACTTTGTCCATAATTTTTACCATGACCTAAAGTGGTTTCTAACCAGAGAGAAAATGTTCATTTTTACAGACTGGTACGAAAATGTTATGAAATGATAGGCAGTTTTGTAAAAATCATTATAAATTGTAGAAACATCGTATGAACGCGTGCGAGTAGTCCTTGGAAAGGTATAAACCTGAACTATTAGCATATTGTACAGTTTTGAAATCAATTAAGTTTAAGCATGGTAAAACAGTCCGAGAACAGACCACAACTTTTCTGTGAAAAGCTGAAATTTAAGCATATATATGTTTAGTGACATAACTTGCATTTTTAGTTAGCAAAGCCTTTAAATCTTTCAAATATAATTTTTTTAGTGTGTATTCTCCCCCAAAACTTGTAAAACATAAAAGATGGGCCGTAGAAAACTCACATTTGTCGCGTAGAGTTATTCGGTTTGAGAATGGTTTGTGCGGTTTCCGGTTCCACTCACGTTTGCAATTTGAGTATTCTTTTGGATGTCTTAACACATAAAGACATATATTTACATGTATGTTAGACTTTTATCATGTCTTAAATCATTTAAAATCAGTGGACTTGATGATAAAAAGAAAGAGTAGAAATCAAGAATATACCTAGCTTTAACTTGGATCTAAGTATATTGCCAAAAGGTGGTGGAATAACACAAGCTTTTTGAGAGGTAAAGGGTAACTTTCTCAGGGGTTTTAAGTGTTTGAAAGTAGATACATATGGAATACTTTAAATCTCGAAAATGGGCAGGAAGGTGAAGAACTTTTGGGTGTTTGTTTGATGCTCCAAAACAGCCACTGTTTTGGCTATGTTGCTGTCACGAAATCTTCAAAGCAAAAAGGGTAAGAAAAAGGTAGTTTACTCACTGTTTTGAATCTATAATTTTGAGTAGCATAATAACTAACTTCCAGGGGTATTTGGTGGTAAAAATATCAAGCAAAAGGAAGGTGTAGATGGGTGAAATAGTGGCTGAAACACAAAAGGGACAGCAGCCCTTTAGTTCACGGTTTTGATGGCTTTGGAAGAAAGTTCTTGTGGCTGAAAATGAGATGAAGGTTGAGAGTAATTCCCTGGAGTATTGGCTGGTCAAATGAGGGTAAAATGAAGAGGAGATTTCGTGGATTTGAAGGAGAAAAGAGTGGAAGAGGATAAGGAGACAAAACCTAGACTAGCTTGTGATGGGATGAGAGTTTATGAGATGTGATCTTTGTCTAGCCACTTGGTCTCCTAGTTAGTTAAAGATAGAATTAGTTAACTAACTAACTATTAGTTAGTTAGTTAGTTAGATGTTCTAGTTATGGAGAGGGAAGTTGGTATTCTCGAAAATTAGAAGAGGGATTAAGAAGTATTCTTAGCAAAATGTCTTAAGTGATTAAGCACTTATTAGTTAACTTGACACTTATCTCAACCATTTCTCTTATCTTAATTGATTTAGACACCATATTCCTTACATAAAATCACTTTAAGTCATAACCCATAGCTAGTCATCCACTAGATAATAATACATATGTACAAATACATACATGTATACTTAGTATAAAATAACAATGTAGTTTTTGTGTATTTGAGCTTAAATGTTTATGTTTTATTCTTTTTATTCAAAAACACTTAAATACATTTTAATTATGCCTTATAATAATTCATTTTATATTTTTATTTATTTAAATATAAAATTTATTGACCAAGGTATAATTTCGCGACATTTAACCGGTTAACGATATCGTTAAACACGTTTTGTCACTTTGGTTCGTATATTTGTCAAATTTAGATCCTTCACAACTACTAAGCACAAGTTTTACACAAAAATTAACTTACTCGTCAACTAGAGACATGTTGATACAAAAATTAAGTTTGTTGCGTTCAAATGACGTTATATGGTAATTTTCACAAACCGGTGATGGTTCGTAGTCATACGTCGTAACGAAATTTATCATTCGTTATTTGTTTATATATCACAAGAACTTATCAAATTAAAATATGCTAAATTCCTTCAACAAATTTTGGAAAAAATATTTATATTGCTTAATAATCAAAACATAGCATTGTACGATCGTTCATATTTTTTCCAATTGTTACATTCTCCCCCCGTTAAAAGAATTTCGCCCCGAAATTCAACTTGTAGACGGGATATCACTAAACAATTGGGGGTAATTCTTTTTCATTTGATCCTCGCGTTCCCATGTGAATTCTGGTCCTCGCTGAGAGTTCCAACGAACTTTCACGATAGGAATACGACTTTGTTTTAAACGCTTCACTTCTCGATCCATAATTTCCATAGGTTCTTCAACGAAGTGGAGTTTTGTGTTTAGTTGTATCTCATCGAGAGGTATTACATTGGTGTCATTGGACAGGCACTTTGTCAGGTTGGATACATTGAATATGTCGTATACTTCGCCTAGTTCTTGAGGTAGCTTTAGTCGATACGCAACAGGACCAATTCTGTCAAGAATTTCGAAAGGTCCATTGTATCTTGGGTTGAGCTTTCCTCTTTTGCCAAAACGAATCATACCCTTCCAGGGCGAGACTTTTAGCATCACTCGATCTCCAACTTGGAATTCTAGTGGTTTACGCCTTATATCAGCATAACTTTTTTTTTGGTCACGCGCTGCCTTAAGTCGATCCTTGATTTGAATGATCTTCTCGGTCATTTCATGGATTATCCCTGGCCCAGTACGCAATGTGTCATTTGTGTGTGCTCGGGCCAGTTGGGTATCCCAGACCTCTGCCCAACATATAGGCGATCGACATTTGCGTCCGTATAAAGCTTCAAATGGTGCTACTTTGAGACTGGTGTGATAACTATTACTATAGGAAAACTCCATCAACGGCAAATGAGTATCCCATGAATTTCCAAAGTCGATTACACAAGACCGTAGCATATCTTCTAGGGTCTGAATGGTTCGTTCACTTTGACCATCTGTCTGTGGGTGGTAAGTTGTGCTCATGTCCAAGCTGGTTCCCAGGGATTTGTGAAGTGAGTGCCAGAACTTTGACGTGAACCTACTATCTCTATCCGAGATAATAAAAGTTGGCAATCCACGAATCTTGACAATTTCCCTGAGATATGTTCTCGTCAGATTTTCCATTTTGTTAGTTTCCTTGATTGGTAGGAAATAGGCAGACTTAGTTAATTTATCAACCACTACCCAAATAGTGTCATAACTACTAGGAGTCTTGGGTAGTTTTGTGATAAAGTTCATTGCAATTTGCTCCCATTTCAACTCAGGAATCTCAGGCTGTTGCAGTAATCTTGAGGGCTTTTGGTGTTCTGCCTTGACTTTAAAGCAAGTAAGGCATTTGCCCACTTAATTGGCTATCTCAGCCTTCATATTAGGCTACCAATATAATTTCTTCAGATCTAGATACATCTTGCCGGAGCCAGGATGTAAAGAATACCTTGATCTGTGAGCTTCATCCATGACCAAGCTTCTAATGTTACGAAACTTTGGTGTCCAGATTATGTTCATGAAATAACGAGTTCCATCATCTTTAAGCTCGAAAAGTTTATCCATTCCCCGTAAAGCTTCTTCCTCAACATTTTCCTCTTTCAGAGCATCTAGTTGAGCTTCACGAATCTAGGTATTAAAGTTGGAATGGATGGTCATAGTTAGTGCCTTTACTCGTCGGGGTTTCGATAATTAGTAATGTATTTTCGTGGTACATGATCCCTGCCTGGTCCTTCTATAATCGCCTTGTGCATACACGTTGTATAAAAGTCAAGACTGAGTAGACGGTCGAATAAGTGATTCTACCTTAAGCCCACAACCAAACAAGGAACAGGAAGTAAAGCAGAGTCGCAAATTCTAAGTCTATAGAATCTTAATTATATACAACCTTAACGTATACACCTAGCAAGCATAAATTACCAACATGGATACTTAGTTTCTATATGAATGACGTGACTATTCAGGGTGAGAAGATAATTTGTGATCCCTACCTGGTCCTTCTACAATCGCCTTTTGCATACACATCATATATAATCAACATCGAATAGACGGTCGGATAAGTGATTCTACCTTAAGCCCACAACCAAACAAGGAACAGGAAGTAAAGTGGAGTCAAAAATCCTAGGTCTATAGAATCTTAATTATATACAACCCTAACGTATACACTTAGCAAGAATAGATTACCAACAAGGGTACTTAGTTTCTATATGAATAACGTGACTATTCAGGGTGAGAAGATAATTGGTGATCCCTACCTGGTCCTTCTACAATCGCCTTGTGCATACATATCATATATAATCAACATCGAATAGACGGTCGGATAAGTCATTCTATCTTAAGCCCACAACCAAACAAGGAACAGGAAGTAAAGCGGAGTCACAAATCCTAAGTCTATAGAATCTTAATTATATACAAACCTAACGTATACACTTAGCAAGAATAGATTACCAGCAAGGGTCCTTATTTGGATGCTTGCAATATCTACTGTGTAGGTTTCATGAAGTTGGCGAAATTTATGTTTTTGTCGTGTTTCGAAGCCTATGGCCGATAAATCTTTTATCGGCACCAGTATTAATTAATACCGAAGCCTAAACATTGTTGATATGAAACGTACCAATAACCATAGGTGGTTCCTGGAGAGCATCTCAAGTAGTGATCATAAGTTCTCTTTCATTGTCACCCTGATTCTTCAGTTTCGGGCATTCCTTCCTAAAATGCCCTGGTTGATTGCATTAAAAATAGTTACGGCTTCCTCCTGCCGTAGTGGTTGAGGTTTTTCTGCAGTACTTCGAGATGTGACTTCTCATGTTACACTTGTTATAGATTACTTCCCTTTTATCTGTGGAGCCATACCCCATGTATAACGCTCCACTTTCTTGCTTTCCAGTTTCCCATGCCTGGACAGAGGTGTGCAAGGTCATTAAACCTCGTCGTGTAAGTCTTGATATCATAACATTTCATTTTTAGGTTCCAAAGCTTATGTTCTAGGCTTTGTACTTCTTCTCGGGGGCAGTACTCCTCTATTAAAAGTTCCTTCATGTTTTCCCCTGACATTGAGTTGGCCACCGAGACACCCAAAGTTTTTACATGGTCAGTCCACCATGTTAGAGCTCCGTCCATCAAGGTGCATGCGGCAAACCGCACTTTTATACCCTCGGCGCAGTAGCACATGTCAAACACAGTTTCAAATTTTTCAAACTAAGTTAAACCCACAACTCCTTCGTTGCCATAAAAGTTTATTGGCTTGCAATTTATGAAGTCCTTGTAGGAACAAGTTCTTTTAGGCTCTTCTGGATGCGAGTGAAGAGTGCTTCCAGCTCCGTTTCCCAGTCCATTCACTTCCACGAGTCGCCTTCTATCACTCAAGCTCCTTGCAGTTGCCATTGCAATTGTAAGGTGTTCCGAAACTAGTCGTTCCAATTCTGTCGTAGTTTGAGGAAGTCCTGACTCAGGAGGTGGTTGAATAGAGTGCTAGAAGTTGACGTTTCTGGAGGTACAACCGGCCTTCTGGTTGGTCGACCTCTTCGGGTTCGTCCCATAGCTGGTTCGATAGTTGGTGTTACTTCGAGGTGTAATATGGTGTTCCTTCTTAGAGGCATTTTGATTTCTTTTGTTGTTTGTAGTAGAGGTTTAGTTTGTGATGTTTTTGGTTAGTTCTCTTATAATGTTTTTATTCACGATTCCTGTCCATATAACGGTTCAAAAAGGTTTTTAAACATAATAACATATGCTTCATTATATTAAGCATTAACATCCGAGTACATTAGTCTTTACTATTTTCATAATGTAAAGACCTACACGTAGTGGTACCAAGACCTACCAACAAACAAATAATGTTTACTTATTCTTACATATCCTAATACATATCCAAAAAGTTTGTCACCAAAATTTTTAGTATCTCAAATAAGTTACACAAAAGTTTTCACATATAAATAAAAAAATATTCTATTGATTTTTATTGACTTGTGATCATATTTTATGTTTCTTAAAACGCCAAGATTTTAGTCTATCAACTACTTCGCTTAAGTTGGATAATGCATGAGGCCCGACCAAAATAAAACTTAGGCGCGCAACTAGGTTTAATAATGGTATGACCTATGTTTTATGAAACCTAATTGAGTATTTGATCTAAATCCTTGTGTTTAAGTTTATTGGATTTTTATCTTTAAGTGTTGTAGGGTAAGGATATTTCCTAAACCTACTTGAGTAAGCCCTAGACTATAGTTGTATTTTTCTAAAAAGAAAATACTAAGTTCTCTATAGTCGTTAGCTCTGATACCAATCTGTCACACCCCGACCGACGGCGGAAAATGCCAGGGTTGCGACGTTATTACAATTGGATCACAAGTCAACCACATATATCGAATACTTAATATATTTGAATCCTTATTTTACAAACATTTATGTTTTGGAATTTAAATTACATCTTCATAATTTAAACACACTACGGTAAACAAGTTAAGTCTATTCCCAAAAGAAAGGAACTATAATTTCCATAGAACCGATGTCCTACCTCCGGCTTCTTAGTTACCTGTGATTTACATCAATCAATAACACTTTAAGCTTTATTATAATACCATTCTTTTATTGATTCTGACTTTTATCTATATTTATACTTATTTATTATTGATTTGTATACAAATATGAATTTGATTACAGCTATTGTAGTATTCACAGAAGAAAAGCAAACAGCAACAGAAAAAAAGGTATATTTAAATCACATATGGTTTATGAAGACGTGTTATAAACATATGATTATATGATTATCCCTTTTTCACAATTTGTCTCTCTAAAGGAAAAGGAAAAAGATCAAATGAAGAAGACACAACAGAAACAATGTCCAAGTTAAAACACGACAAAGGTATGATTCAATCACATATGATTGTAATATGTATTTAAAATCACATAATTATTAATTATTACTTGATTCTCAATTAATATATGATTATTATTTTCATAACAGCTGAAAAGAAAACTGAGTGAAGAAAGAGAAAAGCCATATCTTTAAAAAGTAAAGATCAACTACTTGATGAAAATGAAGATGATTCCGATTTTGCAAAAAAATATATAAAGAAAAGAAAGAAGAAGATAATAAAGAAGCATTTTGATACAATCAGAAACAGGTATAACTTTGTATTAACAACTTTATACAAAAAAATAATTTTATTAAATCATATGTGATATACTAATACCTTTATTAAATCACATATGATTAATATCTTTTATGTAGGAAAAAAAATCAATATACAAATAAGATAATTTATTTAATCTTATATGATTCAAAGATGAATCACCATGTGATTAATATCTTTTATATACAAAAATGTGATTATACAAAAATTTATTAAGTCATATATGATTCAAAAATCAATCATGTGTGATTATTCAAAACATATTTCATGTATTTTTCAGTTAACATACATGTGATAAAATTATAAAACATGTATAATACCTTCATTAATTATTATCATAACATATGAATTAAATTCATTATGTGATATATTTGATGATAGATGTACACCTGGAGCTTTGTTGTCTGTTATACAAGGCCTCAATGAAGTACAAAAAAATTGTGTCAGACAGATGGGTTTTGGGGGAATATTAAATATGAAGATGACAGAGGTCCCAGGGGCCTTAAATTGCTTTGTTCTTAAGAATTTTAACTCCGAAACAAAGAAGATAGTTCTTCAAAAATGAGTTATTGATGTCACCAAAGAATTCGTCAAAGAAATTCTTGGATTTCCTTTGGGAAGAAAACGGTTTTCAAAACTTACATTCAGAACAAAAGAAGATAAATGTTATGAAGAATGGACAAACCAGTTTGATGACAAGAAGATGATTCGACTTCAAGATATAAAGATGAAAATTGTTTCCACCAACAAGGCAGATATGAATTTCAAGATGAATTTCATAGCTTTGTTGATCAACTCGCTGATAGAATCAAGCTCTTTAGGAAAAGCAAACACCAACCCATTGAACTACATAACAAGCAAGACGAAAATAGAAAACATCGACTGGTGTTCTTATCTGATAGACTGTTTGGTTAAAACAAACAGTCTTTTGATCCATCAAATCCAACAAGCAGTTTTAATGGACCATCTGCTTATTTGTTTGTATGTTTAATATGTTTTACACTATTTAAATATCTTTAAAATCACAAATGATTTTTATTTATTTATAACGTATGTTCTAACATGAGTATCTATAATCACATGTGATTTAAATGTCATATTCTTAAATCATATATGATTAGTAGAATTTGTTACAAAATTAATAATTTTTTTTTGCAGTTGCTTTATCTAGACAGAATCAAATCTGATGTACTTAACATTGAAAGAACACGTCTAGTGATCTGCCATTGGACTTCAGAGAAAATAAAGATGAGAGAAACTTTTGAAAAGGATGAGCTTGGTGATTTTGGAACAGGGGATTTCAATGATGAGTATGTTGATGAAGAATTGAATGAGGAGGTAAATTTAATTGCAACAATTATATGAAAACTCATTATTATTTACTTATATTTTACATGTTACATTATATATATATTAATATATATTTTAATTCATTTATTATGTAGGCTTATGAGCATGTGGTTATGAATAAGTATAAGAAGTTACATATGATGATTGAAGATGGTATAAATAAATTCCTAGAAAATATAACCCTTAATCATTTGAAAATTAGCTTTGATGCAATTTTTAAAGATAAGAGTGACAATAGTGATGGTGATGATGACAATGGAGATGATAATGATCAATCAAAGAAAAAGAATGTAGGAGGGGAAAATATTGAAAGAGGTAAGTGTATTTAAAAAAATCTCTATACAATCACATGTGATTGCGTATACAATCACATGTGATTAAATACTTATCTTAAATTATATGCAGTTACGGGACAAGAAAATGAGAATCTTGAAGGAGGAGAGGAACATAAACGAAAAAATAAAGATGAGGGAGGTGAAGATATTAAAATAACAGGTAAGTAATATTTTACTAAATCATATGTGATTCTTAAAAAGTAACTTTTTACAATAACATGTGATTAAAAACAATTTTTTATTATATGCAAATCACATGTGATTAACTACAAATTTTTTATATATGCAGATGGTGAGAAATATGAAAATGATAATAATGATCAAGGTTTGGATGACATGAATTTGAATGATGAAGGTGTTAAAAATGAAAAAGGTGGTAATAATAAAGAAGAACAAAATGCTGAAACAGAAGGTAAACAACAATATATATTAATAAAGTAATCAAATGTAATTATAATTTATGTAAACATTCACAAATCATTAATAACTTTTTTCTAATTGTATTCAGCTGTGGAGGGGATGAATATAGAAAGGAAGAATGATAAGAAAGTAGAAGGAATAACTGGTGAACAAACACAAAGAGATGGAGAAGGTAAATATCAATATACTGAAAATAACAATATAATATATTTGTACACATAATAATCATATATGATTACATCTCTTGTAATCACATGTGATTATATTCACATAACAATACAAATATATTTGTACAATATTTTTTTTAATAACATATGATTACTCAATCATATGTGATTCTTAAAAAGTAACTTTTTACAATCACATGTGATTAAAAACAATTTTTTATTATATGCAAATCACATGTGATTAACTATAAATTTTTTGTATATACAGATGGTGAGAAAGATGAAAATAATAATAATGATCAAGGTTTGGATGACATGAATTTGAATGATGAAGGTGTTGAAAATGAAAAAGGTGGTAATAATAAAGAATAACAAAATGTTGCAGGAGAAGGTAAACAACAATATATATTAATAAAGTAATCAAATGTAATTATAATTTATATAAACACATGTGATTACATTCACAAATCATTAATAATTTCTTTTTACTTGTATTCAGCTGTGGAGGGGATGAATATAGAAATGAAGAATGATAAGAAAGTAGAAGGAATAACTGGTGAACAACCACAAAGAGATGGAGAAGGTAAATATCAATATACTGAAAATAACAATATAATATATTTGTACACATAATAATCATATATGATTACATCTCTTGTAATCACATGTGATTATATTCACATAACAATACAAATATATTCGTACAATATTTTTTTTAATAACATATGATTACTTAATCATATGTGATTCTTAAAAAGTAACTTTTTACAATCACATGTGATTAAAAACAATTTTTTATTATATGCAAATCACATGTGATTAACTACAAAAATTTTATATATGCAGATGGTGAGAAAGATGAAAATGATAATAATGATCAAGGTTTGGATGACATTAATTTGAATGATGAAGGTGTTGAAAATGAAAAAGATGGTAATAATAAAGAAGAACAAAATGCTGAAGGAGAAGGTAAACAACAATATATATTAATAAAGTAATCAAATGTAATTATAATTTATGTAAACACATGTGATTACATTCACAAATCATTAATAATTTCTTTTTAATTGTATTCAGCTATGGAGGGGATGAATATAGAAAGGAAGAATGATAAGAAAATAGAAGCAATAACTGGTGAACAACCACAAAGAGATGGAGAAGGTAAATATAAATATATTGAAAATCATATCTTATAATTAACAAAACAGTGTTATTAAATACGTTATAATCACATGTGATTATAAATGTTATTACATACCTTATAATCACATGTGACTATAATAACATAAATATAATATCTTTGTGTAATTAATTCTTTTAATCATATATGATTGATAATTTTTTATAATTATATATCAGGTGTAGAGGGGATAAATATGGAGGGAAAAATTGGTGAAAAGAAAGAAGGAAAAATTATATATTTATATATATATAAAAATATGAAAAAATATATTTTTACAATCATATATGATAACTAACATAATTTACTTATATGCAGTATTGAAAGGAACAAATGTTATTCGAGGAGAAGGTACCAATCATATTTATCTGATAAAAAATTGTATTGAATGATAAAAATATTGTATTGAATGATAATTACTTTTTATGTATATGTATTGATTAATTTAAATTCTATTGTATGTAATTTGAAAATTTTAAAAATCTTTTGATGTAGTTGATTAAATATTATGAAACTATTCCTTAATAATTGTCTATAAATGTTGATATGTTTTAGTAAAACATATCAATATTTATCTATAATCACATGTGAACATAATTGATAAAAAGTATATTGTACCTATATAACTAATCACATGTGATCATAATCAACAAAAACTATTTTGTTTTACTATAACCATACACAATTGATTACAATACTTAAAAAGACAGTCAATAACGATAAAGGTTTTGATGACATGAATTTGCATGATGAAGGTGTTGAAAATTAAAAAGGTGGTGATAATGAAGAAGAACAAAATGTTGAAGGAGAAGGTAAACAACAATATATTTTACTTATAATCACAAGCGATTTTTCTACTAACTTATTTTGTTTATGTGATTTTTGAAGAAGATGTGAACAAAACAATAACAAACGTTATTGAAAGTATTTTTGAAAACACATCAGAGTTTAGCATTACCGAAATGTTAAATGATGATGAATTCAATTCTGTTTATGAGAAGACCATGAAAAAATACCAAGATAAAAAAGAAGAGAGTATGATGCCCACATATGATCTCAATATAAGTCAGTTGACACCTCCAGAGATGACATAGGTAAATATTATTTTGTCTGTTCGTACAAAATCATATCTTTATGAATGTAATCACATATTATTTTATTATTTCTTAAACGTACAATCATATGTGATTAAATATTATTTTGTCTGTTCGTACAGTATCATATCTTTATGAATGTAATCACATATGATTTTATTATTTCTTAAACGTACAATCATATGTGATTAAATATTATTTTGTTTGTTCGTACAGTATCATATGTTTATGAATGTAATCACATATGATTTTATTATTTCTTAGACGTACAATCATATGTGATTAAATATTATTTTATCTGTTCGTACAAAATCAAATCTTTATGAATGTAATCACATATGATTTTATTATTTCTTAGACGTACAATAATATGTGATTAAAACTAATTATCACATTATTTAAACTTACAATCATATGTGATTAACAATAATTATTAAAAATTTAAAATTATGATTCTAATATTTTTCTAACTGTTATAACCATATATCAATTGCAGAATACTGCTGAACAAAAAAAAGATGAAGGTGAAAAAGAAAATCTGGTGAAAGATGCGCTAGATCCAAAAGCGAAGAAGCACCCAAAGATAAAAATTGTGAATTCAAAAAATCGAAACAAAGAGTCTTTGCCTGATCTTACAGAAAAACAAAATGTAACTCTGGAACATCGGCAACAAAGAAAGAAAAAACCAGCCAAAGTAAGGAGATCCCCATATAAAGAGAGAGCAATTTGCTTGAAAACAAAGTTAACAAAAGAAGAGGAAATGCTTGGTGAATGGTTGTTCCATTTGCAGGGAACTGTATAGTAAGTTATTAATATTTGATTAGCATTTACAAAAAATAAACATTAACATACTTGTTTAATATTAGTAAATCACATGTGATTATACATTCTAATCATTGATTAATCATATGTGATTAAAAAAAATATCTTAAATATACTTGTTCAACATTATATTTATAGTGAAATTACAATTTTTTTTATATTTACAGTGATCAGCTGTTATTCACAATAAACAAAAGAGTCGTATTCCGATATGTATTTGAAAGTTTTTTTCCCAGAGAATATCTATTTTCAGATGTCATAGACTCATGGTTTGAACTACTCAACTACAATGAGAAGGACCGAGACATTAATAATTCTCCATATAGAGTTTTCTTGTCTGTCCAAATGACTATAAGTGAAACATATATGATTCTATCACTAAAATAATATTATCTATTTCAATTCATATATGATTATACACTAAAACCACAAATCATTGAACATGTAGAAAAAGTACATTGAGGATGAGCAACTTCCTAAACCAAAAAAAGATGACAAAAGGAAAAAGATTGACAAAAAAGTAAAAGAACAAATGGAAAAGGAAGCAAAGGAGAAAGACAAGTATAGATACAATCTATTCAAACAATACTTTGTAGATTGGTTCAATGGAGATGAAGAAAAAATAAAATTGAAAGATGTTGATTTGGTAAGTTATTCAATATCAAATTATTCTTTATATATATATATATATATATATATATATATATATATATATATATATATATATATATATTCATAAATATGACAATAAATATTTAAATGCAGATATTATTCCCTGTTTGTCGGGAAGAACACATGTTTCTCTACATTTTCAACATAAAAAATCCAAACATTGTCATCTTGGATAACAGCAGATCAGACGCAACTGTTGAAGGAAAGTACATGCCTGTACTTAAAAACCTGGTATATAAAAAATCAACTGTGATTAAATAAGAAAATCATATAATTAGATAAAATAAATCATATATGAATAAATAACATGTGATTATATAAATAAATAACATGTGATTATATAAATAAATCACATGTGATTACATAAATAAATCACATGTGATTATACATTTGAATAAACATTTCAAATCATATCTGATTATACATTTGAATTAAAAAATAATGAAAACATTATTTCATAGTTGTAATCACATGTGATTATATAAATATTAATAATATATTTTTATGTTTAATTTTATGTGGTTAACTTTCTTATTTTTATTTTTTTTTAATTTTCATAAAAAATACTTATTGAGATATCTGCATGAAATAAATCATCCAATATGTTATGCCCTTCAAGACCCAAATATCAAACCACAAATACCAGATCTGTTATGTAAAACTAAACATAACAAAAGAGACTGTGGAATATTTGTGATGAGATACATGGAAACGTATATGGCTCAACCAGAATACAAAACTGGATTCCCAAAGGAAGGAGCTCAAGATGCACTGCTTGATTTGGTGAGAACCAAATATGCTCATGCATTGATAAATTCTGAGATTAATTTGATGAATGATGATGTCATGGAACTTGCACGTGAGTACAACAAACAAAATAAAGAGAAGAAAGAAAGCGATCAAAGAAATGCTTGTGCAGAAATCCATCAAAGGTTGAGTGATTTCCTATAAGGATAATGGAAATCAAAGTGGTGAATGAGATGATGAAGATGTGGGAAGAGGTTTGATGCGAAGGTCAAGATTCAAATACTGAAGTTTGAAAGACTGTCTATAAATGGATGATTTGATTGTTTGTTTATTTAGACAATGTTTAGTTTTCAATTACATGAATGCTTGCTAGTTTATTAAGACAATATATGATATCATGGATTTGTGAAAATTAATATAGATAAGTATTTTAACTGTAAATTAAAGTTTACAGAATGTTTCATTTTAAATCACATATGACTTTGATATTTCGAACAGTTATAAAATGCCTTGTTCTTTGTACAATAAGATGTGATATCGACAATCACATGTGATTATATACGTAATCACATGTGATTAGAAAAATAATGAAATATGATCATTGTATGGTTTATACTTCAACCACATATGATTATTATGTGCAATATATACATACACAAAAAGAAAAATCACATATGATTAAACATGTACACATTATAAAAATAATACTTATATTATCATGTGTAATATAGTTAGATTATCATGTGAAAATATGATATTATAAAATCACATGTGATTATATATGTATATAAAAACATATGATATTATAAAATCACATATGACTTTGATATTTCTAATAGTTATAAAATGCCTTGTTCTTCGTACAATAAGATGTGATATCGACAATCACACGTGATTATATACGTAATCACGTGTGATTAGAAAAATAATCACATGTGATTAGAAAAATAATCAAATATGATCATTGTATATTTTATACTTCAACCACATATGATTATCATGTGATTAGAAAAATAATATCGTATGTGCAATATATACATACACAAAAAGAAAAATCACATATGATTAAACATGTACACATTATAAAAATAATACTTATATTATCATGTGTAATATACTTAGATTATCATGTGCAAATTTGATATTACAAAATCACATCTGATTATGTATATAAAAACATATGATATTATACAATCACATGTGATTAAGATCTTTTATTAAAAGTTTATACTTATTATATAGACAAATTATTGAAACAAATCACATGTGATTATACTAGTAAAAATTTTAGAATCACATATAATTATAAACAAACAACCAAAAAATTGAATGAGGAAAAATAAATTGAATCACAAATGATTATCATCTGTTATGAACATTGTTTACTTAAAAAATTGAAAACTAATAAAATGTCTATTCATCAATTCTGAGCATTAAATCTACTTGGACAAGTACGCCTGTTGTGTGGTTTTCTTTTACCACATAATGAGCATTTTCTGGTCTTCGTTTGATCATTCATAACTGCTTTTTCAACTTCACCAATAAGCCTTTTCTTTTGTGATCCTTTATTATGTTGAACTTCTGGAACAAAAATCTCGACTTCTTATGGAATAGTAACATTATAAAGTTTTTCAAGGATATCCGAATTTGTAATAGGCTTTTCAGTTGAACAATTACTCTTCACCTCATTCAACAAAATTTCTATTTTTTCAGCCAAACATGCTAACTTCTGCTTATCATGTCTCACAATATCTAAAGCAGTTTCAACATTCCAAAATACTTCATTAAGGAGTTTGGTAACTTCTTCATCCTCTTCATCAAAACGATCTCTCGACAACTGATAATTCAAAGATATTACATCCTTTGTCCATCGCCTAAGAATATATTGTTCCGGTATTTCATTAAAATTTTTGTCCATCAATACTCTAAAAGCATGTCTACAGAGAATACCAAACCGATTAAAATGTCCACAGGTGCAACTCACTTCTTTTTCATCATATTTTAGTTCCACCTGTAACAATAAAAAATCACATATGATTATACAAATAAAAATCACAGTCTTGTTTAATCACATGTGATTAAAATGTTTTATATACATAAAATATATCAATCACATATGATTACACACATGAAAACAATATACACACCAACGGCATATGCACATTATCTTTATAATCACATGTGATTGATCATATGATTATCATATATAAACATATATAAATGATATAAATAAAAAAATAAAATACCTTATATGTTGCTTTTACTTCGTGTTTTTTGTTCTTGTGAATAACTTTAAAAATTTCCCATCCATCTCCCTCCCCTAAATCTTTAACCTCACAAAACCATCCTCCTTTATAAATCTCCTTTTGAACTTCAAAAAAAACTTTGCTAGTATACACCTTTGTTGCATGTTGTTCTATCATATGTGGTGACCTCCAAGAATACTTTGCTCCCTTGGTCTTACGATCAAGTTCATGTTGTGTATAACGTTGTTTTTTAATGGCAGTGTCATAATTCATCATGAAATTTAGAAAGAAATTTTCAGTTTCTGAATATGTATTGAAAAATAAATTGATACTCTCAGACCTTGATGTTGTCTTCATCAACCCACACCTTGGAAAATCATTGAAATTTGCAGGTACCCATGCTTCCTTATTTTCAAAAATATCTTTAAACCATTTCTCATCTTAAAGATTAAATTCTTTCATCAAAAGTTCCCAACTCCTCTCGAAAATATGACGCTCGATATAAATGTCCCAAACAAGTTTATTGAACCTTTTCTTGAAATTCATGCTTTTAAGAAATTCCACAGATAGCTGTAATAATCACATGTGATTCAAACATTATAAATTAATATTTAAATATAAAGGTAAAAATCACATCACATAACTTTAAATCCTTTAATCATATGTGATTATAAATGTAATCACATATGATTTCGAATAATCATGTGTTTTTATACTCATAATCATTTATGATAGAATGAAGATATGATTTAGACAATCACATCTGATTACAATATTGAAACAAAATCACATATGATTTAAATATGTAAACATTAGAAAACAAATCACATATGATTCAAATCTGTTCAAATTGAAAAATCATATGTGATTTAAAAATATATGCTATGTAAAATCACATGTGATTTAAAAAAATGTACCTTTTTTGGCAGTTTCTTCATGATATGCCACATGCACAATCTGTGCTTGGATTGAGAAAAAACAGACTCAACTGCTTGCTTTAATGTTGCATCTTGATCAGTTAAAACAAGTAATGGTTGCTTATTTGAATGAGCCTTCATAAATTGCTCAAGAAGCCATTTATACGAATCCACATCCTCCGTGCTTAACAACCCGGCTCCAACATTAACATATGATTTATGATGATCAATGACAGTGAATGGAACAAACACCAATGAATACCTATTTCATGTAATAATCAAAATAAGATTAAACATATTTATAACATAAAAATAAATAACATAAGAATACTTGATAATAAATGATAAATCACATATGATTATAATCAAAATCACATTACAAATACTTGATGAGAAATTATTCAATCACATATGATTACAATCATCATCACATCAGTATACTTCAGAGTACTTATTAAGCATTGATAAATCATATGTGATTTGAAAATAACTACATCAGACTAGTTGTAAAGCATTAATCAATCATCAATCTCATATGATTGTATATGATCAATCAGATATGATTATAATCATAATCAAAATACTATACATGTTTAGCATTAGTTAATCATATATCATTACAATAATAATCACATCAGTATAATTATTGAAAAAATATAAATCACATCTGATTACAAACATAAATACATAAAAAACTTACTTATTTGTACGAAATGTTGCATCAAGTGACATAACATCTCCAAATTCACTGTAGTATGCTTTATCTGTTTCATCTGCCCAAAACATTGCATTTAATACATTATTCTCATCACATCTATAAAAAAACGAATAATTCGGATAGTTGTTTTTCCGATCATTCATCTTGTTCACAATAAGTTGAGCATCTCTGAATCCAATAATTGATCCCATATCCCTCTTAAAATTTCTGTAATCTACAGCCTTGCCCCTTACATATTGAAAACCACCTTTCAAAGTTGATTTCAGTTTGTAAACTTTTGTAGCACCCATTTTTTACAGTAGGCGCCCGAACAATGAACTCCTTGTCAGAATATGAAAGAGTCCTTGTACTTTTCAAATGAAATGTATCTTCAAGCTCGTGGTTGTGATTTTCTTGAAACTTATCAAACTTATACTCACTTGTTCCTTTGACACGTTTCACAATAATTTTAGCTTTACAATTTGTAACCCTGTAGATTGTATTACGTTCTGTTGGATTCAATTTTGGTTTACCCATCCTGTTACAAACCAAAGACCTATGCTTTATTATATCACCAACTTTCCTTAATGTGTTCAAACGAACATCAAAACTAGCTTTCTCTGCATATCTTTTATAAAAATTAATCCCCTCATCCACATCTTTGAACCTCATTTCCTTAGTAGGTTTAAACTCTTCAAAAACATCTGGTTTGATATCATGTAGAGCCTCTGACATATAAAACTCTGATACACAACTTGAACTATTTGAATTTCCATCATTAAAAGAATTAGAACAGTCACCTGTATGATCGAATATAGAAAACATTTTAATAATATATTATTACAAACTAAACAATTGAATATACATAAATCAAAACAATATAAAATCACATGTGATTAATAATGAATTTGTTATATAATCATATATGATTAAAATAACTAATTGAACATATATAAAAAATGGATAATCAGATATGATTAACACTATATTAAACATAATTATAAAAAAAACTAATTAATAATTACAAAAGATTAACAAAACAGATTAAATCAACAATAATGAATTACTTATAATCACATCTGATTATCTAAGGAATTCATTATTAATCAAATGTGATTATATAAGGAATTCATTATCAATCACATGTGATTGTACATTACATACATTGATATATATTCAATTCTAAAAAACATAAATAATAAACTACTAATTAATAATCACATAAGATTAACAAAAAAGATTAAAGCAACAATAATGAATTACTTATAATCACATGTGATTATATAAGGAATTCATTATTACTCACATGTGATTGTATAAGGAATTCATTATCAATCACATGTGATTGTACATTACCTACATTAATATATATTCAATTCTAAAAAACATTAATAATGAACTACTAATTAATAATCACATAAGATTAACAAAAAAGATTAAATCAACAATAATGAATTACTTATAATCACATGTGATTATATAAGGAATTCATTATTACTCACATGTGATTGTATAATGAATTCATTATCAATCACATGTGATTGTACATTACATACATTGATATATATTCAATTCTAAAAAACATTAATAATGAACTACTAATTAATAATCGCATAAGATTAACAAAAAAGATTAAATCAACAATAATGAATTACTTATAATCACATGTGATTATATAAGGAATTCATTATTACTCACATGTGATTGTATAATGAATTCATTATCAATCACATGTGATTGTACATTACATACATTGATATATATTCAATTCTAAAAAAACATTAATAATTAAAAAAAAATTGATATATAATAATAAAATAATAAATAAGTATTTAAATTTTTTTTATCTCAAACACTAAAGTTTTGGATTTGATGACTTGAATGTTCAAAATCTTCATCCATATAGTTTGTGATTTCATGACTTGAATGTTCAACATCTTCATTAACTTCTTCATTACTAATTTCATTTTCATTTCTGAAGAAATTAACATTATCGCTTGTAAAAGACATTATGAAACAATAGAACCTGCCATTAACAACATAAATAATTATTATTACAAAATATATTAATAATATATGATTTAAAAAACTATAACATATAATGTAAATATTCAAAAAAAATTATGATTATAACATATATCAATCATATGTGATTTTAAAAATATATAACTAAAACATTTATGATTATAACATATATTAATCATATATGATTGAAAGAATTGTATTATACTTTATAACAAATACAAGATTTTTGTCATCGTCAAATCAGCCCCTACTTATTAAAAAAAAATTCTAAGAGGACTTTCATCAAAGAGTTGGTGTGCAACACAAAAAACTCCAAATCAATGTGAAATATCAGTACATAATGATCCCGTTTTCATTCAAACACACAAATCACAAATTAAATTACCAGTGAAACGAAATCGGAGATGATAAGATAGGGGTGGTATCAGATAACTTCGTTTTCCGAATAGTTGATTTTGTATCCTTCTATTTCAGATCTGGTGAAAACAAATCTGATAGGTGATTAAACAATATGAGAGAGTAAAGGAGAGGGAGGTGGTTGCCGAAAAGGTGGTTTCACGACTGATTCAAGGAGGTGGTACAGGGAGGCGTTTCAAGAAGATGAAAGCCGGAAAAAAGATATTTTCTGACGATAATACGAGTGGAGATGGAGGGAGAGGAAACAGTTGGCTGATTCAGGCGAGTGTCCGACAATTACGACGATTCCGACGACGGACGCTCACTCCGGTAATGGTCCGGTGGTCTAATTGGGTGGTGCAAGTTCAAAAACGAGTGAGAGACGTCATAGTAGGGTGGGGCCTTTTGTATTAGTCTAATTAAAAAATGTTCTCAAATGTTCTCATTGGAACATAACTCTCTCTCTCTCTCTCTCTCTCTCTCTCTCTCTCTCTCTCTCTCTCTCTCTCTCTCTCTCTCTCTCTCTCTCTCTCTCTCTCTCTCTCTCTCTCTCTCTCTCTCTCTCTCTCTCTATATATATATATATATATAGTTGCATATCACATTGACAAAATATGAAATAGAGCTGTCTTTGTATCATTGCAATTTTGCATAAACTTAATCATATACTACCAACATACGTATATTCATATTTTCAGTTGCTTTTTTTAATGGTAACTTCGAATGTTGGAAAGGCAAAGCTTGATCGGTGGACTTACTCACGGGGGCGGCTTCTCTTTCTTACACTTAACACTTTTTCTCTCTCATATATATACCTATATACTATACAGCGTATATACACATATACATACATATAACTGTAACCCTCAACTATGGCTTACTCAACCACCCCCATCCCTTCTGTTAAAGAAGGCTCAGATATGGCAGCTCATCAAGATGATGATATCATGATCATGGAGGAAATGAAAAGCCACATCAAGGGAAAACGCACAAAACGTAGGAGACCTGCCTCATCGGCGCTTACTCTAAGCATAGCCTGTACCACCTCCTCATCCTCCACCACCACTACTTCAACAGCCACCGGTGCTCCAGCCAACCCTAGGTTCTTCCACATGCCCACCACAACCTCCATTGATTTCACCAACATCCTTCACGACAACCACGACAATGACGAAGATGTCGCCAATTGCCTGATCCTTTTGGCTCACGGTCACAATCTACCAGCAGCACCGTCACCAGTAAACGCCGTGGTGTCGCCTCCATTATTTGTTTATGAATGCAAAACATGCAACCGTAGTTTCACCTCCTTCCAAGCCCTTGGTGGCCATAGAGCCAGCCACAACAAACCCCACAAGGATGTTCATTGTCAGCCATCCAAAAATAGAACATCTCTTTCGATCAGTCCAACCAAGAACGTAATATGTAGCCCTAGTGGTTTGACCAAAGGGCCCAAGGTTCACGAATGTTCGATATGTGGATCTGATTTTACATCCGGCCAGGCACTAGGTGGTCACATGAGGCGACACCGATCCATGTCTATGGCTACAACAACTTATAGTACATCCAACGGTTGTCACGAATCTAAGAAGCACAAAACCCTACTATCGTTGGACTTAAATCTTCCTGCTCCTGTAGAAGATGATCACAAGGAAACCAAATTTGGCTTCAGCTCGAACAACCAAATCATTGTATTTTCGGCACCTTCTTTAGTTGATTGTCATTTCTAATCACAAGATTAGGGTATGTTAACAGCATTATTCATTATTAGATTCTTTCAAATTCATATAATTTGTTCATGTGATTCATCATGAATATTGTAACATTAGATTCTCTAACAAAGTGGCAAATTAAAAATTAATGTATGAATTTATCTTTGTTTATCATGTTCTTACGTTATTATTCTTTTCTTAATCAACAATTATTAAGTTCTCAAGTAACCAAAATACAATAATGGTCTTTGACAATTGATCACGTAAACGTGTGATACTTTTTGGCTTTTTTGCTTCTTTTTTCTTGATAATGGTTTTCGTGAATCAGATTCTGTAGTGCAGTCTAGTGGATATGGTATATGTTGGCAATAAAATGTTTTTAGAATTGTTTAAGTTGCTAAAAATTAGTAATGATTATTTAGGATTCAATTACCAAATCTATATTGATAAAAGAACAACAAAAATTTCATTCATAACTTTTGATTCTCAGACAACCTTGGGGAAAGGTCGTTGCAATGGCACACGATTTTGGATTTTACAAAAAAAAAAAATTTCATTAATGATGTATAAAATAGCTTGTTATGAGTATTCTCAAACAAGATCTACAAATAAAATATATAAATATAAAAAAGTTAAGAGTGTGAATAATACTAGAAGAACATGGTTGAGCTACAAAATACATTCGTCTCCAAGTAACTAACTTTCAGCCACGTCGTGACAATTTTTTTTGGATAGTAGAGACAAAAATTAAAATACATTCGTTGGAAATAACTAACCTTCAACAACCATCTATTTCTAGAAAATGAACGAAAGATTAGCAATCGTCCTTCAATGAATTATTAGCGATTACCACACTTGCTTTTTCTTAGAAACAACGAAAATGCATTAAAAATTGATGACAACTTGATTTGGATTCTACAACTGAATTACGTTTCCTACTAGAAATATTGGAAGTCATGTTAGACTTTTTGACCGTTAAGTTTGTTATGTTGTTCTCCATCTAATCCGTTAATTCGGATTTGTTAGAAGCACTTATATCGGGTAGTTAGAAGGTGGTCTATAACCATAGTTAGTTAACTTAGCTAGAATTAGTTAGCTGTTAGATGTTGGGCTAATAGTTAGTTAGTCTGAGTATGTATAAAAGCTTTCTACTTTGTAATTATTTTCAAGATTCAATACAATGAATATTTTTGTTCTTCTCTCTTTAATTTCACTCTCATATTATCCGCATCTATTAATTTTCTGATTCACGATCATTAATTTTCAAGTCTTTTTTATTGTTCGTAATTCATATTCTGTTTTTCTTCAATTTTTCATGATCTGATCATGCCAAATCCAATTTCTCCAACCTTTACTCCTAGTTCTTCCGAAAATGGCGTTGGATCATCTGATGATCCATATTATATCCACCATTTTGATAATCCTGGTGGACTGCTTGTTAGTCAAGTTCTCACATGGGACAATTATGCCTCCTGGCTGGTCACGTTTGATGACGATTGATTTATCCGTCAAGAACAAACTCGATTTTGTTATTGGTGAGTTGACACGATCTTCGCTTACTGAAGCTAATCGTTTGAAGTCAACATTGTTATTTCATGGATCTTAAATTCGATTTCAAAAGAGATCTCCGCACCTATCATATATTTGACTACTGCATCTGCCATTTGGAAGGAGATTCGAGAACATTTTCAGCAAAACAATGGGCCACACATTTTCCAGATTAAGCGTGATTTGATGAATCTTACTCAAGGAGATGACTTAGTGAGCACTTATTTTACCAAATTAAAGGTTTTATGGGAAGAGTTGTCTAGTTTTGAAGTTCATTGCACCTTTGGTTTTATGTACTTGTGATGGTGAGAAATATATTGAACATACTATGATGTTCTTGATGGGATTACATGAGAAGTATGCTCAAGTTAGGGGACAAATTCTCCTAATGGATTCAATTTTCATAGTTAATTGAATTTTCTCTCTATTGATCCAGGAAGAACGCCAAAGAGAGATACACCAAAGAGAAATAGGTATTCCTTCTACCAACAATTCTCCTATTGCTTTTAATGTTCAAAGAAATTCAAGTTCAAATCAAAAGTTTCGATCATTTTCCAAGAATCGATCATCTCCAGTTTGTTCTCATTGCAAAAGAATTTGTCACACTGTTGACAAATGTTATAAACTTCATGACTTTCCACCTGTCTATCACTTCAATCAAAGTAACCCAAATCAAGGTAATTCACGTGTTAATGTTGTTTCTGATCAAGATTTGGTTCCATTCAACAATGCCAAAGAAGATGATGCATGAGATCCTATTACTAGTCTCACAACACAAGAATGCCAACAATTGATTGCAGTTCTTACATGTCAACTTGCTTCTATTAATTACGTTACTGTTGTTGACGACAAAGAATCAGGTACTCATTATGTCCATACTTGTGAGTCTGGGAATTATCAATCTAACATTTGGATTTTAGACACTAGTGCAACTAGACATGTGTGTAATAATAAAAAGGTTTTCATAAACCTAAAATGAATTTTTAGAACCAAAGTTCATTTACCAAATCATATGCTCATACAAGTGGAATATATGGAAAATGTTAAGATCAGTGAGCATATTGTTCTTTAAAATGTTTTGTATGTTCCTCAATTTGAGTTGAACTTGATCTATATGTCCATGTTAGCTGAAAACAAGATGATTAAAGCATCATTCTATCACAATCATGCTATTGTGAAATATATTTCAACCAAGAAGTAAATTAGCATTGCTAGGGTTGAAAGTGGTCTTTATTTTCTAGAAGACATGATTGAAGAAGTTCTTGTCCTTGTTGTTGTTTCTCTTCATCATTGGTACCAAATATTTGGCCATCCTGCAAATGAGAAACTCAAGTTCATTGATAGTTGTTTGTTTTCAAATAAAGAATTGAATAATCACTTTTGTATTGTATGCCCTTTGGCTAAACAAAAGAGATTGAATTTTGAATCTTTTATTTATGTGGTTGATAAACCTTTTGATATCATTCATTGTGATAGATGGGGTCCTTATCATATATCTGATTATGAAGGTTTCAAATACTTTATCACAATTGTGGATGATTGCACTAGATTCATATGGACATACTTTCTCAAGCACAATTCTGAAGTTTAATTTGTTATTCCTAGATTTCTTGCAATGGTGTCAACACAATTCAATAGTAAAATCAAAGTTTTTAGGTCTGATAATGCTAAAGAATTAACATTTGTAGATTTCTTTAATAATGAGGGAGTTCTTTATCAATTATCATGTGTTGAAAGGCCTGAACAGAATTCAGGGGTGGAAAGAAAACACCAACATCTTCTTAATGTTGTAATATCTCTTTTCTTCCAATATAAAGTTCCCATTTCTTACTGGTATGAATGCATTTCTTGTGCTACTTTTCTCATTAATAGAACTCCGTCTAAAACCCTTCAATTCATTACCACATATGCGAAATTACATAATTGCCTTCCTGATTTCTAAAAGTTTAGATCTTTTGGTTGTTGGGATTGTACTTCAACTCTACCTAGTTCCATAAACAAATTCACACCAAGAACCATATGTTGTATTATATTTGTGTTATCCTATGGGAATGAAGGCTTATAAGTTGATGGATATTGAAACAAAAGAAATTTTTGTTTCCAGGGATGTCACATTTCAAGAAGACAACTTTCCTTTTATACATTCCTAAAAACATGTACCACAAAATCCTTTTGATTCTATAGTCATTCCTAATTCATATAATGTGGATGCTTCTTATTTTTTCCCTCAAACATATCCGAATAATTCCAATTATGTCCCTGTTTCTCCATCACCTCCACATCCTTAATCACATCCACATCCTCCATCACCTCCACCACCTGAGCCACCACAACAACCTGCAAGACCAATCATACCCCATAAACCACCTTCTTACTTAAAGGATTACCATTTCAAGCTTATCTATAACATCGTTATGGATAATAGACCAAAATACCCTTTGTTTGATTTTGTGTCTCATTACAATTTATCTCCACAATACATGCCTTTTATTCTTTCTATTTCTTCTGAAATTGAACCCAAAAAATTATAAAGAAGCTTCTCAGTCTCCTGAATGGATCAAATGGGCTTATAAAGTCAAAAGGAAATCAGATGGCACTATTGAGAGGTATAAGGCTCGCTTGGTTGCTAAAGGATTCAATCAACAAGAAGGTATTGAATTTCTTCACACTTTTTCCTTAGTGGCAAAAATGGTTACTGTCAATATTTTATTAACTTTAGTTGCTCAAAAGTTATGGCCTCTTATTCAATTAGATTTGAATAATGTGTTCTTGAATGGAGATTTAGAAGAAAAGATCTATATAAAGTTGCCCGATTTTACACTCCTCCAATCACTCATTCAGACAAGAATCCCATGGTCTGTAAATTACAAAAATCACTGTATGGCTTGAGACAGGCTTCTCACCAATGGTACTCCAAATTCTCTTTTTTTTTTATTTCTCAAGGCTTCACTCAATCCAAAGTAGATTATTCTCTTTTCTATAAAGGAGCTGGCAAGACTTATGTGGCATTGTTGGTCTATGTTGATGACATTGTCTTAACTGGGGCATCTATGTCTGAGATTAATTTCATTAAAGAGAGCTTAAGCGAAAAATTTAAAATTGAAGGATTTGGGCAAACTTCAACATCTTTTGGGTTTGGAAATTGCAAGGTCTGCACAAGGGATTTTTATTTCCCAAAGACAATATGCTTTGAAGTTACTTGAAGATACTAGTGATTTGACAGCAAAACCAACTCAATACCCAATGGATCCTGCTTGTAAGACCTCAAATTTTTATGGTCTTCTATTACATGATCTTGCTTCCTACAAACGTTTAATTGGCTGATTAATGTACTTAACAATCACACGTCCTAATATAACCTGTGATGTTAATATGTTAAGTCAATTTGTCACAAATCCAAGAGTTCCTCATATTCAAGCTGCAACTCAGCTTCTCATTTATTTGAAGCTTAATCACGGACAAGGTTTATTTCTTTCTTCACATAACTCCTTGAAGATTCGTAATTTTTCTGACTCAGATTGGGCAGGATGACCAGACACTTGTCGATCCATGACTGGTTTTGTGTTTCATTGGTGATTCCATTGTTTCTTGGAAGTCAAAGAAACGGAAAATTGTGTCAAGATCTTCAACTGAAGAAGAGTATCGTTCCCTTGCTATTAATAGAACATAAATTGTTTGGCTACATCATTTACTTACTAATTATAATGTCCCAAAAACATGATGCAAAAATTTCATTTTAATTTAAGTAAAATAGTATTCCAAACATTATCCATACATCCCAAATAAAACAAGTGTATCAAATATCATAAAATCAGAGTAAAATATAAAGTGCAGAATCCATATGGTGTGTGCAATGCAGTCACCCCGAGCTCTTCCCCTTGCCACTGGAAGTACCTGAAACATAAACTAAAAACTATAAGCACAAATCTTAGTGAGTTCCCCAAACTACCCCATACCATACATAATAAATCACATACTGGGCCCCCTCCCGACATCGGTCCCGCCCGGCATCGGTGCCCGCCCGACATCGAGCCCCGCTCGGTTTACAAATCTATTATTCTCAGGCCTCGCCTGTCACTGGGCCTCGCCCGCTATACACATACAATCTATCTCACATAATCATGCTAACACATATAAAGATCGTAAACACTAGCATATGTTCCAGTTCTCAGGCCTCGCCTGGCATCGAGCCCCGCCCGATATACATAGTAGCAGATAACACATGCAAGGATCACGCAGACTCCTAACATCCTAGCATAATCAATAAGGGTCGGCATTGGTGCCTTAGACCCGCTAAACCCATTGAGGAAACTCACCTCGAATGCTGAAGCTCATTAAAAGAAATCCCTAGCTGCTGCCCTAACGACTCCCCGAGTTATCAGTACAAAATAACACCCAATTAACACTTGGGTTCCAGTCTATAGCCAATAATCCATACTTTGGGTAAAATAACCATTTTACCTCTGGCCTAACTTGAACCAAAACTGAGGCCCAAATCTATAGACCAAAAAGGCCCAAAACCAATTGATCCACTACGGCCCAATTTTCCAAATTAGGCCCAACCCCCATATGAGCCTTACCCTAAGCCCAATAATTTTTTCCTTAACCCAAATCTTGATTTCAGATGGCCCAAAAGGCCCAAAGCAACAATAATAATTCTTGTGACATATTAGTGAGAAGAAGCCCAACTCTTTTAAAATGAGTTCAGTATGTCTAGCATGATTAACAACGTTTTCTTTTTCAGAGTGGAGAAAATTGTTGGTCGGCAAGATACAAGTGTTTTCCTTTTTTAAAAGAGAAAGAGATTTTTCATAAAATCAAAGTTTTTTATTGAGATTTTTTCACTCAATTTTGAGAGAAGATCTTTCTTTTTTTTGAAATAGATAAAACGAAATGTAAGAGATCAATTGTATCATTTTTTTCGATGTCTTCGACAACAGAGTAGTTAATAATATTTTCTACCTGATATGCTGAGGTTGCATCCCATTCTAACTTTAGGTATGTAGCAACTTGAGAAGGATCAGCTTTAAGTGTGCTAACGTTGTCATTTGATGCATCATCGTGAGATTCAACGATCTGGGCCATGAGACACTTACCTTTTGAAGCTTCGTCATCTGAGAGGTTTTCTTTTTCAAAACATATGATAGTGTGATCATCATCTTTTGAACAGTTGAACAGTTTTAAACCAAACGATAGACAAAATTAGGGAGTGAGTTTCCAATAGCAACCCTCGCTTTTATATCGAGATTCAACATCCTTTTCTCTTCCTTGTTGTATCCCAACACATATTTCTTCTTTAGCTTACTATCAGATGCACCATCATTGGATGAATGATGCATAACAACGATGGGACCTTTCTTAACGATGTCGAGTGTAACACTCAAATTCAGGTATTTCCACAAAATCCCTTGAAGTTAATTATTGTTGCATAAAAGGTCCCTTAAGTACGATGGGCGTACTCATGAATACGCTTAGCGTACTATATACTAATGATCGTGGTGGGGCAACATGTACGCTGGGCGTACGTGACGGATGTCCAAACCCAAATTTCCGGACTTGAGCCCTATATAAACATTCTTATCTCATTTGAGCCTCACCCTACTCAGCCTCTTTCACCTTCAAACATCCCTAAAAAACCCTAGAATCATTTGAGAGTGTATTTTGAGCTTGAGGAGTGCATTTGTGGCCTTTTTAGTGTTCATTCAAGAAGAAGGAGTTGATAAGCAAGCTTGGAGTGACCATGGGCTTCAAGAATATATGTTGTGATATGTGTTGTGTAGATCTATGTGTGTATGCATGATTTTGTGTGTTTTCATGATATATATTGTGATATGTGTTTTACTTTTGGAGTTTTACTTGAGCTTGAAGTTTAGCATTTGGATCTTCATAAAAACCTTGAGAAAAGTATGTGTTATCACAAATCATACATACTTATAAAGCTAGCATTTTTTCTTGTATCTCATGCATTTGAAACCCCATTTTTTAACTTTCTCAAACCACATTCATTTGAAACCCCATTTTTTAACTAATGCAACTCAAAAGTTTTCTTAATTATGATTTAACACTCAAAAGTTTTATAACTTATATTATGTTTAATTAGCATTTAGTGAAAAGTTTACTATAAAAAGGCCAATCTTTTGGGAAGACATGCATACAAATCATATACAAATTTCAGAAAGAAAACAAACTTAAAGGTTTTTGTGTTGAGTTGAGGTCTTATGACTACTTTTGGAGATATGTTATTATATTAGAGCTTTTAATTTGTAAGTTTGTTATACTAATTCGTTTTTATATTTTCTTCGTTTTTGGATTATTGTAATACAGTCGTTGTATATTGTGGTTTAATCGTTGATATATTGATCATATGTTATATAGGGTGATGTCGAAAATATTTAATTAAATATTTTAAATACGTTTTTTTGTTTTATGATTGTACCGTTTCAAAAAGATAATTAAAACTCATACATATGTTATACTTTCCATCTCTCTCTCTCTTTCTCTCTGTCTCTCTTTCTCTCTTTCTCTCTTTCTCTCTCTCTCTCTATATATATATATATATATATATATATATATATATATATATATATATATATATTATAATAGAGGTCAAAACACTTCAACTAAAATTCATTTAAAATCTAATATTTCAAATGTTTTTTAATAATGATTGTAAAAATTTCAACATGTGTTAGTTAATTGATTGATTAATAAAAATATTAATGTTTTGAAACTCCTAACTCTTAAACTTATATTATTTAATTTGTTAGTTAACTAAAGTATTCTTCCTACATAAAGATAACATTTTTATGTTTTGTTACTCATATTTGTTTATTTAATTAGAAAATAAGGTGTACATAGAATGACTACTTCAATTTCACATAGGAATCGATACCACTAGAGAAGTATGTTGTCTTTAACCGGTGGTAGGAGATCCACATACCCTTTTTAATTATTTATATTAATGCTTAGTAATTTCTATTTTATATTCCTATTCACCTTAATTTTTTAGGTACATATTAAGGAAGAGGATTCTCGGCGCACCAACATAAAGCCAAACGTACGCCTTGCAAAATATGTAATTTAAATTAAATATCAATTTTACTAATCGACTAATTTTAAAACTCTTGATGACATTTATGTATAATGATATATTTTGTATGACTTCATTCTTAATTTCAATGTTTAATATTTGAAAGTTCATATATGAAACCTTGGATGTTTTGGTGTAATATAAATAGTATAATACAAAGTTTATTAGTTCAATATTGTTTATTAATAGCTCATTCAAAACAACTTATTTCTTATTTTATCCAAAAAATATTATCGGACATAATAAAAGTAGATTATATTAATGTTATACAAAAACTTATAATATATATTGAATATTATAAAAGTAAAAGTAAAGTTTATAAGGTATGGCCTATATTAGATAGTATCAAAATATAAGTTGATGGATTTTTAAGTTATTTGATAATTCGGTTAATGCCTAAAACATGACTAAAAACGTAAATTTCAACATATTTCTATTTTTTCCCATAATTATTTTAACCACTTAAATGTATTCTTGCGCAACGCGCGAGGTTACGCCTAGTATTACATATAAACTTGTATATCTGGGAGTTATACACTTAAAATAGCAAAAATAAGTGTTGTGTACAAACATGGATAACTTAAACTAAAAAATCAGCCTTTGACAGAAAAGTTTTGGTCTAATCTCGGACTGTTTTGACCACCTTAATGGTAATATTTTTCAAAACTGTTTTACATGCAAAAAGTTCAGGTTTATACCTTTAAAATGACTACCCTCACATTTTCATACGATTTTTCTACAATTTTTGGCGAATTTTACAAAACTGCCTATCATATTTGAAATAATCTCGGACGAGTCTGTGAAGGTGAGCAATTCCACACTGGTTTGAGGCCATTAAAAATTTTGAGAAATTTTTTGAACAAAGTAGACAAAATTTCCAAACTTCCAGAGTTTACGGATCCAAATTTTGACTTACGATGATTTTTCTACAAATTTTCCAACAACCGGGTCAAAAAAGTCAAAAACCAGAAAAACTGTTTTTAACTTACTAAAAGTGTTTAAACTTATGTTGGATGCAAGACTTGGCCTTTAAAAGGCCATAAAATGTTATTTTTACTAAAATTGGACCTTAAGTGTAAATCTTTGCCTTGATGGGCCAAGAGTGACATTTTTCAAAAAGTTGGTCTTTTATATCATTTTAGTAAATAATTGAGCTAAAACTAGCAATATAATAACAAACGGGCTAATTAGGTCACGTTCATGTTTATTGGGCCTTATTGACCCATTAACATGCGCGACGGACCTTGGATACTATTTGTGTGCTATTTGGGCCTGTAAATACCTTACATGTGAAATGGGCCTTAGTTGTCCTTTTACATATATTTTGTGCCCATGTTATATAATCTCATTCCTATCGGGCCTTGAAATGACTTAGATGTTTAACGATGCCTTAATGGTTCACTTACATGGTTCACTGGGTCTGAGAATGAGTTTTATATGTTTTTCTTCGCGTAAATTCGATTAAGGATCTAGTGAGACGTGTCGGTTGACACCTATTGAGTGTACGATCGTAGCCTGTAGTTATAACCAGAGTGTCTTGGAGGGAGACGGGGTTTGTGTATAGATCTATA
This sequence comes from Lactuca virosa, assembly GCF_052849685.1. NCBI lineage: Eukaryota > Viridiplantae > Streptophyta > Magnoliopsida > Asterales > Asteraceae > Lactuca > Lactuca virosa. Next base: position 50,765,579 of record NC_136431.1, read on the forward strand.
CGCGGATGACACCCCACACCTGAGTTGTTCGCTACAGTTAGACTACATCAGTCTAGGGTGACGACAACCTTATTCTATTTTCCGTCAGCGTCCACCAACGCCAAGACAGGCGAAACTGTCATTAATTAGTAAGGTTATGACGGCTCACTTAGAGGAATTAACATTATGAAATTTACGGTAGACTATTCTTTTCTTCTTTTACAGGCAACATAGGGTTGTCTGGGGGACATTCTATTTACATTCTCTTCAATCTCTTTTGGCATTCTATTAAACAATAACACACATACATTAATACAAGATCGGACACAAACACACCAAACTATTTTAAGAAAATACATGATTTTCTTGTGATTACAAAGTTATACAAATCATTTTCTCAAATATACTTATGAACTCACCAACATTTTTATGTTGACCTTTTTAAATTAACTTGTATTCTCAGGAAACCGTTGAAGCAAGTTGGGATGAACAAACTAGTGGATGTTGTGTTATATTTCTATTTTCATCAGACTTTAATTATTTTGGCATGTAATATTCAAATACAATACTCGATGTAACCAATGTACGTTGTTATATTACATGTGTGGTGATGATAATGTTATGTTTCAATTATATACTTTGTGATGATACTCCAATGATAAAGTCACGCGCAAGCCCCCGGACGTTTCCGCCGTCTGGTTCGGGGGTGTGACAGGGTGCGTCTTGGTTTTCCAAGATTGATCTTCGGTTGGGATACCATCAGATGAGGATCTGGGATGAGGACATACCGAAGACAACTTTCAGAACTCGGTATGGGAATTACGAGTTTGTGGTGATGCTGTTTGGGCTCATCAATGCCCCAACAGCGTTCATAGATCTCATGAACAGGGTATGTAGACCGATGTTTGATCGGTCGGTGATTGTTTTTATTGATGATATCCTGGTCTACTCTAAGACCAAGGAGCAGCACGAGCAGCATCTGAGGGAGGTATTGGAGACCCTCATGGCGGAGAGGTTGTATGTCAAGTTCTCCAAGTGTGATTTTTGGCTGCGGGAGGTACAGTTTTTGGGGCACATCATCAACCAAGAGGGTATTTCGGTTGATCCAGCTAAGGTTGAGGCAGTGATGTAGTGGGAAGTACCAAAGAATGCTTCCTAGATCCGTAGCTTCTTGGGCCTAGCGGGCTATTATCGGAGATTTATCCAGGATTTCTCCAAGATTGATGTGCCCTTGACCCGCTTGACCAAGAAGAATGTGGCATTTCGATGGGGTACGGATCAGCAATTGGCTTTTGAGACCCTGAGACGGAGGTTATGCGAAGCTCCGATTCTAGTACTACCCAAGGGGTTAGATGATTTGGTGGTATACTGTGACGCATCGATTTCAGGGTTAGGTGCGGTACTGATGCAGAGGGGGCATGTGATAGCTTACGCCTCGAGGCAGTTGAAGCCTCATGAGACGAATTGCCCCACTCACAACCTGGAATTTGGGGCAGTGGTGTTTGCCCTCAAGATGTGGAGGCATTACTTGTATGGGGTGAGGTGCACCATCTATACTGATCACAAGAGTTTGAAGTATTTGATGGATCAGCAGAACCTCAACATGCGACAGAGGAGGTGGTTAGATGTGCTGAAGGACTATGATTGTGAGATCTTATACCATCCCGGGAAGGCCAACGTGGTGGCCGATGCTTTGAGCCGCAAGGCGGCAGTTTCCCCGATTGGGAACGTTTGTTTGAGGATGACCGTGATGTCTCCATTGTTGGATATGATCAATGAGGATCAGGTCGAGGGGGTGAAGAAGGAGAACTGGAAGATAGAGCGGATTCGGGGGCAGTATCCTTTGTTTGTTAAGGATAGTCGCAGTCTTTTGACACAGTATGGCCGAGTGTGGGTGCCGATGACTGGAGGAGTGAGGCAGAAAATATTGGAGGGGGCGCACAAGTCCAAGTTCTCTATATATCCAAGGGCTACGAAAATGTATAGAGACTTGAAACTGAGTTATTGGTGGCCCTACATGAAGCGGGAAATCGCCTGGTTTGTGGAGCGGTGCTTGACCTGCAGGAAGGTCAAGGCTGAGCATCAGCGGCCTCATGGCAAGGTTCAGCCACTACCCATTCTCATGTGGAAGTAGGAAGATATCACTATGGACTTCATCACGAAGTTACCAAGGACGGCGAGGGGTGTGGATGCCATATGGGTGATCGTGGACAGGTTGACGAAGAGTGCCCGCTTTATTCCGATTTTTGAGAGTATATTCACTGAGAAGTTGGTGGATATTTATGTACGGGAGGTGGTGGCAAGGCACGGGGTTCCAGTATCGGTAGTCTCTGACAGGGATGTTCGGTTTACATCCAGGTTCTGGAAGAAGTTCCACGAGGAACTGGGCACTCAGCTGCATTTTAGTACAACGTACCACCCTCAGACAGATGGCCAGAGCAAGAGGACGATTCAGACACTGGAGGATATGTTGTGAGCATGTGTGTTGGATTTTGGAGGGAGCTGGGATACGTACCTTCCACTGGCAGAGTTTTCATACAATAACAGCTACCATGCCAGTATCGACCGACCTCCATTTGAGATGTTGTATGGCAGGAGATGTAGGACTCCGGTTTGCTGGGATGAGGTTGGACACCGAGTCATGGGGAGCACTGAGGTGGTGCTCAAGACTACCGGACTGATTCAACAGGTGCGCGACCTACTGCGAGTCGTGCGGAGCCGTCAGAAAAGTTATGCCGACCGGCGGCGATCAGATCTTGAGTTCCAGGTGGGGGATTTCGTGCTATTGAAAGTGTCTCCCTGGAAGGGGGTCATCAGGTTTCGAAAGAGGGGCAAGTTAGGGCCACGGTATATAGGCCCTTTCAGGATTACAACCCGGGTGGGCAAGGTAGCATATTGCTTGGAGCTGCCGGATGAGCTTAGCCAGATACACAACACATTTCACGTATCACAGCTCCGGAAGTGTGTCACAGACGAGGCCGCGATCGTTTCTCTGGACGACATTCAGGTGGACGAGAAACTGAACTACATTGAGAGGCCAGTTGCGATTTTGGATAGGAAGACCAAGGTTCTTCGGAACAAGGAAGTGAAGCTTGTAAAGGTGCAATGGCAGCACCGAAGGGGCTCCGAATGCACATGGGAGCCAGAGGATGAGATGCGGGAGCATTACCCTGATCTATTTGTGTCGACGGACTTCGAGGATGAAGTCTAGTTCAAGCGGGGGAGAGTTGTAACACTCCAATTCAGGTATTTCCACAAAATCCCTTGAAGTTAATTATTGTTGCATAAGAGGTCCCTTAAGTACGCTGGGCGTACTCATGAGTACGCTTAGCGTACTATATACTAATGATCGTGGTGGGGCAACACGTACGTTGGGCGTACCAGAAGTACGTTGGGCGTACCAGAAGTACGTTGGGCGTACGTGACGGATGTCCAAACCCTAATTTCCAGACTTGAGCCCTATATAAACATCCTTATCTCATTAGAGTCTCACCCTAATAAGCCTCTTTCACCTTCAAACGTCCCTAAAAACCCTAGAATCATTTTAGAGTGTATTTTGAGCTTGAGGAGTGCATTTGTGGCCTTTTTAGTGTTCATTCAAGAAGAAGGAGTTGATAACCAAGCTTGGAGTGACCTTGGTCTTCAAGAATCTGCATCTAGTTCACCTTAAGGAGCTTCTGGAGGTATAAAGCTCTTAACTTGCCTTATTATTCTTTAGATCTAGTTAGGGTTTTCTTTATGGTCCCTGTTGTTGGTCTTGGACCTCCTCTTGAGAGTTCAATAACTCCAGAGGTTGAAATGGTTAGATCTGAGCCTTGTGAGCATTCTAGATGCATAAAGGTGCTATCTTGGGGAGTATCTAGACTCCATGCAAGAGTTGGAGCCTTAAAGAAACTCCCAATGTGAGGAATGAAGTTTTTAAGTCCCCATAGAGCATGCAAGGGCATAAAGTTGCCAACTTTATGCCCTAGGACGTCTTAATGAGCTCAGATCTAGTTTTGGACGTAAGAACATCAAGTATTAAGCAGTTAATGGAAGGAAGAGCTTAATCTATTTGTACGCTGGGCATAAGTTATTGTATGCCGCACGTACTGCTCAAGGACTCAATACGTTGCGCGTATCAGGGTGGTATGCTAAGCGTACGCACAACAGTTGGACTTGGATTCGTTTTGGGCCTTTGAGCCTTTGGGCCTCAATTAGTCATTAGGCCTGGTCACATTTTGGGGTTAGAGGGTCAGTTTATCTATTTTGGGCCATGGATGATATGGTTGGGCCTTATTGGGCCTTTAGGCCCATTAATGATTATTGGATATGGACTTTGGGCCCATTAGCTAAGGAAGACTTTATGGGCCATTTGGGAGGGACTTGGGGACTTGGGCTCTCCACTTAGATGGGGTTTGATCCTAACATTAAGTAATGCTATCATTGTTCAGTGCAGGTGGTTACTGACTGTTAGGAGAGCAACTTTCGGATTCTTCAAACAGAGGTGAGTCTACTCACCATACCAATGGGTCTAAGGCACCAAGGGCGACCCATTTTATGATGTGTAGTATCCTAGCTGAGATTGTATTGTGTGCTATGTTAGTTAGTATGAGCTAGGAAGTATGCTATTGGTATATGTGGTATGTTGTATGGAAGACCATGGGAGAGCCTATGACACTTGGATATAAGACCATGTGGAGAGCCCATGGATTTCCTAACAAAGACCATGAGAGAGCCCATGACACTTAGGTGTAAGACCATGTGGGGAGCCCATGACATCCTGGAGTAAGACCCTGAGGAGGAGCCTACAGCATCCGTATCTGTTGTATGCATGGCTTATGTGATATGTGTAGCTGTTATAGCTAGTATGATATGTTGTATGTGGTTTGTGTGCGGTATGCTCTGGGGAACTCACTAAGCATTAGCTTACAGTTTGTGGATTTGTTTCAGGTACCTTTGAGCCCAAGGGCAAGGGCAAGGCTTGATGGCGCGGCGTGCACTCTCACTCGGACATTTTATGGGACACTCTGATCTTTGAAATAAAGTTGTACTTGACATGGTTTTGAAAACAATTGTAACTGGTTTTTGTGGATGATGAACATGTATTTTGGATAATTAAAAATAAAAATTTTCTTTTGAAAATTGGGTCGTTACATCGAGCATGTCAAAGTCCATGATCTCATGAACATCCATGGCCTTTGATTTCCAAGCAGTGAAATTGAGTTCATCAAACAGAGGAATCTTGTTGCAAGTAGTTGATTTAGGATTATAGGAAGTCGACATGATTACTTGAGTGTATCAAAAACCTGCTCTGATACTACTTGAAGGATTGTATCGATCGAATACACTTCAAGTATAATAAACAATAACAAACTAACTAAGCAAATAAAAAACAGAAAAAGTAAAGAACATGAAATATACACCAAATTGTCTTTCACCAAGAAAAGATTTGTTTTCACCAAGAAAACAGTTGACATTAGGGTTTCACCTTAATGTTGTATATATACTAATCTATACTAGTATATCCCTTAATTGAAGAGATTATATCTAATCTATACTAAGAACTGATCCTTATCACAAGGTTATCGGATCTGCTATATATATATATATATATATATATATATATAATTACATAATATACAAAAATTACATTAGATTATATAGCTAGACGTTGGCGCTGATCTTCATGCTGACGCTGATAATGTCTTGAGATGTTGGCGCTGATGTTTGCACTGGTGTTGGCGGTTAACGTATAGAGTGTTTGACTCACCAAATCATAAGGTGCGACCTTACACATGAGTTGAACATATATCACGGATTCTACTTTTATTAATGCCATGACAGAACAACAATAAAAAGGAAATAGTATTAATGGAACATTTACTACACAAGCATATGCGAATATGGTGGATGAGCTTAATGGGAAACTTCAAATGAATCCAACTAAAAATAATCTAAAAAACCATTTGAAAAGTTTGAATGCTTCTTTTTTGCAATGGTATGATATGTTTCGTGGAACTTCATGGAGTGGGTTCGCTTGGAATTCTCAAATCCAACTAATTGAAGGAAATGATTAAGTGTGGGATCACTTAATTAATGTAAGTGTTCGAGGTCTTGCATTTTACTTTGTTATATATTTATGTTATTATTCACAATTTTAATTGTATTTTGAGTTTGTTAAACAATCAAAGCCTGAGGCAGTTATATTGAAGACAAAAAGGTGGCCAACTACGATTAAATGTTGGTGTTATCTGCGAGAGATAGAGCTTCGGGAGCACATGCTGGAACAACAAATGAGAAAAATGTCCAATTAAGCAAGATTGTGAACATCAAAATAGAATGTATTACATAAGTTGATGAGCTATTAGCAAGTAATGATGCTACACTGAGGACCAACAGATAGATGATGATGAAAATGAAATTCAAGTGGTATATTCGACATGTTTTTCACCTGAAAAAAATTAAAGTGTGAAAAGGTAAAATAGTAAAAAAAAAAATTGTATATGAAGATTGGAGATGAAGCTGAACCTAAAACTGAATCATTTGAAACAAATATTATGAATGTTGTTGGTGACGTTACTAATATTATGAGGGAAGGTAACAAAAATTTTGAACGAGCTTATTACCTTCATCACTGTACTGGTGATGAAATTTATCAAGAATTGCATTCAAGTGCGAAAGAGTAAAAATAAATAAATAAATAAATAAAGTTGTATACTTGTATATGAAGATGGAGATGAAACTAAACCTGAACTTGAATGTTGAATCATGTGAAACAAACACAATTTTTTTTCCTTTTATCTCCTTCAAACTTGAGAACACGAAAGTAGTTATTCCTTTCCTCCCCCTTATTTTTTTTCTTTAAATATTTTCCTTTCCTTTCTTTTCTTTACTTTAGTAAAACTCGGGAACTAGGTGTAAGAGTTAACAATATGACATTCTCTTTCAAAAGCGTCACAACTTGTAATAACAATGTACTTTATAAGGTTAGCTACACCATACATTATAAGGAAAATGACATAAAAGCCCTTAAGTTTTCACAAAAATGTCGGTTTTACCCTTGGACGTGTTTTATGTCCAGTAAAGCCCGAAGTTTTGTTTAATTTATTCATTTTTACCCTTGTAGTCGGGTTCCAGGTAACCTACCGGTTACCTAATGCCAGTAAAGCCCTTGAATTTTCAAAAATGTTTGGATTTACCCTTAAGTTTTTCAAAAGTGTTCGGATTTACCCTTACATTGATTGGTGTTGTTGTTATTATTATTATTATTATTATTATTATTATTATTATTATTATTATTATTATTATTACATTTTTAATTATATAAAAATGTTTTATACATACATTTTTAAATGTATAAAAATATTTTATACACACATTTTTAAATGTATAAAAATATTTTTACTAATATAAATATATTTTAAAAAATATATGTACTTGTATTTAGTATTTATATATATTTGAAAACCCTAAATCTTCATCTATAATTGTTGAATCGAACAGAAAAAGCTTAATAAAGTAAAAAATGTCGTCAATGACTGATTTTGCAAAAACAAATGCTTCAGATCAATATAAAAAATGATGCATTTCGTGATATTTTTTTTGTGAACTTACAACAAACATAAATGAAGTTTACACTCGTATTTGACATTTCGTTATCAATTTTTGAGATAAAAATAGTTAATGAATGATTTTAAGTTGATAATACTTAATTTTTACAGTAATCAAGTGTTTTTGTCGAGGGTTTTTTTAATTATATTATGTATTTTCCATTTACGAGTATTATTTGTTGATCATTTATTGTTATCTACTCACTATTAACCTAATATAGTTGAATAATAGAGGTTTTTTCAAATTTTATACTAAATCTTATCTATAATCGAGTGTTTTTATTGAGGTTTTCTAATTACGAGGGTTTTATAATTGTTACGTTATGTTTTTAATTAACGAATATTTATTTTGCTTATCTATTTAGTATGATGTTTGATAAATAATACATATTTATACTTGGTAATATGTACAAATACATATAATTATATCTTTTATATAATATAAACCATATAAATATGTATTTTTATATTTGTATGTATATAATATATTTTTATATGAAATAAATATATATTTATACTTATACCTACTAAATACAAATAAATACATTTTTAAAAATGTGTGTATAAAATATTTTTATACATTTAAAAATGTATTAAAAATAATAATAATAATAATAATAATAATAATAATAATAATAATAATAATAATAATATGTATAAAAATATATTAAAAACGTATGAAAAATTTTATTCATTTAAAAATGTATGTAAAAAATATTTTTATACAATTAAAAATGTAATAATAATAATAATAATAATAATAATAATAATCAAAATAAAAATCAAAGTAAGGGTAAATCCGAACATTTTTGAAAAACTTAAGGGTAAATCCAAACATTTTTGAAAATTCAAGGGCTTTACTGGCATTAGGTAACCTAGGTAACCGGTAGGTTACCTGGAAACCGGCTACAAGGGTAAAAATGAACAAATTAAACAAAACTTCGGGCTTTACTGGACATAAAACACGTCCAAAGGTAAAACCGACATTTTTATGAAAACTTAAGGGCTTTTATGTCATTTTCCCTGCATTATAATGCATGTGAAATCGTTGAAGTCTTCATAAATGCCATGCTACATTGTATTTGTATACTATTAATATTATCCCGTGTTTGCAAATAACTATAAATAAATAAACCCCATAAGATGTTTGCTCAAAAGAAGTCATCCTAAGAACACAATATTTGTTTGAAAATAGTTGGAGGACCTTTTATGCTTCCCATGAATATAGAGGGTCTTTATTGCAACTTCCCAACAAATATATTCTCGTGTTCCCTTCCACCCTTTTCAAACTTCTCTTCTGCGCAAACCTTCTTTCTTTCTTCTGGGGTTTTAACATTCACCGGCGGAATATGGCGGTACCGGGAAGGCGCAACGGCATGATGGACGACGACGACGAAGAAGACGGAATCCTCATCTTAGAAGAAGACGCGTTGCCGGAATCTGATTTCGAAGACACCCCTCCCCACCTCGGCGACCTCGCCGCCGCCGCCAAACATGGCAACGTTGATGCACTTCGTCAAGCTCTTGGTATTTCATCATCTCATATTTATCTCTTTATTTTCCTTCATATGATTCAGATGCTTGATTAGGTTTCTTTTGGCGAATTGATAATCAATTGTTTGTTGAAGGAGGAGAATGTTATTATTCGATTATTTCTTTCCATGGCTTGATTGGGGAAAATTTTATAACATGAAATTATTATCTTAAACAAATCTAATCGATATAGAATTTGAGTATTCTGCTCTAAACTAACATAATTTTCGATGTTCATCATCAACAAAAAATAGATAATTTGGATGGAAGCATCGATGAACCAGTTGAAGATGGTGATACTGCTCTTCATCTCACCTGCCTCTATGGCCATTTATCTTGTGTTCAAGTGAGTTTCCATCTCTTCATATCTTCATATCTTCACAGCATCTCAACTCAAATTACCAATTTTGTCACTATTTTATAGATTGTTGACTAATAATCATGAGTGTTATCTTGTTCATGTAGCTATTGTTGGAAAGAGGAGCTTCAGTAGAGGCTAAGGATGAAGATGGTGGGATTCCTCTTCATGATGCTTGTGCTGGAGGTAATTTAGAAAGAAATCCATAACCTTTTACCTAATAAATAGATTCATGCCTAAAATTTCTCCCGACTTTTTCATTTTAGGGTATTTGGAAATAGTTCAACTCTTGATTGGTAAAGCCGATTCTCGTGATTGTTTAAAGAGAATGCTTGAATCAGTTGATGTAGAAGGTGACACTGTAAGTGCATCATCATCAATTGCACAAATTAATCCTAGAAAATAGAAATGTATCTTTTTGAATTTTTAATTTGATGTTTGTATAACAATGTGTAATGTGTAATGTGTAGCCTCTTCATCATGCTGCTAGAGGTGAACATGAAGAAATTGTTGGATTGTTGCTTTCAATTGGGGCTTCACCTACCAAGACAAATGTGTATGGAAAGGTTTGTGTTTGATGTTATTGTGTTTTATTTATTTATTATTTTTTTATTTTTTTATATGTTGAAACTTTACAGAAACCAGGAGAGCTAGCTGAGGTGGATACAGGAGCTTGGAATGTTTTACACTCTGCAATGGCTTCATAAAATGTAATGGTAACATTTTAAATTATTGATTTGGTTTTTTGCTAGAGGGTATTTTTGTCTTTCATTCCCAAAACATTGTATGATTAAGTGGATTTTTTTTAGTAGAGTTATACTCCGGAATTTTATTTTCAAATTTTGGGAATACCAAACACTAATTCCAACATACCACAGAAAGAGTATTTACAAAGCATTATAAAGATGTCACAACAATAGGAATTTAAGGCAAACATCTTTACACAAGCCTTATTACCCGAATAAAAATGGTAGATTTTTACATTTATGTTTTTTTCTTTTATGAGCAACATCCACCATTAGAGTTGTTGTGCTCTGGTTTTTGCTTAATAATGTTTCTCTTCACCACTGTAGACCCTTCTTCCAAAAGTCCTGGAATCTCCATTATCTATCATAATAATATCATATAAAATGTTAAAACAATCCATTTTGTCAATATATATATATATATATATATATATATATATATATATATATAAATTAATGTTTTTACCTTTAAGGCAAGCTCTTCAAAACATTGATGTACATTTTTCTGAGTTGTAGCACTACATTCGAAAAACAAACAACCAAGTTCTTTTGCAAGAACTTCACCTTCTTCCCTGGTTACAAATCTTTCAGAGTCCTGTATTAATCGAATAATTTTTTTTAAAAAATTAATAAACTCGTTGAAGCATATTAAGTATTGAAAGAGAAGGAAGGGCTTACTTTGTCGACTTTGTTTCCAACTAGCATTTTGACACAATCTTGATTAGTGGAGTGAAGATTCACTTCATTAGCCCATATTTCAGACAAATTGGTGAAGGTTTCTCTTTTTGTAACATCGTACACTATAGTTTTGATACATAAGTTAGAAAAAATTGTTGCATGAGTTTGTATATATATGATTGTATATAATATGAGAGTTTAGGGTGTAATTTGTAAATATACCAAGAATAATCCCTTGGGCACCTCTGTAGTAAGAGCTTGTCAATGTCCTGAATCTCTCCTGCCCAGCTGAGCAACAAACATAGAAAAAGTCCAAAGATTACTTGATGAATGTAAGCAAATCATTCCTCAAGATAATAAACATGTCTTTTATTATGAGTAGGTTAATCTATAAAGTAAAATACATAAAACCCACTTTCTTTTTGTCATTTTTTGTGGTTTAACTATTGTATTGTATTTTAGTTTTGTCAATGAAAACCACCTTAAGTTTTGATAAAAAGAAAAATCATGTTGTCAGACAACTATGATAGCTTAAAAGCTAGCTAATCAAAACGTGTTAGTAAACCTACTTGAAATATATAAAATGATATAGAAGGACATGCAAAGAATTGAGTTTTTATATAACTAATAATGCGTATATTTGGGGGAAATTTTAAATAATTTCAATAAGCTCGTTGAAATATTAGTATGAATAGTTTTTTAAAAAGCTAACTGATAAGCTAGTTTTTGATTTGTCAAATATGACTTTCGAAAATTAAGATCGCTGTAATATGCCATATATAGTCTTAATACATGCAAACAAATCATTACTCAAAAAAAAATAAACATATCATGAATAGGTTAATTCATTGGGAAAAATACATAAATGCCACTTTCTTTTTATAAATATTTATAGTTTAACAATTATATTTTAGTTTCATTGATGAAGTTTGATAATTCTTTTTTATATAGCATGTTAAAGTGGTCGACATATCATTTTTATTGACATAACTGAAATATAGTGGCTGAAATTGTTATCTATTATTTCTTTAGCAGCCGGATTTAAAGATATCAATTTTGTGTTTTTAACATTTGGTCCTACAAGGCTACAAGTGTACTAAGGAATTAAATGTTTATTTTGCCGATATTAATTGTGATATATTATATTTTATTTTCATTTTCTGATGAGTTTTTTACAATGTCGCAAGATTATTATAGAATTTGTTATTTTGAAAATGCATTTCCTAATTAAATGTGTAAACATAAATAAGATTTTATGTTACAAATAAGCTATTATTATTATTTTTTAAGAAATAACATAAACAAGAAAACACGTGCATTCTATTTTATCAACTTATTGATTTATTGTTGATGTTTACCTGTGTCCCAAATTGTAAGTTTTAATCTTTTCCCATCAACTGTAAGCTGCTTGATTTTGAAGTCAACACCTGTTCAACAATCACAGATTAAAATTATCATCAAATACAAACGAAAGAGGTTAATTTTGACTTTAGAAGTCAAAATTGTCACACTTCTAACTTGAGATCGATGTGATTCCTAACGTCGTGGAAGTTATTGATTCTATTATTGTTGGGATCTCAGAAAAGATAGCAATTATTACTACTTTTGCCCAGGGAAATACTAGGTTTCACATCAAATTCAAGCTCTATTGTTCCACATTCGGAAGCATAGATCATAGATGAACCTACATTTTTGGTAATTTACCTTTGAAATACTTCTAATTGACAAAAAATCAACATATCGAAGTGCTAATATATACACGAAAAGAAAATTTATGAATATAAGCACCTAAGTTACGTTAATTCAATAGAGGAAATAAGTGTTCGTGAATTTCAAAATAAAATTGGGAAAATCCCGTGAATCAATCATAGTAGGACTTGATTAAAATTACCGATTGTAGGAGCTAGATCGTCGACGGAGCCAGAAATGAAACTGACGAGCAGACTACTTTTGCCGACACCGGAATCTCCGATCAGTAAGATCTTAAACGACAGATCGTACTGACCTGAGGACGAACCCATTTTGATGATCCAAAATAAGCTTTAGTTCTCTAGATTTTTTGAATAAACGGTGCGTCTGATCAATTTCTGCAAAAGTGGGGTTAATTCAGAAGCAAAACACGTACATGACACTTCAATGGCAGCAAATTTAGGAAGAAATCAAGAGCAAAAGTGGGAGTTATGAGTGTGGGAGATGGAATCTAGAGAGAGAAAATTTGGGGGGAGAAGAGGAGGAGCTGTTTCTATCTGGAGACTGGAAGTAAGATGCGAATCCAGTCATGAAGCGCACGTTTCAGTTTTTTTGGTCATTCCATAAGTTTTATTTTATTTGAAAATTGAAATAATATATTGTTCATCCATATATTCAAAAATAACTAAAACTATCAATTAAAATTAAATAATATCTTATATTATTATATTATAGAACATATTAGTCATATCTTGAATGAATTTTAAGAGGTATAAGATACAAAACTTAGAAGTAAAGTTGTTTTCATACATTTTAAAATGATTTATCTTTGTTAGTAATTTTAGTGTCATAACCATTTAATATGATCGAAATTTATTCAAAACAAGTTGAGTTCAACTTAAGCTATAATACGGGTTTGAAGGCGTGGGAGTGCACACACAGATAAACTAAAGTAATCTCGGAACCAACACCCTGTTGGGTTCTAAGTGGCATATCCCCTGGTGGTGGTCTTGCGAGGTGCAGGACAATGTCGAGACTCGAAACCGGTTCCATATGTAAACAATATACTCGACAGTTGAAGACCTGCCAAAAACCTAATTGTCTCACCTGTTGAGAATAACGAGACTTTCCCTCTTATTGTAACCGAAAAAAGCTATCGTTTCTATATATCGTCAAGTTCGATTGTTGCAAAGATATAATCTTCTCTTAACGTTATCAGTGGCAAGTCTAGAACCTAAAACCACATGGTTCACTATTCAAATTAAATAGACAAAAATATATATAAAAAAAAATCTATTGCGGGTTCGGATCGGGTTGAGTTATATAATTAAAAAAAAAAAGATTTAAAGTTATTACAATTGTACCTGACGAGGTCTTATAGCTTGATACAATTTCACAATCCTTTCATTACTAATACTTCCTAAAACATTTTTTTCAATATATGACACCAAACTATCACTTAAAAATTGATCACCCATTTTGTTTCATACATCAGTCTTTACCAACTTCATTGCTGAAAATGCGCGTTCCACACTGCTGTTGCAACGGGTAAGATCAATGCAAGTTTCAAGAGAATATAAACCTTGGGATATATATTATATGCTTCTGTACTTCGACCATCTTTTTGGCAAGTTCCCCAATGTTCTTCAATTGATTGAATCTTTCATCTTCTCGCACATCCTTAATGTAATTTTTAAGTTCAACTTCAAGAATTTGAAGATCATATTCTGTTCGAAACTCTTCCTGATAAAGTGTAGCCATTTCCATTAGTTTATCCAAATCAAATGCTTTGAAAGACTCACGTGGGCACAAACAAGCTATGCAAAGAAGTAATTTCGTGTTGGCTTCATTAAAGCGATGGTTAAGCTCTTGAAGTTGCATATCAATCACCGCCTTAAATACATCAACATGATAGTGGTGCAAGTTATTAACCTGAAAATAAAATGAATCTTTAATATACAAATGAGAAAACACAATAAATAAATCAAGTTGGTAATATCAAACGTTACTAACATGTGAACCTCTTCGACGACTTAATCCGTCATAATATTCATCTTCCATATCCACGATTCTAACATCGTGTTTATCACAAAATAAAGTAACATTCCCTAAAAGTGGTTCTCATCCTAAATCTCTAATTTCTTGAATTGCTTTTTTAGAGCTACTTACTTGATTCGTGGCATTTACGATATCTTGATATTTTCTTTGTAATGTTGTATTCAAATGATTTGTGACTCCCAAGATATCAACCATCAAGTGTAGACAAAACACAAAATCAAAGGACTTTAATAACCTTAAGATGCGAATTGCTTCAGCTTTACGATCACGATCACTATTATCTTTACCAAGGTCTTCAAGTACTTCACAAATGGAGGGATATATGTTCTTGATATTCAGTAGAGATGAAAAATGAGAACCCCATCGAGTATCAGATGGTCGTTTGATACCCACTTCTTGATTCAAACCGGTACCACTCTCAAGTTCACCTAAAATTTACCATATAAATAATTAATTAGCATAACATAAATACAAAATATTTTAATAATAAATTTAGTACAATTATAAAGCAAACCTTCAACCAATGCTTCCATAACTTTATCTGCTTGTTTTTTTCTTAAATTATCCCGTCGCTTGTAAGAAGATCCAATAATGTTTAATAGCCGCGAAACCGCATCAAATAAATCATTAACCTTCGTGTGATTTTTTGCAACAAACACTAGGGCTAATTGTAACTGGTGAGCAAAACAATGAATAAAGTATGCAAATTTTGTTTCATTCATAATCAAAGTCTTCAATCCATTAAATGCACCACTCATGTTACTAGCACCATCATAGCCTTTCCCTCTACTGCTAGTAGGACTCAAATTCCACTTTGAGATCATATCATAAATGGTAGCCTTTAGTGTCAAAGCTGAAGTGTCACTAACATGTCTAAGGCCAACAAACCTTTCTACAACTTCCCGACCCTTTTTTATTTACAAACCTCAATACTAATGCCAATTGTTCTTTACAAGAAACATCACGTGACTCGTCTACTAGAATTGCAAAAAAATCTTTTCCAAGATCTTCCTTAATAACATTCATAACTGCATCTGAACATGCCTGCACGATATCTTTTTGGATATCACTGCATTTCAATTGTGTATTTTTTGGAGCATTCTTTAATACAACACGATCTACCACATCACATCGATCGGCTAACCATTGTAAAAGTTACCTTTATTATCTGAGTCGTCCTTCTCGTCATGACCACGAAATGCTAATCCTTGATGCAATAGGAATCTAACACAATTAATTGAAGCATTCAAACGGGTACGATATTCTTTTTCTTGTAAAGTGGTTTGTTTCTCAAAAGCAGATGTTATGGATTGCCTTTGGTTCATTAAATTTTGACACTTTTGGACAGTAATATTGTGTAGAGTTCCAGCTTTATGATCATCTAGTCCTGATTTCCTATTCCAAGCTTTGAATCCAGATTTCACAAAATGATCTGATCCACCTTGGTTTGGTATATCGGATTTGAATAGATAACAACATAAGCAAAAGGCGACGTTCTCTTTTATACTATATTCTAACCAATATTTGTTGTCATCAAACCAATATATATTGAATCTTCGTTGTTTACCTCCAAAAGCACGTTGTGGAAACTTGTAGTTTTGAGGTTGGAAAGGACCTTTTTGCAAGTATGCCCTTCTAATTTCATCTCTTTGATTCACATGATAGCATTCCATACCCGGTCGTTCTGCCGGATCAACAGGTAGTGAACTTAAATCAACTCTCATATGCTTATGTTGCTCATTATCGTCTTCAACTGTTTTTTTATCATTCTTTTGAAAAAACTTGAATAAAGACATCCTTGATTTTAATTTCTAAAAGAAACAACAATCAAATAATCAAACAAATTAACAACAATCAAATAATCATATCACATTAAGAGTATTAAGAGTATGAAACAATATATATTATTAAAAAAAAACTAAATTATATACATTTGAACGGCCAAACAGTGAATAAAAATTATCATTACTCATATTGTGGTTTTAGATGAAAAAGGAATTGGACCTTCATATTTTATTGTTTAGAAAAAAATGAATATTTACCTATTGTGTTGTGTGGCTACTGGCTACGTAGGATATCCCAAATTCCCAATTCCCAAATTCCCAATTCCCAAAATGAATATTTTTTTTCTTTACCAAAAATAATAAGGTGGTTCATTTAATTTTTATATGGTAGGTCACTAAAAAATAGTATATATAACTTGTTAAAAAAAAGGTGGGTCAAGTGACCCACCATAGTTGTATGTAAATTCGCCTCTGAACGTTACTATGCACAATTGTTGTCTAAAAGAATACTAAACAAAGCAAGGTACTTTATGTTTGAATCTTAGATTTTGCATGAAATCTAGATTACATCTCTTTGTTCGAATCTTAAATTTTGCATGAAATCCAAATTATATGTCTTTCTTGTATTGTCCCAAATCTGATTACATCATACCCTAGGCAATAAGGTTAAGCCACAGATTTTGGGAAGTGTTCTGTGACATCCCCACTTTCACGGCCAGAAAAGACCGATTTTGTTTATGGTTTATAAAAATCAGAGTACATCTTTTAATAAAAACGTTGCAGAATTTGTTCCCAGAAAAACATGATAAATACGTTATCAAAGCATTTCCGAAGAAATGTATTTTATCCATTTTAAAACATTTGAGATGTCATCGGCAATACAGAAACATAAGCATAAACAGATCTTACATTCATTTACACTAGTGATCTACATCTCTTTTAAATCCCTCAGTGTAAAGTAGCTTCATATCGACACCTGTGATACAAATAAGCTTGAGTGGGTCAGGTTGGGAAACCTGGTGAGTACATAGGGTTTTCAACCCACAATAATTTAATTATTATGTTTAAACATCAAACAATCAACCCAATTACCCATCCCCATTATCTTCCTTACTCTTAAGGTCTACCCTAAGAGTCGTCTATCCTGCATGCGTTCATTCCGAAGTCCATTGCTTTCAGGGATTATATGACAGACACTAAGTCCATAGCTGCCAATGGTCGTTCGTAAAGCACTAATTCCATAGCTGCTAAAGTTCATTCATCGGGTATTAAATCCATAGCTACCAGTGTTTATCTAATAGGTACTAAGTCCATATCTACCAACGTTTATCTAACAGGTACTAAGTCCATAGCTACCAACGTTTATTCGATAGGCACTAAGTCCATAGATGCCGATGTTATTTGTTAGGCACTAAGTCTATAGCTGCCAACGTTTATCTAATAGGTACTAAGTCCATAGCTACCAACGTTTAATCGATAGGCACTAAGTCCATAGCTGCTGATGTTATTTGTTAGGCACTAAGTCTATAGCTGCCAACGTTCACTCATATCATCTTTCATCTCTCATCATTCATCTACCCATGTTTATCCCAACATATTCGTAGATATAAAATACATATACAGAGTAAATTATTTAAAACATGTATAAAATCGTTCATCCGGCATAGGAAGCAAGTATTCAAATAATATGCACACATAGCACGTAATTTATATAAAATACTTCATATCTATGTGTAAGATGAAAGTAACTACGCACTCACTTGTTAAAGTGATGATTCCAAACTTGGGCAGCGCTTCACTTTTAACGATTCTAATTTCCTTCGACGAAACCTAGCATTATTATCGCTAACTTTTAGTCTAATATTTACCGTGACTAATTATTAGTCTTAGCATTATTATTATCATATAAACGTTTAAACAATATTTTCCAACCACTATGTACAGATAGGGGCCAAACATAAAACACCGGAGGGCAGGACCATTTTGGCATATAGCACTTCTGAAATCCAACAACCCTATGCGACCCTTTAAACCAGATTCCCCGTACCGCGAGTAGTTAAAAAGATATTATAACGACACTTATATAACCCATAATAATAGCTCAAATAATTATTATAAGGTCCTAATAACGTTACTATATTTAAATAAAAGCTATATTAAAAATTAGGTAGGCGTATCTTACCTACGAGGGGGTTTGGCTAGAAGCTGGGCTCTGCAAGGGCAGGACTTCCGAGCCGAAAGCTCTTCTTCTCGTAGCCGTCGAGCGCTCCGGGGCTTTCTTCTAGCGCTAGGGGAGTTTTTGG
The DNA here is from genome assembly GCF_052849685.1 of Lactuca virosa. Taxonomy (NCBI): domain Eukaryota; kingdom Viridiplantae; phylum Streptophyta; class Magnoliopsida; order Asterales; family Asteraceae; genus Lactuca; species Lactuca virosa. Next base: position 50,784,299 of record NC_136431.1, read on the forward strand.
GAGGTTTAGAGAGAGTGTAGAGAGAAGAAAGAATGGGAAATGTGTGAAGAAAATGAGGGTGAGAGAGGTTCTATTTATAGGGTGAAATATGGCTGAACTTGGTGCCACATGTCACCATCTGGTGACAAGACTTGGGGAGAAAGCAATGGCCAAGATTGTGTCACATCACTCATTTTCGCACAACACACTTCCGACTTCTAAAATCCGTAACTTTCGCATACGAGCTCCGTTTTTGACGTTCTTTATATCCATGTGTAGGTAAAAATAAGATCTACAACTTTCATTTTGACTCCGTCGGCTAATTCTCGACCAATCTTAAATTTAACAGTAGAAGGTGACTACACTGTTAAATGTCCGCGTAAAATTCATAACTTCTACATACGGACTTCGTTTCCGTCTGTCTTTTTGTCGTTGAGTTCCTCTTAATGAGATCTTCAATTCTCATTTAGGTCGCGTTGGCCAAAAACCGCTCGATCTAAAATTCGAGTTTCGGGCCGTGTACTGCTAGGCCAAATCTTAGAAAAATCATAACTTCCTCATACGAAGTCAGATTTGGGCGTTCTTTTTATGCACGCTCTCGGTTTAACGTATACTACAACTTTTGTTTAGATCACTAAGGCCAAAAATTCCTCTATCGTAAATTCACTATTTACGTCGTGTAGTGCCGTGCCGGTTTTGTCGCGAAACTTCGACGGGCCATAACTTCTTCGTTATAACTCGGATTTCGGCATTCTTTATATGTACGGAAACCTTGTGACATAATCTACAACTTGGTTAAGATTAATCTTTCTAAATAATCTTCCATCAAAAACTCATTTTTGATGCTCATTGTCTCTAAATTGACTAGCCCGAATCTGCGGGCGTTACATGTTCATTCACGATCCTTGAAATATTCAAGTTGTTATTGATATTTTGTCCCTATTTTCTAACATAGCCCAACTACATTTGTGGTTCACCAGGTAAGACACTAGCCTCTCCATATGAGAGGTTCAATGTTTGAAACCTGGTGGTTTCAATTAGGATTTGGCCAGTAGAGGGTATGCGATGTACTTCGGTGTATTGGCATATCGCCTAAAGGATGAGCCCTATCCCTTATCCTTGCATGGGTTTTGGATGCTGATTGAAAATTGATAAGATTTATAGGACTATAAGAGAAGTATCATGGGACACACGATTATTGTTAGTTTCCTTGTGAGAAAAAGACGCTAATGATGGAATGGTGACAATATACGCCGAAACTTGGGAATTCATGAAAACATAGTGTTATGACATAATAACGATGTTTACTTGTCACACCCCCGACCGAGGCGGAACATGCCGAGAGTGCGACTAAGTTCATGGATCACAGATAAACTGAATATATAGCACAAGTACAACGATAAACAAAACAACATTTGTATTCCATCATTAAGTCTGAATACATGGTTCTTACAAATAATAATAGTACAATAGTTGCCTTAAATAGGTAAGCAGATAACAAAACTAGATAGTTAGGTCGTCGGTAATCCATGACCAATCTTCTGTCTGAACGTTTGTCTAATGATCTCCTGAGAATACATGTAAGTTTGAGGTTCAACACAAAGGTTGGTGAGTGTCACAGGTTTTCTAAAATAATTATACGATCTAAAAAGTATTGCCTTTGTTGTTTGATAAAGATAGAAATCTAAAAAGTAAAAGTGTGTTTGGAAATGTTTGATAAAGATAGAAATCTAAACTGTGGTTTCTAGATAATGAAATCTAGTCAAAGTTTATAGTGACAAAGTTGTACGGATAACCGATAAACAGACATACGAACATACAGATTAAGTTATCTGCCAAGGTTGTGCTTAGCAACTGCAGATATGGATAAACGGATGAATAACAAGTATATTTGATAAGCATAAACGTAAAAGTGTACGATACTTGTTTAAACAATTGATAAAACTTAGGGTAGTGTACATAAGCACATGTACAAGCCTAAGATACAAGTTCTATAACTTGTATAAATATGTAAACCTATATATTTGTGTATGTATGCGGTATATTAAAACTACCAAGTTGATAACCGTCTATACAATCATAGCACATTTGTAGTCGGAATGTATATGTTATTTTTATTAGTTGTATTATTTTAACAACATAACATATGTAAATATTGATGTTTAAAACGATTTTGTTTACTTATAACATATAAGTATTTAAACAAATATTTCACAAGATAGAAATGTGTTTACACAAAATAATGATAATTCATGTGTATTTTGTATGACAAATATTACTTAGTACACGTACTACCATGTACATACGAGGGCTAGGCATGAAACACCGGAGGGCAGGATCATTTCAGCAATTAAGCCGTTCTGAAATCCAACAACCCTATGCGGCCCTTCAAAACAGATTCCACGTACCGTAAGTAGTAAAATAGTAAATAATATTTTTGTGTGATTTATATCGCATGAAAATAATGATGTTGTTTGTATAAACAAAACATTTAGACACATGTGTGTGTGTGTGTATATATATATATATATATATATATATATATATATATATATATATAATATAGTACATGTAGTACATGTATTCCCCCCCCCCCCAAAAAATATGTAAAAGTGGGGCCGTAACACTCACCTTAACGAGCGGTTATCAAGTCGTTTTGAAAGTCGGGATGTGTTGTCGTGAGGTTGTAATCTACGGGTTTAATTCGATTTCCGGCGGAAACAACAGCAAACGACGACGACCGTTTAGAGATCGTCGACGGAAACAACATCAACAATGGTGGAAGGCAGTCGACGGTGGTGTGCGGTAGGGGGCTGCTCCCGACGGCCTTCTGCTGCTTTGTTTCTGTTTGAATTCGACGGGAAAACGAGTGGGAATGAGAGAGAGGCTGGTGGTGATGGCATACAACAACAATGGTGGTGCTGTGATGATAAGTGAAGTCTAGTAGCCTTCTGCTGACGGATTTTCTTGGCTTCTCCGACGAGTATGATGACAGAGGAGGGTGGAGAAAGGTTTCTCGATAGCACACAATGGTAAAGGGGTAGTTTTCTGGTGGGAAAAGGGTGGAGGCAGTGAGGTGTTCGGTGGTGGCAGTGGGTGCTTCAAAGCAGTGGCAGGAGGTGTCGTTGGGCAGCAGGAGGGTGGCTGACTTCGTGTTTCTTCCTCCTTTTAATCTGGAAAACAGTGAGGTAAGGAGGCTGAGGTGTTTGTTGATGAACAAGGGGTTATAAGGAGGATTTGGGTGGTAGAATGGTGGTGAATTGGTGGTGTTAGGATGGTTTAGTAGTGGTGTATGGTGGTGATTAGGCTAGAGAGATATGGAGGGGGAGAGAGAGATTTGAGAGAGAGCTGGAGTTGTTATGTGAAAATGGAGGTGGTGTGAGTCTCCTTTTATAGTTGAAGTTCTGACACACAACACAAGTGAACCATCCCTCCAACTCATCTTGTACTCTCTTAGTGAAACTTGAACACAGTAGAAGAGGGGGAGGAAAGAAGAACGTGGGGAAGAAGTAGAAGGGAAGGAAATCTAGACTTTTTAGCTTCTTGGGTCACATGTGGTTGTACCCCATTAAATGCCCAAAGACACTCCAAATTGGGTGCGTTGGGATCCGTGCATCGAGAATTTTTTTAGAAATTACCATTAGATAGAGTTTAATTCAAGGATTCCGGAACATCAAACGGATAAATTTTTGGAGTTACGGATCTCCGGGAAATTGCGTTTGAAGTTTCGCGTCTTAACAACTCGCGGTGTCCGTTTTCGCGACTTTTGTAAATATTTTTGTAAAAATTATTTCGAGTGTGGAATTAAATAATAGACTATAACCTGAATCCAAAAACACTCTCGGAAATCCCGTCGTCAATGCGTAAGTGCCTCAACGGATCGATTCGGTGTTACGCGATTAAAGAAAAACAGTGTTTTACTGTCTGTTTTCTTAAAACTGTCGTATCTTTTGCATACGAACTCCGTTTTGGACGTTCTTTATATTTTCTGAAACAGGGAAACACATACTATGAGATTAGAATAATTTCTTCGTTTAAAATGACTTTTTACGAATTTTCAGTTTTTCAGACGTATTCCTAAGGTTACAGTTTGTGCGGTTTGATTCGTTGTACATTTGAAAGTACGATATCATCAGGTATCATATAATAGTTAAAATGAACTTATTTATTTTACTTAAGATACACTAAAACTTAATAAGTCAAGTTACAACGAGATTCGCGGTTAAATGGTCGGTTATAATTTTTGCCTAAAATTTCAGGATGTCACATTAATAATACCACGTCAATAAGATTATATTGGCATATGTGATCGGATCAAGATTTAGAAGAGAAAGAAGGAAATTGACTCCCAACTGAATACTAACTCCATTTCCGTGACCCATGTGTTTTTCATAATAAGGTTGAAACCTCATTCATAAGTTGGGGGTCGAAACCGCAAGAAGAATTTGGATGAAATCCCCTTACATTGCTTCTTCTTCTTATACATAAGTCTCATGTACCATTTTAGGACTTTCAATAACCAAGGGGTACTGTGTGAATACATTTCTAGATAGTCAACAACGGCCAGTGTCATTTCAAAATAGATATCCATATTACTTCTAAGTGGTTGGACCACACTTGCGTCCACCCATAGCCCTTTATGACTGAAAACATAGCATGCCTAACATATTATTAGTGTTCTGCAACTGACCCCCTACATTGGCCCTAGGGTGGGTTAATCTGTATCGCTTAGATGGTGCAGTTTTCTATTTTTTTAGGATCATCCTCATTTCGACTATTAATGATGTGTCACGCATGACTAGCATCTACATAAGAATCACTCAAACCCTTAATATGATCTCGTAGTTCTTCACTTAGAACACATATCTTAACATTTAATATAATAATGGTATATCTACCATATATCTAGGAATTAACAAAACATGTGTATTTTTCTGGAAGGGAACATAAGAGTACCACAACAATTTGTTCTCACTCCATATGCATATCCTCATACTTCATCATCATGATTAGATCGTCAAACACATTAATATGCATCTTGATGGAACATATATCTTTCATATAGTATGTAAAGAATGTCTTCAAAATGATCAATTGGTTTGCTAAACATTTATTGAGGTGTCCTATTAGGTCAAACCCAATTATTTGACGAGTCAAAGTATTGCATTCACCGACTACCTATATCAGCCAACTGATGGCCAGTACTGGCCAAGTTTAGTCATCAGCCAAATCCCTATTAACGGTCACAGTTGACTGAAGACATGTTCGCCAAGATCAATCCTGATATCTCAGTGATTGGGATTGATTCAAAGATAGATACGTATTTGTTTCCTTATTTGATGGAAGACTCTCTGTTTTAACACAGATTGCACTTAATAAGTCAGATGTAATATATACGTTACTCTAGAGTTTATGTATTATGTAAGTCTTCATCGACCAAAACATTGCAACAATTTTTATGTTTGAAAATCAATAAGAGTGAGTTGAATCAATATAAGTTTATGATTTTTTTTATCTTTACATTGAAGTTTTATATCATGTTCTTGTGTATATATTAATTAAATCATCGTCTAGGGAACCAACAAGTGATATAAAAGTGGAATTTAGAATTCTCTAAATCGATACGTTCTTCATTCATTTAATGATGTCATCAAGTTCATCAAACCCATATTCTTCAAGCTATACATTGTATGCCTCTAACCAATTTCCACCATTTTATGAGAATAATTTCTCTATGTGGTTAAGCAAAACCATGATAGTTCTTGAAACCATGGATCACAACATGATTGATACATTAACTTATGGTCCATACATCCCTCTAAACACAATGATCAATACATTAATTGAAATTTACATCCTAAACTGGGAGTGAGTAACATGATGCAACAAAAGAGACACTAACATAACAAAATTAAATGGAATGGTTACTTGAGGTGACTGAAATGTTGTCCATGTCGGATATCTTTATACCAAAAAAATACAAAGCTCATATACTACTTGTTGGGGTATATGATCGCAAACATTCACGATTTGTGCACACCAACAACCACTGCGAAAAATAAATATGATCTAAACAACAGTCAACCAAGAATCGTCGATTGACACTATTCTAGCGAAAAAACATAAACAATCAACCAAAATAAATAATGGTAAATACACGAAGAAATAGAGATTTACATTCTTCCACTATCGAGGTAATAATATATGTCACCACGAGAATATATATTTTATTCCAGCAAGAACCAACGTCGAGCAATTTAGAAACACCAAACCTAAATGGTAATATTCCTAAGGTGTAATGCTACCAATCACTCGGTCGCCCGACATGATTACGAAGTGTTTCCTAAACCCACTAACTCAAAACAAGATGATAATATATGTCACCACGAGAAAGAAGAGATCTTTTATTCCAACATGAACCAAATCTGAGAAATTAAAAAAAACACCAAACCTGAAAAGGTAACTTATTGCTAAGATGTAACACTACTCAATTACTCGTCCATCATGATTTTGAAGTGTTTCCTGAACCCACTAAGCAAAACAATAAACCTTTGATGGAAAAAAAAAATCTCCAATTAATCATTAAAACTCTAAGATTTTGAACACTCAAAATTGCTACTAAAATCTTCAGAATCATCACAATTAACCTTAGGAGCTTCACCATATTTATAATATAAAAAAGAAAAACATATTGTGACGATGAATATAAATTAGGCCATCAAAAAGCTTAAAAAACATAGCACCAAAAAACCGCCCCAGTAAGGTAAGTGGCCGGATTGATCGGGTGGGTGGCCGGATTGATCGGGTGGGTGGCCGGATCGGTCTAAGGGCCAGATATTCCACGCTGTGAATTTCTTATATAACCCCAACATAGTGACCGAATGCATGGGGATGACTAGTCTGCAGATTAACCCCATTGGTCCACCTGTTGCCCTCATCGGCCAAAGGGTAGGCATTATCGTTCCATCATAGTTCATTGTTCACTCGCTCGAAATATGAATAAATTCATTATATTTAACCTACATTAAAATGTTTTAAAAAAATAAGTGGGTTTTTAAGGAGTTTTGACTTATTTGACCATCGAAATACCAAAATTGACTTGATTTAGCCACTAAAGATCTGATAATGCTAATTAAGAATAATCTAAAGTTCATAGTCTAATTTATGATGTCATGCATATATGGGAATCGGGTAGCCACACGAGGTCGTAAGTGGCAAAACGAGTCAAAAATCAGACTTTAGGGTCCAATTTATCGTGATAAGATCTTCGGTGGATAAATCAAATCAATTTTCGTACTTCGATGACAAATAAGTCAAAACTTTTTTTAATAATGGATGTTAGAATGAAAAAACATGTATGACTAATGTTTAAAAGTAAAATTCTTTTTGACTAAAGAAGCATTCAGAGGATTCTGAGGGGCCTAAAGGCAAGGGGTAAGAGTGTATGGGTAGTGCCAAAAACATTTAATACGAGGCTATCACTTCCTAATTTGACAAATACACTCAACCTATTCAAGTCCCCAATATAGTCTCTACGTCAACATGAAAATAAACACCACATGTGTGTCTGATTTGATATTACCTTATTATCGAGCAATAATATTAAATACTATACAATATAATGGATCAATAGTAATTTAGTAATAGGAGGTGCTAGGAGGATGAGAACGAAAATGAAATGTGCATAAAATTAAATTTGAGTACGTTTTAATGTCATCTTCTCAATTTAACTAATTTGGAGGCTGAAGCTATTTAGTTCTTATCAACATGCAAATAAATAACCAGTTGTATGTCCTAATTAAAGTCATAACTTTATCGAGTTAAATATACACCAGTAGCAAAGCCATGGGATGGCTAATCACTAGGTAGGGTTATTCATTATAGATATACAAACACCTGACTCTGTATCTAAAACTTTGAATATACAAATACCGGATATATGTCTATAGATCAAGTGTAACGACCCAAAAAATTAGGACCAAAAGTTTCTTTTTAATTATAATAAAACCATCATTCAAAACGAGTTCATAAAACATAATAGAATCAGAGTATGACCAAAACATCCAAATACATCAGAGTCAAATATATTGCGGAACAATATGGTGTGTGCGATGTGATCACCCCGAGCTCTTCCCCTTTGATCCGGAAGTACCTGAAACATAATTGAAAACCGTAAGCACGAAGCTTAGTGATTTCCCCAAAACACCACTTACCATACATATCAACATATAATGGGCCCCACCCGACATCGGGGCCCGCCCGACATCGAACCCCGCTCAGAAAACCTCACGAGGACCCAAACAAATTTAGGTTCCTAAATCTCTCTGAATTTTGTAGGTGATACGTGACAAATAGTACGACTCATAATGGTATAATGACAGTGGCTGTTCGTGTCACATAACTGGAAAGAGAGAAGAGTTGAGGGAATTTCGATAACTGAAGGACGGAGGAAAAGTAAAGTATGGAAATAATGTCACAGGAGAGATCAAAGGATATGACATGATCACAAATGGCGAATTCTCCATTCGCAAGGTAGCATACGTGGAAAGCCTGCAACATAACCTGATAAGTGTTTCTCAATTGGTTGCAAGTACAGGGCTAAAAGTATCATTCGATGACGAGGGATCAAAAATTATAGAGAAGAAAACAAAGACAGTGCTTATGAAATCCAAAAGAAAGGGAGAGATGTTTCCTTTGAATATAAAGTTGATCATCGGAAAGCCTTCAATATGCCTCCTTACGAAAGCATCTTCGGATGACAGTTGGTTATGGCACCGAAGGCTCTCGCATCTCTACTTCAAGGAAATCAACAAACTTATACTTGGCGATCTTGTGTGAGGACTTCCTCTTCTGAAGTTTGAGAAGGAACATCTTTGTGCTGCTTGCGAGCTGGGAAAGCAAAGTCGGAAGAGTCATTCGACTATCATCAACACCAAAGTGATCGAGCCACTTGAACTATTACATATAGATCTTTGTGGTCCTTTTGCCATCGAAAGTATTGATGGTAACAAATACATTCTAGTTATTGTGATGACTTTTTCAGATTTACCTGGGTTTATTTTCTTAAACAAAAATCAGAAGCAACTTCCAAGCTTAAGGACATTATCAACCAGATTGAGCTTCAATTGCAAAAGCTGGTTCGGAACATTCGTAGTGATAACGGTTTGAAATTCAAAAACCAAGTGTTTGAAGAATTCCTGACTGAAAAAGGAGTTGCTCATAACTTCTTTGCTCCTTACACTCCTCGGCAGAACGGAGTCGTTGAAAGGCGAAACTGATCTCTTTGCGAAGCTGCAAGGACTATGCTATCTTTTGCGAACCTTCCACTTACTTCTGGGTTGAGGCTATCGGAACTGCTTGTTTCACTCAGAATTGATCTCTCATCAATAAAAGATTTTCAATCACTCCTTATGAGAATTTAAATAAACGAAAACCTAATGTCAAGTTCCTTCATGTCTTTGGTTCCAGGTGTTTTATCTTCAATTCTAAAGAGCAACGGAAAAAGTTCGATGTGAAAGCAGATGAAGGGATCTTTTTGGGTAATCTCTTACTTCGAAGGCTTATAGGATTCTGAACAAAAAATTGAAAAAGATAGAAGAAACCTATTATGTCACATTTGATGATAATTATATGAAGAAGTATCAGAAGGTTGATTGTCAATCTGAGTAGATTTTTCCTAAGACAAATCCGATGACGATTCCTCTTACAAATCTCTACGAGGAATTCATGAATCTGTTTGATGAGCCAGAAAAGGCGATTTCTTTGGAATCCAAAGCAGCAGATAACAAGGAAGATGAATTGAAGAAGATCATCGACGATGCAGCCAAAGATCTTGGAAATGAGCCACCCATCCCGAAGGATTCTGAAATTCCACCTTCACCACAAGCTACAAATGCACATGTTCAGGGGAGGATTCCACTTCAACCTCAACATCCGATTCACTTGTTCAGGGAGAGAATGCAAACCCGAAGTCACCAAGGATACTCCAATCCAGGGGGAGAACCCGATTCTGAACCTAGAGCCACATGCACCATTCCAGGGGAAGAATGAGAGTGAAAATAATGATTCAGATGCTCAGTCGGAATTTGAAGATGTAAATGCAGAATTGGATCCATCCTATGATCCGAACTACCCTATTTTGGAAAAGTGGACCAAAGATCATCCCAAATCACAAGTGATTGGTTCAACTTCTTCCGATGTTCTCACTAGAGCTCAATTAAAAGCGAATCAGACTGCATTATTTTCCAAAATGGAATTTTGCATGTTTAATTCGTTCCTTTCCATGATTGAGCTAAAAATAGTTAAGATTGTTCTCGATCATTCTGATTGGGTGCAAGAAATGTAGGAAGAGCTCAATAAGTTTGAGCAGAATAAAGTTTGGAGGCTGATTCCAACTCCGAAGGATGCATCAGTCGTAGGTTTGAAATGGGTATTTCACAATAAGCTTGACAAAAAAGGCAACGTAATTAGAATCAAAGCACGATTGGTTGTGAAGGGATACTGCTAGAAGGAAGGCATAGACTATGAAGAAATGTCCGCACCAGTTGCAAGGCTAGAATCTATTCGCATTTTCCTTGCCTATGCGACTCATAAAAATTTCGCAGTCTATCAAATGGATGCCAAATGTGCATTTCTGAATGGTGAATTAAAAGAAACGGTCTATGTGGAACAGCCACCAGGTTTCGTAAACGAGAAATATCCAAATCATTGCTATATTCTAGATAAGGTTGTGTATGGCTTAAAACAAGCTCCTCGTGCATGGTATGAAACCCTAACGTGATTCTTAAAACAATCCAATATTAAACAAGGCTCGGTCGACCCAAACTTCTTTCGCAAGAAAGATGGTGACCATCTAATGATTGTCTAAATTTACGTTGATGATATCATTTTCGGATCTACTAATCCTAGATTAAATGTTGAATTTCGAAAATTGATGGAAACTAAATTTGAGATGAGCTCAATCGGTCCAATTAAATTTTTTCTTGGTTTAAATATTAGATAGAGTCAAGAGGGTATATTTATCAAATAGGAGGCCTACACAAAGTCCTTGCTTGAGAAATTCGGAATGGTGGGAGATTCAAAGGTTAAGGTTTCTATGGCATTCAGAACGAAGCTTACACCTTCTTTGGTCAAGCCACCTGCTGACATGACTCTCTATCGACAAATGATAGGTTTATTAATGTATCTAACAGCTAGTCATCCGGACATTATGTTTTCTGTTTTCTATTGTGCTAGATTTCATGCAAATCCTCGCGAACCCCATATGATTGCTGTAAAGAACATCTTTCGATACCTCAAATGAACATTGTCTCTCGGAATTTGGTACCCTTCCAACTCAAGGTTCTTTGTGCAAGCGTTCTATGATGCTGATCTTGGCGGATGCAATCTTGATCGCAAAAGTACAACCTGAAGATGTCAATTTCTCGATGGCAAACTCGTAAGTTGGCAATCAAAGAAGCAAACATGCGTCTCCCTGTCTACCACTGAAGCTGGGTATATCGCAGCTGCCACTTGTACCTCTCAAGTGATATGGATTCAAAGTCAGCTTAGAGATTACGAGATTAATATGAAAAGGATCCCCTTATACTGTGATTCTGAAAGTACAATTCGCATTTGTCACAACCCAGTGCAACATTCCAAGACAAAACATATAGCACTGAGGTATCATTTCATAAAGGATCACGTAGAGGACGGCAATGTCGAAATTCACTTTGTAAGATCTGCTGATCAACTGGCTGATATCTTTACGAAATCCTTGCATGAACCATCCTTTAATCGAATCTTACAAGGCTTAGGAATGATAGAAGCATATTTTGTTCCAAAATCCACATAGTAAAGTAAAGCAGCGTTCTTTCTCCGAACCGCTTCGAGCCCTCGGAATGATTCAGAATCTATACTTCATGTTCCGAATGGTTGTGATCCCTCGGAACGACTCGGAGTCCACTGTTCATCTGAAGGTTCGGACGTTTTGTATCTTATGTATATTAAGTCTCTTCCGACTAATTCGGAACTTACTGTTCATTTCTGTTTTTAAGTTTATTTTTTATCTTTTTCAGAAAAATCCGAAAATATTTTCTTTATTTCTATTTTAATCTTTTTAGAAAAACCCAAAATTACCAAAAATATTTTTCTTTATTTTGTGCGTTATTTTCAACATGTATTTTAGAAGCAGGTACATTTTCATCATGCTCTCAATTCCGAACGATGGGGAAGGTTTTTAACTCTGAATCTTTGCACTAGTTAAGTGTCCCAAGAAGTATGTTGTTGCATGTTGTCCAAAGCCTCTGAGACTCTATGTTTGAAGCCTTAATGAATTGATTACACTAATCGTTTCTTCCCAACTAGGCTATTTATTCACATAAGTCATTGAGCTACCTTACTCTTCTCACAATGAGTTAAGAGTTCACTGCTTGGTCAGTATTATATAGTAGAGGTACATTTTATCTTCGAAACCACCTCCACCATTTCTCCATCATTTTCACTTCCATTAATGTAACCCTCGAGACTCTCGGAAATTTCCACTGAGGTTTATGGTTACACAACATATGTGTTGATCATCTTAAATTCGTTATCATCACGAATTGAGTGAAACCCAAAATCCGAAACCAGTTTCTGAATTGACGGTGAACAATTAATATGTTCTAGATTTTTCAGCATTAAATTGACGAAACTCAACCCTCGTGGTTTGTACATTGGAATCTCATTATTTTTATTTTTGCGTGATCTTAATGAAATGTTCTCGACCCAAGACTTTTCTTCCCAACAGATCCAACTTTTTATTTTTCTTGAGATTTCTATATTATACAGCCAATTAAATCAATCCAAAGCTTACTTGTTATGGCTACACTGGTCAAACAAGTACTTCTTCCATACTTTCGTACTTATATTGAGTTTCGGAATTTGGTTGAAGATAAAACCACCCTTAAGCCTATTTAAAAGAAGCCTTTCATTGTTTCTCAACAAACAGATGATCGTAATTCAATGGGATGCCACACAAGCTCTTTCGAGTTTCTCTTGATTCCGAAGGAAGAGATCGTTGCCCGGGATCAAACTGTTTTTATGTTGATCTATAATTGACATCACAGATTCCCAGATATATCTTGTTTTATTTCTTTATCTTTGGCACACTCTTGCACAAAAAACCTCATGATTTTTCAACTATCTGGTATCAAAATTCCGAACAATTGCTTTCAATTATGAAAACAGGATATGGCTACTTATTAAGAACAGGTTGTGGAGATTGATGCTTCGTTACGAATGTGCAGAACTGAAATAGCAGTTTTAAAGGGATACGATTTCAATTTGGGCGCATGTATTTTCAAAAGTTCCTGACATCACGCCTGCCAATTACGTCGCCTGACACACGTATAGCTGTCACGCCTTTTCAAGCGCTTTTTTAGGCGCTTTTTTAGGGAAATGGAACCGTTAACAGCTGGATTTCTCTCACCACTCATACCGTATAAAAGGGTAATCGATGCTTGATTTCCTTCACCACTTTCAAAATTTTTGAAATATGTAAGGTGTAAAACCCTCTTTCTCTCTACAATGTTCATCATCATCTCCGCCAGTTTCCATGGATAACTCCTCTGAAACTCCATCCGTTGTTGAACAAACCGCTTCATCAGTTATGCTGAACCTCAAACCCAACCAAAACATCATCGTGTGTAACGACGTAAAATTTAAAACAATTTTTCATTTTTCAACATGATAAAAACATATATAATATTCCCAGAATCTCATGATCCAATGTTATCATAATAAAACATATCCCATAATCTCAAAACATAATCCTCTGCCAGTGTGTACAAATCATGCCGGCGCCTTTCCGCGATCCTCACTGGTACATGAAACACATAACACATAACAAGGTAAGCATAAAAGCTTAGTGAGTTCCCCCAAAATACCCCATACAACACATAAGCCACTCGAGGCTATAACTCGGTATGACCCTCCGGTCAATGTGTCTCAGCGGGACCCTCCAGTATCGTAGCTCGTTGGACCCTCCAGTCCGGTCTAGCTCGTTGGACCCTCCGGTCCGGTCTAAATCGTTGGACCCTCCGGTCCTGTCTATATAACATATAGCATACATATAACACAATGCACATAAACTCAAACATACACATAACACATAAGACCCTCCGGTCTGCACATAGTTACCACTCTAGGACTCGTCGAGTAGTTCATTAAACTCACGTGGTCGGATGTTACAATTATCCCCCACTAGAATCAGACTTCGCCCTCGAAGTCTCGCTCTGCAAACAACTCTGGGTGCTGCTCCCGCATCTCCGACTCCGGCTCCCAAGTCAGCTCGGACCCTCTCCAATGTTGCCACTGGACCTGAACCAGGGGCACCTCCTTGTTTCTCAGAACCTTGACCTTCCGATCCAAGATCGCAATCGGCCTCTCAATGTAGTTCAGGCTCGCATCCACCTGAATATCCTCTAGAGGCACTACTGCCGTCTCATCGGCTAAACACTTCCTCAACTGGGATACGTGGAAGGTATCATGGATCTGGCTCAACTCCTCGGGTAGCTCCAGACGGTATGCTACCTTACCCACCCTCGTGATCATCCTGAATGGACCAATGTATCGGGGCCCCAACTTGCCCCTCTTCCTGAAGCGGATCACTCCTTTCCAAGGAGATACCTTCAGGAGTACGAAATCTCCGACCTGGAACTCGAGCTCGGATCGCCGCCTATCCGCATAACTCTTCTGACGGCTCTGGGCTGTCAGTAACCTCTGTCTGACCTGCTATATCTGCTCAGTCGTCTTAAGCACTATCTCAGTGCTACCCATCACTCGCTGCCCTACCTCTCCCCAACAGATGGGAGTCCGACACCTCCTCCCATATAAATGCTCAAAGGGAGGCATACCGATACTCGAATGGTGGCTGTTGTTGTAAGAAAACTCAGCCACAGGTAGGTAGGTGTCCCAACTTCCACCGAAGTCCATAACACATGCCCGAAGCATGTCCTCGAGTGTCTGAATCGTCCGCTCACTTTGCCCGTCCGTCTGTGGATGATAAGCAGTACTGAAGTGCAATCTCGTACCCAACTCCTCATGAAACTTCTTCCAAAACCTGGAAGTAAAACGTACATCTCGATCTGACACAATCGAGATCGGTACTCCATGCCGTGACACCACCTCTCTCACATACATCTCCGCCAGCCTCTCCGCATAAGAGCTCTCACTGATAGCAAGAAAGTGAGCGCTCTTCGTCAGCCGGTCCACAATCACCCAAATTGCATCAACACCCCTCGCGGTCCACGACAATTTGGTGATAAAATCCATAGAAATATGTTCCCACTTCCACTGGGGAACCTCTAACGGCTGCAACTTGCCATGCGGACGCTGGTGCTCGGCCTTAACCCGGCGATAGGTCAAGCACCTCTCTACTACCCATGCAACATCCCTCTTCATACAGGGCCACCAATAATCTCTCTTCAGGTCCAAATACATCTTCGTGGCCCCGGGATGGATCGAGAATCTCGATCTATGCGCCTCCTCCATCAAGGTGCTACGTGCCCCGCCCGTATACGGCACCCAAATTCGACCACGAAAGGTCAAGAGCCCTCGTCTATCCATCATAAACTCGGACACCTGTCCAATCACCCGTTCCCTTTTACGGTTCTCCGATCTCACAGCCTCTGCCTAGGCCTCTCGAATAGTATCCAACACTGGAGTCATCACCGTCATCCTCATACATATGTCTCGAATCGGGGCACTCTCCGCCCTACGGCTCAGAGCGTCGGCTACTACGTTAGCCTTGCCCGGGTGGTACGGGATTTCGCAGTCATAATCCTTTACCACATCCAACCATCTCCTCTGACGCATGTTGAGGTTGGGCTGATCCATCAGATACTTCAAACTCTTATGGTCCGTGTATATGGTACACCGAACCCCATACAAATAATGGCGCCATATCTTGAGGGAGAACACCACCGCCCCCAACTCCAAATCGTGGGTGGGATACCTCGTCTCATGAGGCTTCAGCTGCCTCGATGCGTATGCTATCACGTGCCCTCTCTGCATAAGCACTGCACCCAACCCCGATATAGACGCATCACAATACACCACGAAATCCTCCATTCCCTCCGAAAGAGCTAACACCGGGGCTTCGCATAACCTTTGGCGAAGAGTCTCAAACGAGGTCTGCTGTTCTGGACCCCAAGCAAAAGCAGCGCCCTTCCGGGTCAATCTGGTGAGGGGAACGACAATCTTGGAGAAATCCCGAGTAAATCTCCGATAGTAGCCGTCCAACCCCAGAAAACTCCTGATATCGGTGGGGGATCTCGACACCTCCCAACTCATGACCGCCTCAATCTTGGCCGGATCGACCAATATCCCATTCTGATTAACGAGATGTCCCAAGAACTGGACCTCACGTAACCAGAAATCACACTTGGAGAATTTGGCATAAAGCCTCTCCGATCTCAATACTCCGAGGATCTCCCTCAGGTGCTCCTCATGCTGCTCTCTGGTCCTGGAATACACTAGAATGTCATCGATGAACACAATCACCGATCGATCCAACATCGGCCTGCATACTCGGTTCATGAGGTCCATGAACGTCGCTGGTGCATTGGTGAGCCCAAAAGGCATCACCACGAACTCGTAATGCCCATAACGAGTCCTAAATGTCGTCTTCTGGATATCCTCATCACGCACCCTCATCTGGTGATATCCAGACCTCAAGTCTATCTTGGAAAACCAAGACGCACCCTGCAACTGATCGAACAGATCGTCGATCCTCGGTAATGGATAATGGTTCTTGACCGTCAATTTGTTCAACTCCTGGTAATCAATGCACATCCGGTGTGAACCATCCTTTTTCTTGACAAAAAGGATCGGCGCTCCCCACGGTGAGCTACTCGGTCGAATAAACCCCTTTCCTAGCAGCTCCTGAAGCTGCGAGGATAACTCCTGCATCTCTGGCGGCTCAAGGCGATAAGGCGCCATGGCGATAGGCGCTGCCCCCGGAACCAAATCGATGCAGAACTCCACCTGCCTCTCGGGAGGCACACCCGGCAACTCCTCGGGAAAAACATCCGGGAACTCACGCACTATCGGAACATCATCAACCGAACTCGGCCTCTCTGCGGCCGCTCGTGTATCCATCACATAGGCTACAAACCCTCTACAACCCTGCTGTAGGTTCTGTCTCGCTCTGGCAGCCGAACAAAATGCTGACCCAATTCGGGTACCCTCGCCATACACTGTCAGCACTCCCCCACTAGGGTCTCGTATCGTCACCATCTGACGCTCGCAGTCGATAACAGCTCCAAATCGGCTCAACCAGTCCATGCCCACGATGACACAGACATCACCCATCGCAATCGGTACTAGGTCAATCGGGAACTCAACACCGAAGATCTCGAGTACACATCCTCAAATCACATCAGTAGCATACACCGCTCGCTCGTCGGCTATAGAAACTCGTAGAGGTCGACTCAACGCCTCTCGCTGGACACTGATGTGCTGACTAAATGCTAAAGACACGAAAGATCGACTCGCACCCGAGTCAAATAACACCAAAACAGGTACATAACTCACAAGAAAAGTACCTATGCATACCACAATATAAGCACAAAATCTCAAACTCAAAATAAGTAAGTAAAAGAATACATACCGGCCACGACATCGGGCGCTGCGCGGACCTCCTCCGCTGTCAACTGGAAGGCTCTCCTGCGAGCCTTCGCTGCCTCAGCCTTCGCTGGCCGGACCTCGGTAGCTCTAGCAGCAGGTGCAGATCCCTGTGCTGCTCCCTGTAGTAGCTGCGGGCACTCGGCCTTCCGATGGCCTGTCTGGTTGCAATGAAAGCAAACCGAAAACCCCTTGGGGAAATCGCTCGCGAAATGCCCCTCCTTCCCACACTTGTAACACACCCCAGCTCTTCACACTCCCTCATGGCTCTTGCCGCACTTCCCACAAGTGCGGCCCTTTGGACCTCCAGATCTCGAATCAGCGGGCTTCGCCCGCTTGGCTGCCGGCTGTGACTGTGCCGGTCGCCTGTCCCTCCTCTGAGACTCGGCCTCCTCCCTGGCCTGAGTCTCCAGCTCGATCTCCCTCTTCCGAGCATGTTCCTGGAGCTCGACAAATGTCTGGTACGTCGAGTTCACCACGAACTCATGAATGTCTCTCCTCAGTATGCTCAGATATCGGCTCATACGTGCCTGCTCGGTCGACACGTGCTCAGGGCAAAACAACGCCCTCTCATGAAACATCCTCGTAATCACTGTCACCGACTCAGTTCCCTGCTTGAGGTACAAGAACTCCTGTACCAATCGTTCCCTCTCCACCGGGGGAACATACTCATCTCGGAACATGGTGGTGAACCTCTCCCAGGTCACCGCTGTAATATCTGCAGGAGTGAAGTCTGCCGTAACAAACTTCCACCAGTCCTTCACTCCCAAGCGAAGCTGGTTCAGCACGAACCGTTCCCTCAGATGCTCCAGACAAGAACAGGTGTAGAAGCATCCCTCAATGTCAGAGATCCACCTCATCGCGGCTATCGGATCCTGAGTCCCATCAAACTCTGGTGGCTTCGTGTTGTTGAACTCTCGGTACAACAACAAGTCACCCCCCTGTGGCCTGGCAGCGGCGACGGCTGCGGTGGCTACAGCAACAGCAGCATCGGTAAGAGAAGCATACCGCTCGTCAAACGTCTCAATCAAAGTGGTCTTGATAGACCCAAACATCTCAGGAATCTCCGCCCATATGGCTGCGGCCACCTCCTCGTGAATCAACCTACGGATCTCCTCATCACTGGTACCACTTCCTCCTGGGTGGTGGCGCTGGCTGCTTGTACACACTGCTTCGTTCTGCGTTTCTCAAAAATCTTTTTCTCTTTTTAGAAAAATTGTTTCTTTTATGCAAAATTTCTCAAATCCTCAGTTTGAGTTCAGATACGCCCGAAGGTGCATCCGAATCCCTCAAACCAAGGCTCTGATACCAACTTGTAACGACGTAAAATTTAAAACAATTTTTCATTTTTCAACATGATAAAAACATATATAATATTCCCAGAATCTCATGATCCAATATTATCATAATAAAACATATCCCATAATCTCAAAACATAATCCTCTTCCAGTGTGTACAAATCATGCCGGCGCCTTCCCGCGATCCTCACTGGTACCTGAAACACATAACACATATGGAATTCATCATGAGTAATACTGAGACGATAATATCTTATAATCTTGAAACGAAGATATATGAGTTGCAATTTACAAGTCGGTCATGCATTGGTGATACGAAAACGCATCAGTAACTTGGTGTTATAAAACGTATTGTCATGTATAATTTGATGATTAAAAGATACAAGCATATGAGTCAACGTTTATTCGTTCCTTTTGCCCTAATAGGAAAAGCGATATCTGTGGGCCCCTCGATGATTTGGTGTTGACTTATGTGCTGGGCCCAGCCAGGACTAGATTGATGTGTTCAATTAGAAGTCCTGCATCATCACAAATCAGAAATCGGGAAACATAGATTCTGGACAAAGAGATTGATTACATTCCATGTCTTATGTCTAGGGATATCTAGCAGAACGAAGGATTATATGATCACTTATCTTAGGACACATAACTGACTGGGTCAGAGTTCGGCAGCAGCTTTTTGGAAGCTACAATTTGCTGGTCAAATTTAGAAGGCATACTAGCAATTATAGTTACAGACTTATCCAAGTGGGAGACTGTTGGATTAGGTGTCTAAGCCCATAACTATAATTGGTATGTACTTGAATTGATAGCAGCACAGTCCTTTTGGGTTGCCCTCAACCTAGCAACTGGACAAGGAAATTATGAAAGGAGAGATATTAATTTATAAGATTAATGAATTAATATAAATGATTTATTAATATGTTAAAAGATTAATATATTAATTAGAAATCATTATGTTTAATTAATAGTTAGCCAGAAATTAATCAGAATTAATTTTGGGGTTAAAAGAGTTAATTATAAAGTGCAGGGACTAGTTTGCAATTAACTGATAGTTGAATGGAAGGATCCAGAACTCCCTTGGAAGGGGGTGGACGAAAACCCTAGGGGAAACCCTAGAGAATTCGTCCAAGGGGTCCAAGATAAGGCCTTGGGTCTTGCTTAGGCCCTAAGCAAAGGATAACTAGGGTTTTCCTTAAACCCTAGTTCCCTCAACTATTTAAGGAGCCTCCTGGCTCACATTTTGGGTACTGATTTCTTTGGAAGAAACCCTAAGGCCGAAATTGCATACTCTCTCCATCCTCTCTCCTCCAAGTTTCCTTCTTGCTAGTTCTTGGGTGTGATTCCATTAGAGGCATTACATTTGTGGTGCTAAGCTTCCAAGAAGATCAAGAGGATTATCAATTGTTTGCTATAACAATTGAAAGGTATGTAACTCCTAAACCCTAGTTTGTTAATTTCGAAATTAGCCTCTCTCCTCTAGGGTTCTTGTTTTGCAATTCAAAGTTATATGTTCAATAGTTAAAACATAGATCCAAAGTAGGTTGCATGTGAACTTAGGAATTGTTTTTCTAGTTTATTTGTTTTACCTAAAACTCATCAGTGGTATCAGAGCCATTGTTTGTTTTAAATTGAATTGCTATAATTGTTGAATTGCAAATTAGGGTTTATAGCTATTAAACCCTAAAGGCCAAATTTTCGATTTCTAGGGTTTTGGATGAAAAGGGTTTTTCGAAAAACCCTAGCCTCCAAAGAACCCTAATCGAAATTAGGGTTAGGGTTTTGAAAACCCTAGCCTACTCCCTTGCGAATTTCGAAATATGCTAGAGGATAACTAGGGTTTCTTGTTTTGGATAATTGTTACTTAATTAGATTAATTGGATAATTATCCTTACCCTATTTTTCGAAATTTAGAGGGATAAGGATTAGGATTAAATTAATGGATTAATTTAATTAGATAATCCTTACAAGATTTAATAATTTGATTAATAGTTAATTAAAAGATAAATATTAAATCTAGTTAATTGGTTTATTTAAATTTAAATTTAATAGCTTAAATTTTGAAATTTATAAACCCTTGAAGTTTTAAAATGTTTTAAAACACACCTTATATATATATATATATATATATATATATATATATATATATTATAATTAAAAGTTTAATATTATATATGTATAAGAACATGGTCAGTCAAATCGCTAGTATGCCTCATTCACGAAGCTAATCTATAAGGGGGGTATAAGGAAACTGCCTATAAAATGGTAGTTGAATGGGTGTCCACTCTCACCCACCGCTTCCTTGATTAGTGGAGGGTCGTTAGCAGAACGGATTTGATAGGACAACTACTTCTCATTAAAAGTATAATGATATTAAAGAAAGTACTAGAACCTTATTTTCAAAATCCCAACTCTAGTTACTTTAGGAAAAATGTGAAAAGTATGCTAATCCATGAAATTGCACATTATGCTTTATTGGTCGTTAGTGGAGCGTGTGTGGTTAACCAGCACACTAAAAGGCACTAATAAAGAGTAGTAATGGGTATCTCATAATTGTCATTTTGATGGAGCGTGTGTGGTTTACCAGCACATCAATAGTTAATGATAAAGACAATGAGGTTATCAAGCACATTTGCATGGTTATTCACATCTTGTTTGTGATCCTCGGCATCCCAGTCACAAATAGAAGAGCATAATCTGAGATTAAAACGTGCCATTGAATAGTTTCAATGTATCTCAAAAGAATTAGGAATTTCACTTCGTTTGTTTCGTCTAATGGTGGAATTGGTGAATCGTCATTCACCTACCTTTATGAAATTTGCACTTGGATCTCGGCATCCCATTTCTAAGTTGTGAATCTTCATAGTTGGATCTCAACCTTGATATTATATCTTTGGGTTATTCTATTAAGGTATCTTGAAATCTAACTAAAATTTTCTTTCTTTTCAGATGTCTACTCCTGGAAACACTTCTGCTTCGTCCTCCTCCAACCAAAACTTCTCTTTGCTCAATATATGCTCCAAAGTCGATATGGATGGCTCAAACTATAACGATTGGATGCGTAACATCAAAATGGCTCTTCGTTTCGAGAACAAAGAATATGTTCTTGAAAAGGAGCTCAAAGAGCTTGATGAGAATGAAGCTACTCCTGAAGATCTTGCTGCCTACAAGAAACATTACGATGATGCTACCAAAGTGGCATGCATCATGGTGGCAACTATGTCCCAAGAACTGCAGAGGTACTATGAGGACTACTGGCCTTTCGAGATGAACAAGGACCTTATGGAAAAGTACCATAAGCGAGCTCGTCAAGAAAAGTTCGAAGTAGTCAAGTCACTCATGGCTTGCAAGATGAAAGATGGGGAGTCGGTTGTGTCACATGTGCAAAGAATGCAACGCTACATAGAGCATTTGGTCAAGCTCAATATTCACTTTGATGAGGAATTGGCCATTGACATGGTCTTGAACTCACTTCCTGAATGTTATGGTCAGTTTATTCTAACTTACCATTTGAACAATACTGAGCAGACCTTGGCCCAATTGCACAACTTGTTGCAGACAGCTGAGGCAGGGATGAAGGGTAAAAGTATACCCTCCACACCTACGAGTGCCCCTGTTTTGGCTATTGGACAGGGAAAGGGGGAAAAGAGGAAAGGTCCTCCAAAGCAAAACTGGAAGAGCAAGGCTCAAGTTGGGTCATCTAGTAATGGCCCAAAGGCTAAGCCCAATGGTTCCACTCCCCATGTTTCTGATCCAAAAGAGGCAGTTTGCTTTTACTGCAACCAAAAGGGGCATTGGAAGAGATCTTGCCCACAATATCTGCAAGATATCAAGGATGGCAAAGTGAAGCCATCTTCGGCAGGTATTTACACTATTTCTGCTAATAACTCATTATCTTCTCGTTCATGGGTCCTTGATACAGGATGTGGTTTTCATATCTGTTCTGATTTGTAGGGTCTAAAGGAAAGTGAGGAGATAGAGCGAGGAAGGATAAACCTGATCATGGGAAACAGAAAGTCTTCACCAGTAACCAAGATCAGAGTTTATCAGCTTCTGCTTAGTAATGATGTTAGATTAGATTTAATAAATTGTTGTTATTCGTCTGAGATGACGAGAAACATTATTTCATTTCATGCATTGTTCAGACAAGGTTTTACATATTCTTTTAATGATTTGAATGGTTCAATTTCTGTTTATAAGAATGGTGTTTTTATGTTTGAAGCTTTGCCTTGTAATGGTGTGTATGAAACAGTGACTTGTGTTGATAGCCTAGGAAATAGTGTACTTAATATTGACTTGTCTAATAGTATAGACAAGGCATGCTTGTGGCATTGTCGTCTTGGACACATTAACAAGAAACGCATAGCCCAACTCCAAAAGGATGGAGTGTTGGAATCATTTGACCTAAAGTCAGATGATATGTGTGAATCTTGTCTTTTGGGAAAGATGACAAAATCACCATTCACAGGGTCTTGTGAAAGAGGTGAAGGTCTGTTGGATCTCATACACACGGATGTGTGTGGGCCCTTCAGATCAACTACAAGAGATGCTAATCGATTCTATGTGACTTTCACTGACGATTATAGCAGATATGGATATATCTACTTGATCAAGCATAAGTCAGAAACTTTTGAAAAGTTCAAAGAGTTTAAGCATGAAGTCGAAAATCAATTGGGCAGAAAGATAAAGATACTTAGATCCGATAGAGGCGGGGAGTATCTTAGTATCGAGTTTAACGACTATCTGAAAGAATGTGGGATAGTCTCACAATTGACTCCTCCTAGGACACCACAGTTAAATGGTGTAGCTGAGAGGCGTAATCGAACCTTGTTAGACATGGTTCGTTCTATGATGAGTCGGGCTTCGCTTCCCATTCACTTCTGGGGGTATGCCTTAGAGACAGCCACTCACATCCTCAATCTTGTCCCTACAAAGAAGGTTGCCAAAACACCTCACGAAATGTGGACAGGGAAAGTTCCCTCGTTAGCACATATTAAAGTCTGGGGTTGTGAAGCTTTCGTAAGACGAGAGACTCACGACAAGCTAGCAGCTAGAAGTGAGAAATGTGTTTTCATTGGTTACCCAAAGCAGTCTTTTGGATATTTGTTCTACATGCCTAGTGAGAACGTGGTCTTTGTAGCACGAAGAGGAGTCTTTCTTGAAAGAGAGCTCATATTCAAAGAGGACAGTGGGAGCACTATTGACCTTGAAGAAATTCAAGAGTCAGCCAATGAAGGAACCTTAGATGACACTAGCACTCAACCAGAGGAAACAGTTCCTGTTGAACCAATTGATAACTCATTACCTCTTAGAAGATCCACTAGGGTGAGTGTGCCACCTGAGTTGTATGGTTTTCATATTACTTCAGATGGTGACACATTCATAAGTGACAGAGCACTGGTAAACTTAGATGAACCAGTCACTTATAAGGAAGCAATGGCAGGCCCAGAGGCTTCCAAGTGGAAAGAGGCAATGGACAGCGAGATTAAGTCCATGTATGACAACCAAGTTTGGAATTTGGTTGATAGTGCACCAGGTCGCAAGACAGTTGGGTGCAAATGGATCTTCAAGAAGAAGACAGACATGGATGGGAATGTGCATACATTCAAGGCTCGACTGGTTGCAAAACATTTCACTCAAACCCCAGGGGTTGACTATGATGAGACCTTTTCGCCAGTAGCTAAGATTAAATCTATTAGGATATTGCTCGCCATAGCTGCCTTTCATGACTATGAAATCTGGCAGATGGATGTCAAGACTGCTTTCCTTAACGGGAAGTTGGCTGAGGATGTTTACATGAATCAGCCAGAGGGTTTTGTTGATGCAAAGTTTCCCAATAGAGTGTACAAGCTTGAGAAATCCATTTATGGATTAAAACAAGCATCTCGCAGCTGGAATCTTTGCTTCCATGAGAAAGTCAAAGAGTTTGGTTTCTCTAGAAGTGAAGATGAGTTTTGTGTGTATATCAAGGCTAGTGGGAGTATAGTAACTTTTCTGGTGTTATATGTCGTGACATATTACTCATTGGTAACGACATTCCAACCTTGAGAGATGTTAAGTCTTGGCTTGGAAAGTGTTTTGCCATGAAAGACCTTGGAGAAGCTGCCTATATTCTTGGGATTAGAATATTGAGAGATAGAAAGAAGAGACTAATTGGACTTAGTCAGAGCACATACTTGGATAAGGTACTAAAGAGGTTTAGTATGGAAAATTCCAAGAAGGGAGAGCTACCTATCCAGAGTAATACCAAATTGAGTAAGACTCAATGCCCGAGTACAGATGTTGAAATAGATGACATGAGTCGTGTACCTTATGCTTCCGCTGTCGGATCGATCATGTACGCTATGACATGTACTCGCCCTGATGTGGCATTTGCTTTGAGCATGGTCAGTCGCTATCAGGGAAACCCAGGTAGAGCTCATTGGATAGCAGTTAAGAATATACTCAAGTATTTGCGAAGGACAAAGGACTGGGTCCTTGTGCTTGGTGGCAGTGATACTTTGAGAGTAGATGGTTACAGTGATGCCAGCTTTCAGACGGATAGAGATAACTTCCGTTCTCAGTCAGGCTGGGTGTTTTTACTGAATGGAGGAGCAGTTACTTGGAAGAGTTCCAAGCAAAATACGGTGGCTGATTCTACTTGTGAATCAGAGTACATAGCAGCAAGTGAAGCGTCGAAAGAAGCAGCTCGGTTGAGGAACTTCATCGGGGATCTCGGAGTTGTTCCAACCATCCAGGAGCCTATGGAACTGTTCTGCGATAATGAAGGAGCGGTTGCCTTGACAAAGGAACCGAGAGATCATGGTAAGACCAAACATATCGACAGAAAGTACCATTTCATCAGACATAGAGTTGAAGAAGGCCATCTTATAGTAAAGAGGGTGTCATCTGAAGATAACCCAGCAGATCCCCTCACAAAGGGTCTGAGTAGGGCTAAGCATATTCAGCATGCTCGGAGCATAGGACTGAAAGATGATATTAGTTTTAGTAGTTAGATTAGTTTTATTCTGAAACTTGTAACAAAGTAAATGTAATTGACTTTTGGTGATTAAATAATAAAGCATTATTTATAAGTTTGGTTTCTGCCTTTTGTCAATTGTTTATTATTGTGTTTCATTTTTGCATGTTTTACTTCCCGAATAATAAGATTATTCAAACTCCACAGTCACTCATACTTTTGGAAGTAAGTAGTGAATTAAGACTGTCATGAACTGGATTGTAGATTGTCTAAGGATAGACATGGCAATAGAATTGCTGCAACGTTCATGAGTACTCAGTAATTGAGATTTGAGTACTGGATAAACCCTCGCTCAGAGTATCACTTCATGGAATTCATCATGAGTAATACTGAGACGATAATATCTTATAATCTTGAAACGAAGATATATGAGTTGCAATTTACAAGTCGGTCATGCATTGGTGATACGAAAACGCATCAGTAACTTGGTGTTATAAAACGTATTGTCATGTATAATTTGATGAGTAAAAGATACAAGCATATGAGTCAACGTTTATTCGTTCCTTTTGCCCTAATAGGAAAAGCGATATCTGTGGGCCCCTCGATGATTTGGTGTTGACTTATGTGCTGGGCCCAGCCAGGACTAGATTGATGTGTTCAATTAGAAGTCCTGCATCATCACAAATCAGAAATCGGGAAACATAGATTCTGGACAAAGAGATTGATTACATTCCATGTCTTATGTCTAGGGATATCTAGCAGAACGAAGGATTATATGATCACTTATCTTAGGACACATAACTGACTGGGTCAGAGTTCGGCAGCAGCTTTTTGGAAGCTACAATTTGCTGGTCAAATTTAGAAGGCATACTAGCAATTATAGTTACAGACTTATCCAAGTGGGAGACTGTTGGATTAGGTGTCTAAGCCCATAACTATAATTGGTATGTACTTGAATTGATAGCAGCACAGTCCTTTTGGGTTGCCCTCAACCTAGCAACTGGACAAGGAAATTATGAAAGGAGAGATATTAATTTATAAGATTAATGAATTAATATAAGTGATTTATTAATATGTTAAAAGATTAATATATTAATTAGAAATCATTATGTTTAATTAATAGTTAGCCAGAAATTAATCAGAATTAATTTTGGGGTTAAAAGAGTTAATTATAAAGTGCAGGGACTAGTTTGCAATTAACTGATAGTTGAATGGAAGGATCCAGAACTCCCTTGGAAGGGGGTGGACGAAAACCCTAGGGGAAACCCTAGAGAATTCGTCCAAGGGGTCCAAGATAAGGCCTTGGGTCTTGCTTAGGCCCTAAGCAAAGGATAACTAGGGTTTTCCCTAAACCCTAGTTCCCTCAACTATTTAAGGAGCCTCCTGGCTCACATTTTGGGTACTGATTTCTTTGGAAGAAACCCTAAGGCCGAAATTGCATACTCTCTCCATCCTCTCTCCTCCATTTTTCCTTCTTGCTAGTTCTTGGGTGTGATTCCATTAGAGGCATTACATTTGTGGTGCTAAGCTTCCAAGAAGATCAAGATCAAGATCAAGAGGATTATCAATTGTTTGCTATAACAATTGAAAGGTATGTAACTCCTAAACCCTAGTTTGTTAATTTCGAAATTAGCCTCTCTCCTCTAGGGTTCTTGTTTTGCAATTCAAAGTTATATGTTCAATAGTTAAAACATAGATCCAAAGTAGGTTGCATGTGAACTTAGGAATTGTTTTTCTAGTTTATTTGTTTTACCTAAAACCCATCACCTCCGCCTAATCACATAAAGTAATTATCTCTAATTAATACGGCTCTCAAAGGCTAGAATAATCCCTCCCTATATTCTCTCAGAAGGGTAAAAGACCATTTTACCCCTCCAATGGTCCAGTGTCCAAATGTTGACCAAACCCTAAAAGTCAACCCCAGTCAACGGTCCAACTTTGACCAGACTCGTCGAGTGCACTCAGGTGACTCGGTGAGTCCATACGTGTCCTCTGAATCCTCTAAGGCCTCACTCGACTCGTCGAGTCAACCTTTTTCTCAATGGTTACTACTGATCACGAATCGTGGTGCAACACGATCCGACTCGTCGAGTCCGCTCATGGACTCGGCGAGTTTCTTCCATGAAAATGCTCAAACGACCTCCTGAGGTCAGATCTGCTTCTCTAATCTATAGATCTGGCCTTCCAACCCTCAAAAGTCACGTAAAGGTCCAACCTTTATACTCATGCAACACTCATAAGGCTCATTTTGGTGAAATAGCTCCTAAAATGGCAACCTAGGTTCAAAACTCCATTGGAAATGCATAAAGCTGGATGCTTGGGACTTCCTGGACCCAAAAGGGTCCAGATCTCTAACACAACTCGAAGAAGGGGATTTGAGGCATCCAAGACCCCCAAAAAGGAATGATTCAAGCCCTAACCCCAAATAATGAAACCCATACAATAGAGAGAAAGAGGGGTCTGATTTGGTACCTCAAGGTGAACTCCATGCTTGGCTAACTCAGAATAGCAATCTCCTTTGATCCTTCTTGCTGGAGCTCCTCTCCTTTCTTGCAAAATCACACCAAAAGCTCAAATGGCCTTCTCTCTCTCTCTCACTCTACACGCTCAAGATCGATGGGGGTTCTCTCTCTGGGATGGTAGCCGCAAATGAAGGCCATAAGTGCCTTTAAATAGGGCTCAGGCCCGAAGATTTAGGGTTTCCGCTTACAGCGCCTACTCGGCGAGTCTACTCTTGGACTCGTCGAGTAGTTCATTAAACTCACGTGCCTACCCCGCTTCTACTCGACGAGTTATAGCACCAACTCGTCGAGTAGATCAATGATCCTCAAAAATAAATAATTCAAAATAACATACCTGAAAATCCGGATGTTACATCGTGGATCTCGATTCATCCAAGTACGCTGTTTCTCTCCAGCCTATTATAGAGTGCCTTCGTTACTCACCGTTGTCTCAAGCCCTAACGATGGCTGAGAATGTCCCATTGGTCCATATGTCCAAGGCATTCTCCAATGCAAGCTACCAACAAAGTGATGTTGTGATTACTTTCGAGATTGATTCCCACAAAACTTCCATCTCCAAGGACCGATTTAGCAGGATGCTAGGGTTTTCTGTATCTGAGGATCTAGTCGATCCAGAATCGATTTCTTCATCTGTGATTCTGGAGATGTTCTACCAAATAGGGTATCTGGAACACCTCTCTCTCCTGTCAAAGTTCAAGAAACCCAACCTTCCTTTAATGTGGAATGGACTTTTCACTCTCCTATTTAAGAGCTTCTTAGAACGGGTTACGGGTTCAGATAGTGCTAGCAAGCTTTTATGCACTATCATCTACGGGTTATACTCTGGGATTAACCTGGATTATGGTTCAATCCTCTAGGCTCAACTGGTTCGAAGCACCCTTTGAACTTCAAGGCATTCAGAGATTTCTTGCGCTCGCTTCTAGTCAGTCATTGTTAAGCGCGCAATTGTTCGCCATCAGATCTAGGTACCAGATAACTCTGTGATGGTTGCGGTTCCAATCTTTCATACTTCCAACTTCATTGTGTCCGATCCTATCAAACTCGACTTTGTTGGATCTATTCCGGAAGCAATACTCTTCAGGGTTATGGCTGACAATGTGCTTATCACCGAGTATCGGAAGAAGCCTACCTATGGTCCTCGTCCTTTGACTGCTGAAATGAGAAAGGCCATGGAGGAAGCGAACAAACCCAAAAAGGGAGGAAAACGAAAGATGAAAACAGGACCTTCCGAACCTGCTGCCACTCCGAAGAAGAAAGTAAAGAAGGCTAATCGGAAGCCTAGGTCTCCGTCTCCTGTTCAAGAGGATTCCGAATCTCGCACTCACTCGGATCCACATGAGCGTGAGGCTGTTCGCAATGAAACAGAAGATACTGCAACAACTTCACAACACATGGTATCGGAACCCATTCCTACTCAGTCTACTTCGCAGGTATCATCTCCCATTTCCACTTCAATTCCCATGACAGCTGATTCCTTTCATGTTCCTTCTCCTACACCTTCTCCTACTGTTATTTCTAAACCAATTTCTACACTCATCACCACCGCTCCTTCTCCCAATGTATCTGTTGGGGTTTCGCAACAACCGATCTCTATTGCTCAATCCACTCCACTGTACACCGATTCGACTGCAACAACAACCACTACCACAAGTTCACCTCAAGTGACTATCAACGTATCTGATACGGGGGCAGGTGCTTTTGGTGTTACTGTTGGTTTCAGTTCTTCTCCTGTCTCGCCATTAAGGGCTGATGATCCTGATACGGTCTTTGGTGATGATCGGTACGACTTTCAAGGCTTCCACTACAACCCCTTTACTGTTCATCAGTCAAGTGATGATGATGAGGTACCAATAATGAAAGGGCAGTTCAAGACCCTCAATGAAAAGTTGGATACTCTGCTTGAGTCTTCCAAAACATCGTCCAACAGTGCATACTCCATTGAGTATGTCAAAGCATTAATTGAGACTCTCACCAAGGAACATGCTAAAAGCCTTGATTCATCTACAAAAGCAGTTGAGAACTCTGAGAAGATAGTTCGTGAAACGACCGAAAAAGTTGAAAAACTATTTGCTGATGTTACTCAGTTTATGGAGGATTTTTGGAGTTCCTCTGATAAAAACACTGAAGCTGCGAACAAGGTGATTACGAGTCTTGGCTCCACTCTTCAAATGGAGAAAGAAGCTTTATCTAAGGTTTGTTCTGAACTCAAGGTGGATAAGGCTGAGATGAGTGCCTCTATTGTTTCAAAGATTGAGAAGCTACAGGAGCATCTGGCCACTGAAAAAAAAACCATGGATCAGCTTGCTCTCAAGACTGAGAAAACAAAAGTCCTTTTTGTGAAGCTGTCTCATGCCAACCAATAGATTGATGATCTTAAATTCGAAAAAGCTGTTCTCAAAAGCTGTGTCGCAGATATCAATCTTTACTTGCAAACTCTTGTAGAGACTCGTGACTCCTTGCTCACGGTCTTGGTACGACAACATCTGGATGAAAAACTCAAACCAGTCTTCTTCATGCTTAATCCTATTGAAGGTGTTTCAGAATCAGTTACTCTTCTGAAACAAGGGGGAAAACCTACGAAGACATATGGTGAAGAACCCAATAACACAGCTGGTGATTCTGGTGAGTTCGAACAAAAACCATAGCCGAAAACAAAAGATCAGAAGGGTAATGAAGCTTCTGGATCGAAAGGAAAAGGAAAAATGGTTGATGACGATGATGAAGAAGAAAAAAATTTGTCTAAAGGGTCAAAGCTCAAAAGAAAATCTCATGACAAAGAGCTTGATGACATTTAACCTGTTAGCAAAAGAAGTTGATGCTCGTGAAAAGGAGGCTTGTGATGCACAGGTCACTCTCAAAACTCAAAAGTACCTTTTCCCTCCTTGGTCCATGGAGCGGATTCTGAACAAGGCTATTGACAATATGAATGTTTACTGGTTGGATCCTGTTGTCCCATTTGACTTGGATAACTCTTCGGAATCTCAGATTGATTTTTCGATCACTCCGAAGGCTTTTCTATTTCGTTGTTTTGAAAAGATTGAGAAAGCTCCTGATTCAGACAATGATGTCAATCACATGCTTTTCTCCTTTTATCTTAAGCATGGGAAGCCTCAATACGAGACATGGAGTTCGAAGAAGATAGTTGTTGTGAAAGTCTTTGGTCCTGTTGAAACAGAAAGCTTCATTAATGCTCGGTTCAAAGCATCACGAGAGGCAAGAAAATTGATATTTGAATTCACTCTTGCTGATTTGTCGTGCCTAAATCCATATGATTGGATTTATTTGTTCACTCTCTTGTCAAAAGATGAACAAAATTTTGAACCAATTGTGGCACATCTGAAGAGAATGTTAGTCTCCTACATTCTAGAAATCGGAAAAATGGATGTGGAAATTGCTGCTTTACTCAGAAAGAAACCAACTGTGCAACCTAAATAAGCTCTGAATGATATCAGCAAAATGAAGCTGGGAAAAATCCAAAAGGATAACTGGAGCGTGGTGTTTCAACTACGAGAAGGCGAGAAAGTTCATAGGCGCTTGTTCATCTTACCAGACAAGCATCTTTATTCTACATCCTGTCTGAACTATATTTTGGGGATTACAGAACAATGCAAAGCGAATGATGTTGTGGATAAGAAGTGCTTCGCAGATATGATCAAATGGTATATCTTGGTTCACAACACTTTGCTTGGATTAATATCGAAGCTGTTCAAAGTTCAGAAACGTCAGCAGCACTGAAGAATCTACCTTCTTAATTGACATAAAGAGCGAGATTGTTGGGATAAATAATGTTTTGTTAATTGTTTTGAACTAGAATAGTCCATTTTGTAACGGGTTGGGCCTGTCCACCCGAGTTTTAATGATATTAGGGATAGACTATTTATAGTGCATGCATGCACCGTTTTATGGTTAACGAGTGGTGTTGCCCTACGTAGTCTTTACAGAGAAGTTCTTGTTGAACTCTTCTAAGGCTATTGAATCTAATCATCCGACACTATTTTGATCTTCATTGTTCTTACTGTTTTGTTGATTGCACTTGTTAGCATCTATCGATCTATTTTTTATTGCTTCAACAACACACACACACACTCTCTCTCTCTCTCTCTCTCTCTCTCTCTCTCTCTCTCTCTCTCTTTCTTTAGGGTAAAAGACCATTCTACCCTTCCAAGACTAGAACCCACCCTAACTTGACCTAATGCTAAAAAATGATCCAAAATTCCCCCTGATCGTATGCCATGCATACTCTAGCTCTACGACATGCATAGAGCCTTCCCCCAGAAAAGATGGCAAGGTTACGCTACGCGTTGCATACTCCAAAGTTACGCCCTATGTAACCCAAATGTTGTCAAAGTCCACTTTTAAGTCCTTAATACCTTAAGAACAATTGTCCAACTCTCAGATATGAACCTAGTGGATGTCTAGAATGATAAAGTTCCTGACTTTATGCCTTTGCATGGCTTAATAGAGCCCAAACCCAAACCCTAGATCCATAACACTATTTAATGACCTCAAGCTCTTACATGAGTGAAAGATAGCAATAAAGATTTCATTTTTATGACTCATGATCCTAAAAAATAACATAAAGTGACAATTGTAAGCTTTGGAGTAGCTTTTTACTCACAAGAACCAATTCATGGGACCAAAAGCTTGCAAACCAAGAATCTAACCTAGATCTAAACCAGAGAACCATAAATGTGAGAACTTTATACCTCCATAAGTTTGGAAAAGATATGAAAGCTCTGGATCTTCAAGCTTCAGTCACACCAATTGTAACTGTTGGATTAGTGTCTAAGCCCATAACTATTTTGGTATGTACTTGACCCGATTGCGAGCATGGTCCTTTTGGGTTGCCTTCACCAAAGCAACTTGATAGGATGATTTAAGGAGAAAGATATTAATTATGATTTATTAATATATTATATGATGTAACATCCCATTTAAATAGAATAATTAAAATAATAAACCCGGAACCCTGAGAAGTAATTTTACTATTATTTTATATAATTATTGTCCAAAATCAAATAATAATTAGTGGGGTGTTGATTTCGGGGTGCCAAATGATATACTTGTGATTTCTGAGGGTTAAAGAGTAAATACCGGACTTAATTTGAAAAGGATTATGGGAACAAGGGTTTAAATGGTACATTAAGGAGTTGTTTTGAAAGAAATAGGAAAGGAGGGACCGGATGTGTCAATATGGGATAATGATTCTATGAAGCGGGTATATAGCCTAAACTGTTCCATTGTCTCAAACCCTAACCCTACTATTATACATCGGCCGCCACCCCACCTCCTCTTCATCCTCCAGCCGCCATCGCCGGTTTTCCCTCTTGTGCTCCGACCAGATGAAGTGCTGAACGACCGCCGCTGAAAGCGTGAGCCACCACCGCCATGTGAGGCCTTATCCGCCACCCACAGCTTGCCATGAGAACGCCACCAGCCCTACTGCCGCCGGAAAAGTCGCAAATAGCTTAGATCATCGCCTGGGTCGCCGGAAAGCCTAGATGCAAGGCTGCTGCTGTGCTCGGTAGGTTTCACACCACCACCTCCCTTCCCCATTCCTTTCCAAGTGTCGCTGCTGTCGGCTGTTGCTCTACTCCCGTCGCCACTCACCACAGATGGGTTTTTCGATTCGTTGTCCGAGCAAGGACTTGCTGGTGGGTGTTGCTGCTTGACGGGGAATGGAAAGAAACCGCCGCCACCACCGTGAGGTGTTGGCTGTCACCGCAATCCACCGTTTTGTCGCCGTTGTGTTGTCGCTGCCGTCGCAAATCGCCGCCCGCCGCCTCCAGATTGATGATGGGTGTGTTCTAGTGTCTAGCTTGTGTTTGTATGTGTTGTACGTAGTGTTGACGGCTGGAAAACGGAGTGAATGACCACCATGGCCGCCACCATCTGCCGCCGCCGGCCACCACAAGGTGGTTGTGTGTGTGTGTGCGTGTGTGTTTATTAGTGTTTGTGTGTGTGTTAATCGGATGGTATTGTAATTTGTAACAAGTGGAATAATGAAAGAAAAGCTCAAACCACAACCGTAGGGTGGTGGCTGCCGCCTCCTGCCGCCACCGGCCGCCGTGTCGGGTGGCAGTATGCTTTGATTGCGTTTGGACCTCGTTTTGGGGATGTTTGGACAATGTTGGATCAATGAAACCCTAATGGGCCCAAAGAAACCCTAGTGGGCCCAATGAGGCCCAAAGTGACCTAAAAGCCCAACCAATTGATTAATGGGCCAAGATTGGGTAGGAAACCTTAATTATGGTTTGGAAAACGCTAATGGCATAAAACCCTAATTTTGAGAATTAATCGGGACACACACGAGACTATTTAATAACTTGGAATATTAAATAATAATCATTGGCAAAATTAACCTAAAAGCAATATTGGACTCAATGGATTAAGTCCTTAGCAGATTAAGTCCTTAATGGGTTAAGTGAGAAACACTTAACCCTAGTTGTCATTTTAGGTGAAACCTTAATTTCACATGAGCCTTGAGTTGGGCCTTCCTATTAGGCTTTGGTAATTAATTATTAATGGACCATCCATGAATGATCATATAGACTAGAATATGTTGGTGGGCTTTAGGGTAAGGCCCATATGAGGGGTTAGGCCCAATTTGGAAAATTGGGCCATAGTTTGGGCCTTTATGATTATGTGATATTGGGCCATGGGAATTAGATTGGAATAATTGGATGGGCCTTAAGGAAAGACCATGAAGAGGTATGGGCCCAATTTGGAAGATTGGGCCATATGTTGGGCCTTAACCCATTATTGGACTTTTGGGCTTTTGTAGTGTGAGTTGGACCTTGGACTTGGAACCCAATTATTAATTGGGTGTTGTTTGATGTTGACAGTTCAGGAACCTGTCAACCAACAGCTGGAGTTTTATCTACGGTACTTCAGCAATGCCAGGTGAGTTATCCTCACTATATCAACAGGGTCTAAGGCACCAATGCCGACCCTTTATGGATTGTATTCGGATTATTGTATGTTATGCTTACTGATTTACATCCCGGTAGTTAGGATGGTGATATGATATGCTTTAGTGACCCGGTTGGGTCGGTATGCTGGTATATAGGATGATGCTATGTTAGTGACCTGTTAGGTCGATATCCTGGTTATGGATTGTTGTTATGCTTTGTGATCGGTTTGACTGTTATATATATACATGCTAGTGTTATATGATATCTATGTGCACATGATTGTCCTGGTTATAGGATAATGTTATGTTAGTGACCGGTTAGGTCTGTATCCCGGTTATTGGGATGTGATCTGTTAGATCAGTTTGACTGTTATATGATATGTGCTAGCGTATGATATTTATGTGCACATGTTTGTTTGATTGGGGGTTAGTTTGAGGCGGTCCTGCTTTGTGTTGTAGGCCAACATACCCGGTGAGCGGTCGAAATAGGCTGTAGGCCCTGCGAGGCGGTCCAATCAGGCTGAAGGCTCATTATGCATGTTGTTCTGTATTTGTTATATGATATGGCTATATTTGTATGGCGTTGGTATTTTGGGGATAACTCACTAAGCTTCGGGCTTACAGTTGTTGATTATGTTTCAGGTACATCAGATGATCACAGGAAGGCAAAGGCGTGATTGTACAGCTCCTCCTATTTCATGGTTTTATGAATTGGTTCTGGGAATACTCTGATGTTTAAACTATTTTGAAAACAAACTGTAATCACTCAATGGTTTGTAATTGCATTAAAAGTTTTAAATTGGATTGAATTTTATGGGTGTTACATATGAATAATATATTAAAAGAGAAGTCATATTGTTTAATTAATATTAGTCAATAATTAATTAGGAAATTAATTTTGTGACTAAAAGACATTAATTAAATAAAGGGGACTAGAACTGTCAATTGTGTGATAGTTGAATATTGGGCTAATGAACTCCATATTAGAGGAGTGGACGAATTCTATGGGGAAACGCATTAGAAATCGTCCAAGGCCTCTAAGGAGGGAGTCCATGGGCTGCTTAGGGCCTAAGCAGTCAAATTAGGGTTTCCTTGTTAGATAACCCTAATAGTCTCACTATTTAAGGACCCCTAGGGCACCAAAAACGTGGCTAAGAGTTTCCTTAGGGTTTCTAGACGTTTTTGAGTGCCTATCCTCTTCTTCTTCTTCATCCTCTTGCTCTTGGTGTTTGTGAGCCATTAGAGGAGTGACATTTGTGACTCTAAGCTTTTAGAAGCAAATTACAAGAAGGAATAGATTGTTATTGCTACATAACAATCAAGGTAAGATCTAAACCCTAATTCATATGTTCTTTGATTATCACATGCTAGATCTAGGGTTTATGGCTTTGGATGATTATTGCATGTTCATTAGACAAACTAGATCCAAAGCTTTAGGGTTTGCATGTACACCATAGGAATGTTGTAGTGCTCAAAACCCATCAGTGGTATTAGAGCCTAGGGCTGTTTGTTGATGAATTGATGCATATTTGATCGTTTATTGCTTGAAAAAACGATTTTTTTTTGTTCTGACTGGCTGACTCGCCGAGTCATATGGTGAACTCGCCGAGTCGACTGAACTCGACGAGTCCAGGCCAGACTCGACGAGTCACATGGTCTGGCAGCGTATTTTCGCGATTTTCTTGCTGATTTGGCTTGGGTACTTACCATAAACGTTTTTAATTAGTAAAATCCGATTTCTATTGATTTTGGGTGAATATCCTTGCCAAAGTAGTAGATAATTGCCATTTAATCAAATAATTGTTGCCTTATAAGATAATGCTTAATTATTTAAGTTATTTGGTGGATTATATTGCAAGTAATTGGACAAGGTCAAAATTAGATAACCACAAATTAATTGTTAATTGCCTTATTTGAATTGTTGATCTAGAATGTTCTTGATAAAGTTTGGAAAAGTTTCAATTTTCACCCCTTAGGTTTTATAGTTTAAATTTGAACTTTAAAAGTTTTAGTTTTGAAATTTAAATAGTTAAACCCTAATATTTTGAAAGGTTTCAAAATTTGTCCTCAAGTTTTGGAATTTAAATTTTTGATTAAAAAGTTAATTTGAAAATATTTAAATTCTAAACCCTAATGTTTTTTGAAATGTTTCAAAACTTGCCCTCAAGTTTTGGAATTTAAATTTTTGATTAAAAGTTTAATTTTTGAAATTTTAAATTCTAAAACCCTAGTTTTGAAAAAAGTTCAAATTACACCCTTATGGTTGTATTAAGTTAATTAAAGGTATAATTAAAAGAGAGTTAATAAATCCATAATGATATGGTTTATATTTAATTTAAATTAAAAGTGTAATTTATTAAATTAAACCACCTAGTATTTTAAAAGTGTAAAATACACCCTATACTATATATAACATTAAAAGTCTAATATTATATATGTATAACTTAAACTGCTAGTCTTACCGTTAGTAGGCCTCATTCACGAAGCCGATCTATAAGGGGGTATAAGGTTATGGCCTATAAAATGGCCGTTTAATGGGTGTCCACTCTCACCCACCGCTTCCTTGATTGGTGGAGGGTCGTTAGCCGAACGGGTAGGATAGGGCAAACCCTCTCCTCATTAAAAGTATAATGAATAAAGTAACTAAATGTTTTACAAAATTCCCAATCTTAGTTACTTTAGGAAAAAGTGAAATCGATGCAATTCCATGGAATTACACTTTGTACCCTTGTCGAGACAATTAGTGGAACGTGTGTGGTTAACCGACACACTAAGTTGGGTTTGGCATTGGTAGCGAAGGGTGACTCGATGTTTGTCATAGATCGATGGAGCGTGTGTGGTTAACCGACACGTCGATTAGGTGACTGTAACATTGAGGGCACCACGTACATTCGCATGGTTATTCACACCTTATTTGTGATCCTCGGCATCCCAGTCACAAATGAAGGGCATAATCGAGATTAAACATAACATTGAAAAGTTCAATGAATCTCAAAAGATCTAGGAGTTTCAATTCATTTAAAACTTAACCTTCTTTTCGTTTTTCATGGTGGAAATTGGTAAATCGTCATTTACCTACCTTCAAATGTTCTGCGAGTTGGATTACGGCATCCCTCTTCCAATTTGTAGGATATTGTGTTGGGTCCTAGCCTTAATATCTAATTTGGGTGTTTTATTAAGGACTCAATCAACTAACTTGAATTTTCTCTCGTTTTATAGATGTCAAAGTCTGACAACTATGGTCTTCCTAAATCCGTTGGAAAAGGTTTTCCACATGAAGATGATGTTCCACGATTGGATTGTGGAAATAGAAAAATCATGCTTCTCTTCCTCCACCTTCTCCAATAATTCTCCCTGACCTACGTGTTCGAAGACTTGAAAAGTTCAAGGTCACTCAAGCCCTATTGGAAAAAGACATGAAAATGGAAAGTCTATATGTGCTCATGTCTTGGATAAAAGGTTACATATTGATGGATTCGGATTGTTAGGTGTCGATGTTTAAAGGAAGTTGGCTGTTGACTTGGTTCTTCAGTCACTTCCCGAATCATATGGTAAGTTTGTTAGAGAGTACTATATGATGGAACATGACATGACCCTTATTGATTTGACTTATTTGCTTATTGCTGCTAAATCAAAAATGATTTGGCGTACTGGTCAGCAAATTTGTCTGGTAAATCAATATCCTGACCTTCTATGGGCAATGGTAACATTGGAAGTCCAGAAAAGTTTTCTCTACGCAAGACAAAGGCTGAGTCTGAGATAGTTCTGTGTACCATTCCATAAGAATCCATGTGTTTCTACTGCCAAAAGAAAGGGAATTGGTTACGAAGTTGCCCTGACTACCTGAGAGATCTAAGAGATGGGAGAGTCAAGATGTATGACTCTGCTTCAGGTAAAATCCACTATCTAACTCTATTAAGTTCCTATTTGGAGATTCTTAATACATGATGTGATAAGATTACATTTCGATGTTTTGAAGGATCAAAGAAAGGAAAGGAAGCTTAAAGGAAAGAGCCAGCTGAGTCTGATCGTGAAGAAATGGATTTCGATCGCATGATTCAAGGATCAAATATTAAAGCTACTACTTTAGAGTTAGGATAGATTGCTAAGTAATATTTACATAGTTTTCATTTGTAATCGCATTGTAAGGACAATATTTTTCCGCAATAAAATAAATTTTGATTTATCTTATTTATGTATCCTTGCGATGGATTTTATGAAAATTAGTGTTTGAATGGTTCTATTGTTAGCAATATTGTGAATGGATTTGATTCTTAGTTATGTTATTTGTGGTAATGTCAGAAATTTACCAAATGAGGAAAGATTCTCATCGCCCAAGTTTCAATTGGACAGAAACTTGGAATCATGCAACTAGTATTGTGTGACGAATGAGAACCTTCGTATTTGGAAAATTGAGACTAATTCCTTGTTCACATAAGTATGTGAGTCAAGTGAAGGATAATGAGATCTGGTACGCAATGTTGTGCACTAGTCAAGTCCACCACAAAGAACGATCAAATGTTCGTCATGATTTGCTAAAAGATTAGTAAATATGATTATACTTAATAGATTAAGTATGATTCTGAATCATTGAAAGGTTTCAATGAATGGCAGAACGAATAAGAAGAATCAAATAGGCAATAAAGATAAAAGTTTCTCCAATCTAAGAAGAAGGGAGAGTACTTTTGTATCATGTTTATGATCGTCTTAAGAACCATATTAAAATTCATCCTCTAAGGACACCTTAGTGCACTAGTATGGCTAAGAAGAGGAGTCGAGAATTGTCAAAAATAGGTTAAGTCAATAAGATGAATCGTACTTCGTACCAAAATCAAGTCTTAGAGTCAA
This sequence comes from Lactuca virosa, assembly GCF_052849685.1. NCBI lineage: Eukaryota > Viridiplantae > Streptophyta > Magnoliopsida > Asterales > Asteraceae > Lactuca > Lactuca virosa. The sequence goes on from NC_136431.1 coordinate 50,824,460, forward strand.
ACTCCAAGATTGTGACTTGAGTGACATAATCTTAAGTAGGAATGCTCCTACATTTGCACATTTTGGTAAGTTGTGATGTCTTGAATAAGACAAAGACCAGCTAGTACCAAATTGTGTGTAGGTTTGTCTTGATAAAGACACACACTAACTCTTGAGTATTTGTTTGTCAAGAAATGTTTCTTGACAAGAGAATCTTATATGTCAAGAGGTCAGTGGGAGTCTAAAGATCTTAAAAAGTTTCAAGAACAAATCAAGAAGTAAACCTAATAATAAACACTAGCACACGACTTGAGGATTGTAACCTATCGTGTTGACAAAATTTTATTTCTGTGCCAATCCAGTTGAGTGATTATGCATATGACTTCTACGAGTTCTCAATTGAATGCATAAGGGAAAACACCTTGATCAATGAAAGCACATTGACTGGCATAAGTGAGCTGCTAAATAACTTGGAAGCAATGGTGAGACCATTGATGGCAAAAAATTAAGAATGAACAAGTTCTGTCCATAAGAGGTTGAATTTATCACAAACATTATCTTACGATTATGCTTATGACAAATTTGCATGGATAGGAACACATGCACCATAAAATCTAAGTGTCATAAGGTTTCTCTCCTTCATGAAAATGAGTGTGAGGAAACACTTTCACTAAGAGAGATTTTAAGGAGATAGTGATTATGTAAATTATATTCTCAAATTCGATTATGATTACGCCATCCCTCTTCATAGTTCGAATTGTGAGATTTGGCAGTTAGTCTGAACATTTAGGACTTAGTAATATAAGTTCTGAATTAGTTTAGACACGCATGTGAGCTATCTAAGGAAAGGTGTGTGAATTTGAGAAGCTTAGATAAAGGCTTATCGAAGCACATCGTATTGGAAATATGAACTTTGGAAAGTCAATAAGTATTGTCTTTTAGAAGTCCAATTGTTTTCTGAATACGTGTCAAAACTAGTGGGAGCATAAATGTTATGTTGGTATGGATATAATCATCATGTTAGTGGGAGCATGATTATTATTGCAAGTTAGAAATATTAATTATAGAAAACAAAAGTTTCACTTTGCAAAGTTGCATAGGTTGAAAAGTTGTTTTGCTATAATTAAGGGAGAGAATATTATACTTCGTTTCAAATCTAAAGGTTTAGATCGAGAAATTTTGATCAAATTTAGTCAAAAAGATATATGAATGTTATGTTGAAAGGATTCAACATAAGAGAATTCTATATGGAAATATTTGTTGCGTTCTCACACTCGAATATGATTACGGCATCCCTCTTCATAGTTCGAATTGTGAGAACATGGCAAATAGAAATAGAAATATTATAGCAAAAAACTGGTAAAGTATCATGTCGTTGTAATATTCGACCGTTCTAAATTTTCCAAACGCCCAGGGCATTAAGAGGGAAAGAGGACTAGATCCGGATTTGACTGAATTAGTTAAACAACTGTCAAGAACAATCTAAGGTTCGCCAAGGATTGGTCGCTTGCGCGCGGTTGGAAGTAAAGTATTGAATGGAACATATTGACATTATTATAAATAGATATGATTCTATTTAGAATGATTTGTCATATGGAAAATATGGAAATGTTTCCATATTGGGAGTTGGACGTTAAGAGTTTATGTCTAGATTAGAAAAAACTTTTATGCAAGAAGGATGATCAAAGGAATGTACTTTGAATGTGAGACTTCATGTCTATGGAATTGTCTTGTAACAATCTCCAATAGAGCATTTTGTAATTTCATTGGCCGAGTCTTGGTGACTTTTGTGTCGTGACATTACGAAAGGACCGTTGCATAAAGTGTTAGAATCTAACATATTCTATAAGTGGCAAGAATTTGGTATTCTTACACTTGTGGTAAGGATTGGGAATTGTAAAATGAGTGTGATTGAAAATGTTATTCAATTATACTATTTCACAGAGTAAGGACCATAAGTAAACATAGTGTGCATGTTAAGAGCATGGGACAATTGTCGTTATAATTCAAGTAAGAAGTTGATTACCCGAAACAACAAATAATGAGTAATCAATATGGTGATTAAATAAAATTGTTTTATTTATACTCAAAGGTTTGGGGCCATATAAGATTAATATTATTCTTGTGTTTCAATTTGCATGTTTTGACTTCCTGAATAATAAGATTATTCGAACGTTCCACAATCGCTCATACTTTGGGAGTTGGTATGAAAGAAGATTGTCATGAATTGGTGCGTAGATTGTCTAAAGTGTATTAGACATAGAAAAAGTTTGCTGCAACGTTCATGAGTGCTTACGAATGTGATTTGAGCATTGGATTAAACCCACGCTCACTTGGATCGCTTCATGGATTTTATCACGAGTGATTGGTGAGATGATAATATCTTATGTTCTTGAAACCGAGATGTGTGAGTTGTATCTTGCGAGTCGGTTGCACATTGATAATATGTAAACGCACCAGTAACTTGGTGTTATAAAACGTATTGTTGTGTGTAATTCGGTGAGTGAGTACAAGAGAGCATTGAGTCAAATTTTATCCGTTCCTTTTACCCAATGTAGGATAAAAGCGATATATGTGGGCCCCTCGATGATTTAGTGATGACAAAGGAAGTGCTCGGCCGGGCCAGGACTGATTTGATTTGTTCAATTAGTCAGTCGTCATAAATCGGAAATCGGGAAACAACACATAGGCTGAGAGAATGATTTCAATCCATGTCTCATGTCTATACGATATCTAGAATGGAGGAATATATGATCCCTTATCTGAAGGACGCGTATCTGATAAGATCAGAGTTGACATCGGCTTTTGAAAGCTACGATTGCTGATCAGGATCTGAAGTCATACGCAGAATATTATTAGACTTATCCAAGTGGGAGACTGTTTGATTAGTGTCTAAGCCCATAACTATTTTGGTATGTACTTGACCCGATTGCGAGCATGGTCCTTTTGGGTTGCCTTCACCAAAGCAACTTGATATGATGATTTATGGAGAAAGAGGTTAATTATGATTTATTAATATATTATATGAATAATATATTAAAAGAGAAATCATATTGTTTAATTAATATTAGTCAAGAATTAATTAGGAAATTAATTTTGTGACTAAAAGACATTAATTAAATAAAGGGGACTAGAACTGTTAATTGTGTGATAGTTGAATATTGGGCTAATGGACTCCATATTAGAGGAATGGACGAATTCTATGGGGAAACCCATTAGAAATCGTCCAAGGCCTCTAAGGAGGGAGTCCATGGGCTGCTTAGGGCCTAAGCAGTCAAATTAGGGTTTCCTTGTTAGATAACCTAATAGCCTCACTATTTAAGGACCCCTAGGGTACCAAAAACATGGCTAAGAGTTTCCTTAGGGTTTCTAGACGTTTTTGAGTGCCTCTCCTCTTCTCCTTCTTCATCCTCTTGCTCTTGGTGTTTGTGAGCCGTTAGAGGAGTGACATTTGTGACTCTAAGCTTTTAGAAGCAAATTACAAGAAGGAATAGATTGTTATTGCTACATAACAATCAAGATAAGATCTAAACCCTAATTCATATGTTATTTGATTATCACATGCTAGATCTAGGGTTTATGGCTTTGGATGATTATTGCATGTTCTTTAGACAAACTAGATCCAAAGCTTTAGGGTTTGCATGTACACCATAGGAATGTTGTAGTGCTCAAAACCCATCAGTAACATCCCAAAATTATTAGGTAAAAATTTCATTTTCAATTCAACCAAAACATTAATTTTCTTTAAGTCAACATTCAATATTCTTTTTCTAAATATTCAAAAGTACTTTATAAGAAAACAGTTATCAGAGTACAATCCCAAAATCATCATAATGCGGAAACATGGGTGGATGTGTTGCGATCAAGTCGGGCCCTTCCCTTTCAAACTGGAAGTACCTGAAACCATAACCATAAAAACCGTAAGCACAAAGCTTAGTGATTTCCCCAAAATACCACATACCATGCATACCATTTCGCCTAGCCCTCACATTGGGCCCTGTCCGCACATTCAGCCCAGCCCACCATAATGGGCGTAGCCCTGCCAATCTAATGGGTCTAGCCTGATCATATAAATGCAAAATTCATAAAGACAGTTGCACCTACATAACATACAATATGCCTAGCCCCTCCTGATCCATGGGCCTAGCCCAACATACAAATGAGCCTAGCCCGACATACAATGGGTCTAGCCCAGCATACAAATGGGCCTAGCCCAACATACCATTCAAGAGTCACCAAGACAACTAGCATAACAAAACCTAGTGGGCCGACATTGGTGCCTTTGACCCACAAGTACAGTGAGGAGACTCACCTCAATCCGCTGATAATCAAGTAACTGCTCGGATCGCTAAACCGGATAACCTCGCGTCAACTAACAATAAATACAATCTTAATCAATAATTAACCCGATAACCCAAAATCTGAGGTCCACTCCATAAACCAACTTCCTAAAGGTTCGAAGATAAGAGGGTGAATGAGGCTATAATGGTGCTTAAATAGGGTCCAAAACCTAAAAATTAGGGTTTGAACCCTGGCTTCATACGCATTGCGTACCAGCATACACTCAACGTACTAGCACGGAACCGAGTATGCCTAGCGTACCAAGGTTTACGCCCAACATACTAAACTGTATCCAGAAATTATTAAAATGCCATTGCGGACTATTCTTGCAAACAAAATACTACCTAAATGTCAAAAGCGAATACCTGAAAATTATATATGTTAGACCCAATATACCCAAAAAAAGTTATAGATCCCAAGAGATGGATTCAATGTTTGTTCAACAAGCGAAATCAAAAGCATCACCTTCATCTCTATTTGTACAGATCAAGGAAGGATAATAGATCTACTTTTTGTTCAAAATCAAAATTAGGAACAAATTTGATGTTCATGGTTGTTCACCATAAGAAATCATAAGCATTAACATAATCGGTGATTGTGTCAGAATAGAAAATGATAACGACCCTATGAAATCACAAGCCTTATTGTTTGTAAGAGTAGTTGATGATGAGGAACATATTAAATAAGAACCTTCATTGTCATTTTTTAAAGTGTTTGTTACATTGTTTTAGGGCTTCTCTGTTGATGATGTTAATACTTCTTCTTCGAAGTCTCTTTAGTTTGCTCTATTCAGCATATCGGTCACAAGAAGAGGAGATAAGAAGTGTGTACGTGCGGGTTGAGGGGGTGGAGGGGAGGGTTCAAAAGGGGTGTAATTATTGAATCTTTAGAGGATTTTGTGGTCCATCTATTATAGTCAAAAGTAAAAGCTTCGTTTACCAAAAGTATGAATCTTGAATCATTCCGAATTGGCCATGAGTTTAACCATTAAGAGGTGAAACAAACAGTTCAATACATATATATATATATATATATATATATATATATATATATATATATATATATATATATATATGAGAGGGTACATGTACAATTTCGCTAACTATAAATATGTTGTGATTCATATATAAATACATATATAATTTCCAACACACTATAAATTTGTACTCAAGTTGGTTACCATAATCTTTCTATTATTGAATTAAAAGAATTTTTTTTTTTTTTTTTTTTTTTTTTTTTTTTTGTTGTTTAAAATCTTTTCTCCTAACTTAAAATATGTTTAGATGGTGCTAGACAATGTGAGGAAAAAGAGAGTGCGTTAAACTAAAAAAAACATGAAATAAAATTATAAAATACAAAGGGTGCATGGAGCATGAACGTGATAAGGGACAGTCTCAAAGGAGAGTTATGATGTGATATTATGATGGCATGTGGGGCTTAATCAATTGAATGCCGTTTACCGATGGCGGGCTCCCCCTTTTTGGACCTTATTTCCTGGTGGGTCACCCATTGTGCTTTGTACCGGTTATATCTTTGTCTTGTTAAAGAAATTATAATTATTATTTTATTTAAGAAAACTAGATTATTATTTTACTTCCAACTCATATATATATATATATATATATATATATATATATATATATATATATATATATATATATATATATATATATATATATATATAGGCTTATGTTATTCTATTCAAAGTAATTATTGTGTTATTGTATGTATAAATGTGGGCCAATCATTTTACTTATTTTAAGAAAGTGATTGATACATATTATTGAATTAAATATAATTGAAAAATATCATCTAATTTAACTAGAAGGGTATTTTAGTCAATTAACATATATTTAATAAAGGAAATTTGCATATTTTAAGGGATCATAGATTATATTAATTTTAAAAATCCGATTTTACGAATTATAAGGTTTTTAATTCGGACATTCTGATAGAATATGTTTGAGTATGTTAAAAAATAAAAATATTCTTGAACCATAAAATAATAAAAATATTCTTGAACATATTTCTTGATCATGACTTTAAAAATTTCTTGTAGAATAACAAATTCTCGAACCATCAATTGAAGAATTAAAACAAAAATTACATTAATTCTTATAGAATACATGTAACAATTGCTAAAGAATTACATTTATTGTTAAAAAATAAAACTAAAAAAACTTTCAAATCTGAAAAAAAAAAACATCAAAATCTAACAAAGACACTAATAAATTCTAAAAGAATAATGTTGCTAAGAGGCGTCTTTCAAATTTAGTGGTCCGTTCTTCAAGCATCAGCTTCTGTAGAAACAAATCCAATGAATAAATTAGTGAGAAAATATTCATATTCCATTCCAACATAATTGGAATTCGTGATTCCATTCTGATAGAATTGGAATTCATTTAACAATAATTATATTAATTCGGGGAATTCTAACAGAATATGTTCATGATTATAATAAAAAAACATTCTTTTATGATAGAATACTATAAACGAAGAAATACCATTCAGTTGAAGCATTTTAGCAAGCACTTGGTGTGCATCAAAACAACTTTCAATTTCGAATGAACAACATACAAAAATTGTTCATACCACATCAGTCTTCACATAAATGAATAACATTATTCCAAGATTCACAATGTACAGAAAGCCAAACAGGATCTGAAATAACAAGAAAGATATTAAGCCAACAACAAATTTCTGTAATTGTCAAATACCAAATGCAAGTAAAAAATCATCTGGGCAGGATACACCTGGCCTCCTGTAACATATTGTATGGCAGAGTAAACATAAAGAAAGCCAGAGTTGTTACCAGATTCTTGGTCGGCCTGATCGGATTCTAAGACTCGGATGCTTGAATATAATGACGTCAGGTCTCGAAGGATATGGAAAGTCAACATGACGTAACTCTATTTCGCCTCTGATCGTTTCAACGGATTCGGAATCTGGATCGTCGAGGTCGATTCTGGTTGACCTATTGAGAACGAAAAACACAGAGCTGATGGCTTCACCGCCTCTGCTACTGAATTAGCGGTGATGACTAAAACGACAAACACTTTGATGACTTTGGAGAAAGTGGAGACACCATTTTTAACGAGATGTGCGCCGTACCAGAGGATTAGGACTTCGGAGGCGAAAAGAGCGAGTTGGGAGACGCCAAATAGGATGCCGGAGATTTGACTCCGGCGAAGGCTTTGCTTCTGTGGGACACGAAGTTCGTCGGAGAATAAGGACAAGATTTTGTCTTGGATTTTACAACTGATATTCCTAAATTAAAGGGATATTAATTGATTTATATATTTACCATAATTAATTAAATGTATGATTATATATTTACCCTTTTGAAATGATTGGCCTACATTTATTAATACAATAACACAATAATTACTTTAAATACCTGAACCTAGCTCTCTCTCTCTCTCTCTCTCTCTCTCTCTATATATATATATATATATATATATATATATATATATATATATATATATATATATATATATATATATATATATATATATATATATATATATATAATTATTTGGCGTGTTCGGTACGCAACGTTTAGGAGCTTCTGACTTCTAGCTTTAAGAAAATGTTCGTAAAAGAGAAAAAGTTTCATTCAGCAACAGGAGCATTTATCTTTTACTTTAAACAAAATGCTCCAAAATCAAAAGTTACATGGAGAAGCTTTTAACAAAACACTCCAAAATCAAACGTTACATGTTACTCACTAACAACTATCTGCTACCCGCTAACTGTTAAGTGCTACCAGCTATTTTTGCCAAACACGTCCTATATTTGGATATTTTTAAATATCATAAAATAACCTCAGTTTTTGCTACGGCATTAGGTTTTTATGGTCTCCATTCTTAGGCACAATAATATTTTGCGTTTATTTTAGTCTAGTTTAGAAAAAAAAATATGAAATTAGTGATGGTGATTTTCAATGGCTTTCAGTATTCTTTTATTATAAAAATGGTATTTTGATTAAGAAAAAACATTTATTGCTTATATAAACAAAGTTTTGGTTAGCCAAAGTGGTTTAAGATGTCTTTTACAAAGAATAATATAAAGTTTAGAAAACAAGAATGCAAAACAAAATAACCAAAATAACTCTTTGATTAAGTGGAAACTAACTCAAAACCGATGTTTTACAATCTGTTCTCATAATCATAAACTCGATTATGAACATGTATATATAGCCTAACAAACCAATTTGTATTAGACTAGGAAACTTATGACCAACTTGCCATAAACTAAACTTTCCATAAACTAGATTGTTTGGTCTCCAAGTCCTCATCGACTTAGGATTCCAACATAATAATAATAATAATAATAATAATAATAATAAATCTACACAATTTTCTCTTTGTTTTAAAGTAAAAAAAAAAAAAAAGGTTCTATAATGATCAAACTCGCACCATCAAGCTTTAGAACCATACACCTTAATCAATTTGATGCACATGTTTTTTCTTACATCTCAAAGTATTATCTATGTTAGTTTCTCAGTTTTTATATTCTATGAAAAAACATTTTTTTTCTTGATCTGACTTTGATTTACGAAAAAATATCATGATCATAAAAATTAACAGAGGTCACAAGGTATGGTGTTAAAAAACTAACTTCCTTAATTTATGAGTCTTTTTTCTGAGTTACGTGATTATTTTGTGAACTTTAAGTTATGTTATAAACTCATATAAAAAATCAAAATATAATCATGTTAGCGAAGTCACAACCATACTTATTAGTTTGATATATCCTATAAAGAGTTTTATTCATCAAGATTTAATTCAAAAGTTTCAAAAATGGTGGATTTATATATACGCTACAATACTAGGTTTTCACAATTTTCTTAATATAAACATAAACAAAATAGACAAAATAAAGGACAATTAAGGTTTTACATACTTCAATTCGGTTCCCTATACTATGATAGTATTATTTTGTTAGACAAATTGGTCTTGTCGAAGACTTTATTTGACTCCAAACTTATTCTAAAAAATCAGACAAATCTAACTCTTCAAGTCAACTGGCCTGTGAGATTGTAGAAAAATTGATCTCTTCGATATAGGCTTCTTTGGACTTGGACTACTTTTGTATTCATTCTAGTTTCTTTCTTTCTTCATCACTGTTGCATCTTCTTGGCTTTTTATTTTTAACTGGGCCACATTTAAACTTTAATGGATCTTTGTGGTTACTTGTTGGCCGTCCATCATTATCACCCCTACTTTCTTCTTTGTTATGAAGTTGTAAAAAGGTTTTATATTCATTAAAAGAGTTCAAATAGGCGTTTCGTATTGTTGAAAGTTAGGGGGGGGGGGGGGGGTGGCTCATCGCCATCGCACCGGGTAACTCAAATATTAATTGTTATAAAAGGAAATAATAATTTAAACATGTCATTGTGAGTTTCAAATTTTGTTACTCATCACACCCAAAATATTCACAACGTAAGTATGGCCAGTTGCATGAATTGATAGTAGGTGTTGTCAGAATTTCTTTTTCCGGTCAAACATAATATAGAAGTATGTTGCTATTAATAACCTTTGTAGTTATGTTAATAGCAACGTATCTTATTTTTGTTTGTTTTTTAATTATAGCAATGTACTTTAAATATTATTTTGTTTTTTTTCTATTATAGCATCATACTTTTAATAACAACGTACTTTTATTAGTTAGTTTTGTATTATACACAATTTCAATTTTATATAAACCTAAACAAGTAACACAAGCATACATATTTCTATTATAGCATCATGAATTTAAAGACAAACACTTTGACTATCAATTAAGCACTTTGTCATTTCATGCACTCAAACTAATAAACCTAAACAAGTAATACAAGCATACATATTTTACATTTTATACATACAATTTCATATCAACCTAAACAAGTACCACAATCATATATATTTCACATTTTATATAAACCTAAACAATAACAGTTTCACATAACATTTTATACACAATTTCAATTTCATATAAACCTAAACAAATAAATTAACATTTTATACATACAATTTCAATTTTCATATAAATCTAAACAAATAATACAATCATAAAAAGACCAAACAAGTAACACAATCAAACAATCATACAAGGACCAATTCAAATTTCATATAAATCTATACATACAATTTTAATTTCAACAAAAATTAGCAATAAGTCAATAACATCAAGAAAAACATAGTAATTTCACAAAGTCAAGACAAAAACGTTGCAATTTCGAAAAACCTAATCAAATTGGTAAAATTCAAAGTATCAATAATACTTACTTGCTTCATTGTTAGGCTAGGGCTTGGAGAATTACATGGAATCGAATTGAGCAATAACAATTGGGATTCGGTTTTTGCCACTCACTCAACAATGCAGCCAACAGAAGAAGATGAGAATGAATCGGCGATGGAGGCATCAAGAAAGCAAAGTCGATTGTTGACAGGAAGCAGGCAAGCAACGATGAGCGAAAGCAAAAGGTCACATACCTCATTTTTTCTTTTCATTTGTGCTTCTGCCGAATTAGTGAGCCAATTGGATCAATTGATCCAATTATCCAATTATCGGCCAGAAAGATCTTCTTTATGTAGTTGCACCTCAAATTTATCTAGATCTATTTTTTGATCTAACAAGTCAAAACCTAGATGGATTCTCATAGAATTCCATAAAAAATAAATGACATGACTATTAAATATGATGTCAAGATGAATCTGAATGAAATGATACTGAAGCCACTTTAGTTTGAATTTTTGTTCATGTGTTTTTAGATAATAGACAAGTGTTAAAAAAATGTGATTATCAAATTGTGAACTAAAAAAATTATGAAAAGATAACGAACTATGTAAATTGTTTTAAAAATGTCATTGAAGTAAAAAATACATGAAAATGTAACATACTATTACTTTTATTTTTTAAAATACTATTATGACCGGAAGAAATGGCTATTGTCGGTCACAATGATATTTTAAAAACAAAAGTTAAAGTTTATTGCCTTTTCATGACATTTTTTTAGTTTAATGATATTTTTAAAACACTTTCGATAGTTCGTTACCTTATTATGACATTAGCCCTATAATAATGTCCAAGAGACTATTGTCACCTCCAAAGGCTCCGGTATCTTGACCCTCCATAAACTTGAAATCCTTCCCATTTATTTTCTTAAATCAAATCTCGAAATTATTTTGGCTAATTTTCTTTTTGAAATCCAAAACCTAAACAAGGCTTTGGTGCCACTGGTTAAAGATTACAGAAGCAAGAACAATATCAATATAAATAATAATATCATCATATATTTTAACTACTTGATGTTTTATCAGTTAATAAAAGAATCCAATGCACAAAAAATACATGTTGGATCTTTGAAAGGGTGATCATTTTGATAAATAATTTGATATGTTTTACAAAGAAAGTGTAGGGTTCGAGTCCATATAGTCCTAGGTCCTATGAAATGAAATTGAATATTCAAATACAAATACAAATACAAATGATTATATCATTTGAATTTGAATGATTGCTTCATCAAAAGAAAATCATACGGATAATTTAAAATAGAATATCAAACTAAAACCAAAAACACATTTCAGATTGTGGATAAACAAACCAACCTCTCTTCTATATTCCTCGTAGGAAAATTCATATCGAATTCGCTTTTTATTCAACCTATTGTGTATATCCTTATTCAACCATCTTTCTACCTAGTTTATTGGCACGATTTTGATCAGCTACTAAACTATTGTTCAGACATTGAACTAATACAACTCAGTTAATTTGACATCCCTACGGATTATCAACAAGTCAATGATACGTACAACAAGAAGAGACTACATGAGGGCTAACTTTCTTTCAAATACACAAAATAGTTAATGTAAAATTCAGACAAGATCAACAAGAAAGACCAATCTGTACGCATACAAAAGGTTTCAAGAACTTAATATTAAACCACCGGAAAACAACCAGCAACAAAAGACGAGACATGTTCTTGGCTAATCATTCTTTACATAACAAAAATTCATATATTATTCACTTTTTGTACCTTTGCAATTCATTTTTACCTCTCTAATTCCCCATTTTTCCCCTCCCATCTTTCAATATTGATAGACATTCTGTTGAACCTTAAGAACGAAGATGAAGGCAAACAAGAATGTTGCAAAGTCAAACTGTCTCAGTTTGCATTCACGTTTTGGGGGAATACCTTCTGAATAAAGTGTAGAAACCTTTCCGAGTAATACGTGGGGTCCACAGCAGATATCGATAGAGAATCAAATTGAAGTGATTTATATTTATGTTCAATCTTCTTTGTTATATTGTATTCCTGCAATATATCAATGATACCAAGGTATAACACCACATCATACACCTCATGAAACATTTGCTTCTCTTCTACCCCAGGAAGTAACTCTGCTCTTGCAGGCATGTTCACTCCAAGCTGTATTTGTAACCTGAAAAAACACAAAATTTTAATAAAAAAAAATAAAAAAATAAAGAATAATCATTTCACTAAATCGATCTAATTTATAAATACCTTGCTGTTCCGGGGAGAAGGAGATCCACCTCAGCATCACCAGTAGCTGATGATCGTAATCGGCTTCCTCGTATATGTGGGCCCACAACTACACTACCATCTTCAGATCCACGTGGCACCAAAACAAGACCTTGGGGTGATATTTCATCTTCCAGAGTTTCTGTTATATCAAAAAAAAAAAAGTTTAGGGCGAACTTTATTGTTTTATTTAAAGGAACATAAATATGTACAAATTAAGCACACCTTCTTCTGCAACTATTCCCAATCCATCTGCTGTTACACTTTGGTTGTAAGACATTAAAGATTTCAGTTGTTGAGGTGCTCGATAATTCACACCAAGCAAAAGACTGTAATCCATGATATTCTGAGCTTCTAGAAACTTACTATCGATTTTAATTTGACTGCATACAGAAAGATATAAATATGGTCATAAATAGAAACGATTTTAATTACATATAGTCTGGTAGACATGATACATACTCTAGTAGAGAGTCACGCCAAGAAGGTTCTAGATAAAAGCAATAGTTTAGATCAAGATCTTTGAGTATTGTGTTTTCATCTATTTCAACTTTGTCTGCTGAACGCCCAAGTGAGGAACCTTTTAAATCAAATCTTCTATGGATCCTTAATTCGGTGCAGAACATATTTCCCATCACCACAAAGCGAAACTGAAATAATTATATCAATATGTTAGGAAGTTTGGGACAAAAAACGACATCATCTTCTGCTTTCTTGAAAGAAAATCTTTGTCAATGGAATTAAGTCTAATGTTACTATTAGTAGACTCGTGTTTAGCTTATGTAGTTTACCTTTTGGCCACTTGAGGGTTTTATCCTGTGGAGACCAAAAAATTTAGTTATGAGAGTGTTCTCATATGTCCGAACATGTCGGTGATAGTCTGGAAGCATCCGTAGAAGCACCTACACACTAACACAAGTAAGTGGAACCCTAGACATATCGGATAAGAAAAAGTAACAAATAAATTGGTCGTTAAAAAATAAAGAGATATATAAAATATTAAATATCCACGTATACATTAGGATATATACCTGTACTTCAGACTTTCGCAATGTTTTAATCATGAAACGATCATCTTGAGAGAGAAAAAAGACACTCCCACTTTTCCCAGGAGAAGAAAGTTCTCTAAGAGCATCATTTCCACAAATTGACATCATGTAATCAGCAGCATCGATCTTAAACATCTCCCTCAAGTTCCTAATGCAATAACAAATACAAAAAGTTTGTTACTTTTAGGATTTGATAAGATGTGAACAAGTGGACAACGAACTAACCTGAAAACCATTGGACAATAATCCTTCCACTTAAAATCCTCAGATTGATGAGTAGGTGTGAGTTGAGATCCTTCTTTAGGAAACTGCATCCAGAAGCTAGCCCGTGGGCCAAAATCGGATACCCGAACTTCCCGTTTTTGAACGGGTGTTATTTTCCCAACAGTGTATCGAATCCCAAGTTGCAAACTAAGCATTAAATCATAACTCCTATGACCTTTTATAATTGCTTCACCTGGTCTTTTAACTTCCCTAACTAGTTTCCTTTGTCTCCTCATTTCTCTTTTAGAACCATTTGAAAAACTACTATCAACTACAAGTTCACTTATTAAAATCCCTTGCATGTATTCTCTTTCAAGAATCGGAGTCTTGGTATCATCATCCCCATTATTGAAAGCAGCATCCGACATATAAGATGCCAAGTCATTTCCCATGACTTTTTCAATAGCAACTTCTAGACTCCATCTTCTTTCTAAAGACACATTGTTGTTACGTTGAGATGATGATCTTCCACCACCAACTTTGAAGTTTCCCATATCGATTGAAGACGCATGTTGAATACGTGAAACTTGGTTGACTTTTTGAAGGTCGGATAAAAGACCTCGTTTTCTCAAAGCTTTTAAGTAAAGTTCTTGTCTTGCTGGAAGTCTACACCCGTTTGGATAAAACGCGCCTTTTCCATCTTTTAACCCACGTGTCCATGTTCCAACATATCGACCTCCATCACTCCATGTATAAGCACCGAAACCATGCATAACTCCATTAGACCAGCTTCCTTCATAAGAGTCGCCATTAGTCCATGTAAACGTCCCTTTTCCAGACATTTTTCCTCCTTTCATGTTCCCTAAATACTCATTCCCATTAGCCCAAGTGTACTTACCCGGTCCATCTGGAGAACCCTGAATCCAAGAACCTTCGAATGAATCTCTGTTTGGGTAAGTTTGAAACCCTAATCCGTGTTTCCGATTCAAACGCCATCGACCTTTGTACACTAATCTATCCGATCTAACATATGTTCCTGTACCTTGCATATACCCACCTGAAAACTCGCCTTCATAACGAGCTCCAGAGGGCCAATGAAGTTTTCCATAGCCATGCCACATGCCGCGTCTCCATTCGCCCTCATACTTGCAGCCTCGTGACCAGACATATGTCCCTGAACCCTCGGGAACATTTCCGAGAAGATGACCGGAGTAACATTCTCCATTTGGGAGTTTCAGATCTCCATATCTGAAGGCGACTGATTCTGTTGAAGAACGTGCAGTTTGATCTCCATTTGAGGTGGTATCATTGTTACGAAATGATACGGAATCGAGAGATCTTGTTCTGTTTGAAAAAGATAAAGTTCTTTCGACATTTTCGGGAATGGCCACAGGGCCAGTCATGCATAATGTCTAAAAGATTGGACCTTTTCAATGGTGGTGGTTTATGCACATGCTAAGAAGTTATATTCTGACATAACACCACAAGTTTACTCATGTGACCTGTTCATAAGAGAGAGTAAAAGACAGAAACATTAAAAACTTATTATATATATAAAAGAAAAAGAATTTACAAGCAAACACCAAAGAATTAATAAAGAGTTAACAGATGAAAGTACCCTTTTCGGATGAACAGTGATCAACATACTGAACTTATTATATGATAAAACCTCTCTTGGTCCACATCTACAGACCGAATTTACTACTATTTGATGATAATGGAGATCGCTATCATTCACAAAAGGCAACTTTTATAGAGGATATTGTTTTCAAGGAAAAAATGATCTTTTCCCATTGAAATCAACCTTCAAAGATTTATATGCAGCATATATAGATATGTTGGGAGAAGATTTTAAACAATCAAGAAGACAAATTATTTATATATACATACAGATGGAGATACAAACATACATGTGCCTGTTTATGTTATCTAGGTAGTGTATGTGTTCTGGGTCTCGAGCACCCAAAGCTTCGGAGGATATGGCGGAAAGCAATTCGAAAAACCTAACTAAAATACTTCAACCTCATACAAAAAGGAATACATATATACATACATATGCACTCTTATAATCATGAATTGCAGCATAAAGCAAAAAAAAATGGGATTATTCTTCAAACTAAATCAGCTGCAAATTCAAATTCAAACCTCGAGTTCAACGCTGAGAAATGTTTCTTGCTTTTTTCTAACAACACTCAGAAAAAGTCAACTAATCAACTATAAATTGTTGAAATTGTTGACCCACAACTCCATTCAAGCTTTCACCAGATAATACACAATATATAGTAAGATTCCTTGACAATTTATGAGCGCCATAAAAGCTCTTATCACATCAATATAAGCAAAAAAAATCAAATAGAAATTCATAAAATCTAGACATAGATACGCTATATACGTATATACATGTAGAGAGAGAAAGTGTACCTGAGCAGAGTAGAGAGAGAGAGAGAGAAAGAGAGAGAGAGAGAGAGAGAGAGATTTATAGGGAATTCTGATAGATTCTTTACTCAAGCTTAAGCCTGAAGTGTAATGTACCTTACGGTTGACTTATAAATGGATTGAATCCAAAGTTGAGTGCCCTTCTTTGTCTGGAAATATACCTTTTACAAATGTTGGTTTTTGATTACCTTTTTGCTACCCTTGCTTTATCCAGAATACTTTCTAAAACGTTTCTCTTTTTTCACTGATTAATTGTTACACTTACTAAAATATAAAAGTAATCTTTTAAAACATAATATATTTAATTAGGGACAGGTTTGCTGAGTCAAATTTGATGCATAATTTACAGAATCTAATATATATGTCCCACAGTATGCAATGTCCCTAGTAAAAAAAGGTGACATCCCCCCACCCCCACATTGATGGATAGGAATTATACTATAAAATTCTCAATGTTTTTTCATGAAAATATGTGGGATATTTTATTTTCACTTAATCAAAATGTGTACGCAAAAAAAAAAAAAAAAAAAAAAAAAAAAAAAAAAAAAAAATATATATATATATATATATATATATATATATATATATATATATAAACTTGTGTACAAGTACAACAAGTTTGCCAAAGATAAAGGAGATAAAATATACGATAAAATATGCGAATTGATTTGATTTCATATAGTTCCCTTCAAGATGGACCATGAAGGTCACGATCACCAATCTTGCCTAGAAAAAGGAAGCATTATGTTATGAGAGCTTAGTTGAAATTGTCTAGCACACCTGATCGTATTGATGTATAAGGAAAAATGTTTGGCGCCTAATTCTTTGTATCAATGTATATGGGCTTTATCTCGTTAATGTAACATCCGTGTTCCAGATTGGTTAAACTTACTTTTATCAGTGACCAAAGATGGAGTTTTGGAGGAAACTTTGTGCCACAACATGGCGCAAGGATGCCCACGACGTGGCAATCGTTTGGAGGATCACATGTTTAATTTGGATCACCACAGCGTGGCCAAAGGTTGTCACGGCGTGGCAGCTGTTCTGGCTCAAGCTCACGATTTTTTTAGGGTTCCCTTCGTATTTAAACCCCTCTAACCTATTTCTAGGGTTCATAATCAGCTTCCAACACCCTTATACCTCTGAGAAACCCTAGTTATCTTTCCTATGGTGATTTGTGACCTTTTGGAGCATTGTGGGCTTAGAGAAAAAGGAGAAGAAGGTGCTCCATTGGTGGATCTTGCAACGAACCAACATCATCAGCATCCATCATAGCTTTTGGACCTTTGTAAGTGTCAAAGGCTCTAACTTTATGGTTTATTATGGTTGGATCTAGAGTATTATCCCATGTTCTTCATGTTTGAGCAAGTTTAGAAAGATGGAACTTATATAGTTGGCAACTTTATGACTCTCCTGACCCCTATGAGTATCATATGTTGTGGATATAGACTTTGGTTGGAGTTCTTATCTTTTGCATGAGTTTTGGTCATTTTTAGCTCATTTTGTCCTAAAATGGATTCTAAACATGTTTTAGATATGCATGTCTATAAAGCTTCCACCTTTCTAATAGATCTGGTGTTATAAACTCTTTCTGGAGTGGTTGGGTTAAGGACTTCTTCAGATTAAGGCTTTAATAGTTAAGACATTATGGATTTTAGCTTTATTTGGACTTAGGGTTTGAGATCTAGATCTCTTTGGGTGTCTTAATGGATAAAGATGAAAATTTTATCCATTTAGAGCATAGAATGGACCAGGTCTAACCTTTGCAGCTCTTGGAATCGAAGAATATAGCTTAATCCATTAAGTTGTTGGAATCTCAGCTCCCACGGCGTGGCGACTGGGAATTTCCCGTCTGTTTGATCGCATGAGGGCCACGACGTGGAAGTTGACTAAAGTCAACATTGGTCGTTGACTTTGACCGTTGACTTTTGGCATGGGTTGACTTTTGGTCAAATTTCTATTTTTAGAAGGTAGACTTAGGGTTTGCCTTGTGTGGTTTGATAGGAGGTGTTTAACACCCATCTTTTGGCGGTGAGAGTTGTTAGCTATGGTCGGTGTGACATTGAGCTGGGTTTTTTAGTCAGCTTTGTAATTTAGGTGAATCTCCTCATTGTATACGAGGGTTGAAGGCACCAATATCGGCCCACATGATTATGTTATGTAGAAAGACCAGGTAGTGGCACCTGGCAATCGCATGAAAGACCTGGACATGGCTCACGACAAATTATATGCAAGACTAGGGTCTGGACCTTAGCAATTATATGTATAATGCTAGATGTCTTTGTGATACTTGCATGGAAGACCAGGAGGTGGCTCTTGGCACTTATCTGTAAGACCTAGGTTTTGGCCCCCAGCTTGGAAATGAAAGACCATGATATGGCTCATGGCATAATGGCAATTATAAGACTATTGTTGGCACATAGCAATCTCTACTGTATGTATGGTATGTGGTATTTTAGGGAATTCACTAAGCTTTCTGCTTATGTGTAGCACCTGGTTCTTGGTACGTATTTCTTTCTAAGTATTTTGCATTTTTGGCCTTGGACTCGGCGAGTTGAAGGACCAACTCGCCGAGTAGAAGCGGGACGGGACGCGAAATTTAAGTGATGTACTCGGCGAGTCGGGTCCCGGACTCGGCGAGTAGACGCTGTCTGGACAAAAACCCTAATCCAAGGGTTTGCACCCTATTTAAACGACCCTATGCAGCCTCCATCGCCCCTTTATGCTCCCAAACACCTCTCATTGAAACCCTAGCCGTTATTGAAGCAATCTAAGGCATTTGGAGTGATCTTGGTGCTTTTGTGACCCAAGGAAGGAAGGAAAAGCTTGAAGGATCAAGAGGAGGCTAGAAGGATCCGATTTTGAGCATCATTTGCAGTCTACAGAAGGTATAAAGTCTATACCTTGTTTGTTCTTTTGATAGATCCTATTTTGTGGAGTTCTAGGGCTTTTCTAAGCCATTTTGGTCACCAACCATGATTGCAAGCATGGTTTGGGGTTGATGTTTCGGATCTAGTTCCTTAGAGGGGTTATAAGGCAGAAAGGAGTGGCTTTTGCACTCAAAGAAGGCCCCATGCATTGTAAGAGCTTGTTTTAGGACCTTTTGAGCTCAAAGTCCCATGCAAGCACGTAAAGGTTGTAACTTTACGTGCTAGATCGATTGTAGAAGCATAGATCTATCTTTTGATCAAAGGTTGTACATCAGAAATCGAAGATTTAGTGAGAGGATGTGACCAACTCGACGAGTCCATTCTTGGACTCGGCGAGTCCTGGGGTTCTGTCCCATATCAGTTGAGGGTCAAAAGGACCCAGTTGAGTGTGGAAAGGTTTTAGGGAGTCCCGGGGAGTGACCCAACGTTCTGGACTAAGCTATGGTTCTAGAATTCATGGGACTCGGCGAGTGCATGAACGGACTCGGCGAGTCCAAGGCAATCTTCTTAAGGATGAAGATGAACTCGACGAGTTGTTCATCAACTCGGCGAGTCGAGGACAGAACTTGTTCATCAGATGAAGGTGAACTCAACGAGTTGTTCATCAACTCGGCGAGTCGGATGAGTTTTCATGTGATGTTCATATGAGAGAAGAACTCGTCGAGTTGACGGCCCAACTCGACGAGTGGGGTCATGGATGAGGACGAGTAAAGGGTGAGGGACTCGGCGAGTTGACGGCCCAACTCGGCGAGTCGGGTCAACTGGAGGTTGACTTTGACTTGGACTTGGTTGGGGGGTAAGATGGTCATTTTACCCTAAGAATAGATATCAGTTTCTAACTGAGTGTTTGTGGGGATTGTAGCCGGAGGATTCCCAGAGCAGCAGCGGACGGAGGTTTCCCGCACAGATTATCAGCAGCTTCTTGTACGAGGTGAGTTACCTTCCAGTAGGGGTGGGTCTAAGGCCACAATGTCGGCCCACCAATGAGGAGTATTTAGAAGATGATTGTCTTTGTGATAATTATCTTGGTCTGGTTATGTGCTTAGTTATGAGTTATATCTGTATGATATGTTACGTGCATGATAGGGATAGCTTCCTTGACAGTGGTCCTTAGGACCAAAGGGTAGGTCAGTACCCGGATATGCCTGACTGTATGCTTTTATCTTGTTATTGTATGCTAGTGGTAGGGGGTGGAATAGTCCCCAGTTACCGGTTGAAAGATACCGATGATGGTTACCGGTTGAAAGATACTGATGACGATTACCGGTTGAAAGATACCGATGATGATTACCGGTTGAAAGATACCGACGAAGATTACCGGTTGAAAGATACCGATGATATTGTATGGTATGTGGTATGATGGGGGAACTCACTAAGCTTTGTGCTTACGGTTTCAGTTTTGGTTTCAGGTACCTCTTCGTCTAAGGGGAAGGAGCCGGCGGCGTAGCATCGCATCACACACACATGATTTTCCGCATAGAAGTTTTCTGGGACTGTACTCTGATATGTTATTAGTTTATGACTTGGGTTTCAGACATGATACATTGTTTTATGAGACGACGTGTTTTCACAGTATTTTCTAATGGATGTTTTTATGAGTTATTTAAATAAAAATGAAATTTTTGGGCGTCAATTTTAGGCTGTTACAAGTTGGTATCAGAGCCCTGGTTTGAGGGATTCGGACACACCCTCGGGGGTGTCTGGACTCAAACTGAGGGACTAAAAAATTTTTACAAAGAAAAATGGTTTTCTAAAATCTAAATGGAAGGATTTTAAGAAAGACGAGGTGTGTGATGCATGCGACCGACCGGGCTCAAGTAAGTTTTCCCCAAGATACCCATACTTGCTATGTTATGCTATATGATTCTGAGAATTGCATGCTAGAATAGGACTAAGGATCTAGGAAGATGCCTTGTGTGCCTGATATATGATTCTGAGAATTGCATGCTAGTTAGGGCTAAGGGTCTAGGGATGCCTTATATGCCTGTTGTATGAGCTGTATGCTAGGACTGTTTAGTCAGCAGTAGGATGGCCTGTATAGGTTATGCCTGGTTTGGTTACCCAATGCACGAATGCTGCTTGCTTTGTGCTATGGGGGTCCTGGCCATTTTCGACTAACTAAGGAGCAGATATGTAACAGTATCTGCGAGTTAGTTAGGAGGAAATAGTGGGGACTCCTGGTGCAGCTGATGGCGGAGGGTAGGTCGGGGAGTGCCCTAGGGAAGCCTAGGATGAGGTCAGTGGAAAGAGTGTCGGTAAAAGGGACTTGGTGAAGTCGAAGCAATCCTTGAGGAAAGTACAGGTAGATGTGGAAGGTAGTATGGGCCCGTACTACTAAAAGCAGAGGACCCGTACTCGAATCAAGGAGGGCCTAGATGGAACTGGGAACCTTGGAGAGTGCGTTAGACCTCTCGGGAGTATGTATGATCCTGACATTTATGCGTGTATTTTCAGCATGGTGACCACGCGACATGGAGCAGGAGGTTCCGGATCAGGATCAGGATCAGGCTCGGGTGCAGGATTCGAGCAGGTTGATGGCGGGCTGCGCGAGTTCATCGCGTCTGAGATCACGAGAGGCATCCTTGAGTCGACCCCTGTCATTTTCGGGTCAATCAAGGAAGGGATTGTTGAGCTG
The DNA here is from genome assembly GCF_052849685.1 of Lactuca virosa. Lineage (NCBI taxonomy): Eukaryota > Viridiplantae > Streptophyta > Magnoliopsida > Asterales > Asteraceae > Lactuca > Lactuca virosa. Next base: position 50,846,561 of record NC_136431.1, read on the forward strand.
ATGGAGGATCGCCTCCGAGCATTCAGGAGTGATATGGCGTCTAGCAAGGTGGGTACGCACACACTGTCCTTTAAGGACTTTCGAGGGAGTGGTGCACCAGATTTCCATGGGGTGAAAGACCCCATTGCTGCCAGGAGATGGATCGCAGACATCGAGTCTGTGCAGCTGACGAGCTTCTGCCCGGAGGGGTCGAAGGTGAGATATGCAGCAGGATGCTTGCGAGACAGGGCCAGAGATTGGTGGGAGTCGGTTGGTGACTCGTTGGGAGCCTCGGCTGTTGAGGCTATGACCTGGTCAGACTTTATGACTAGATTCAGAGCGAAGTTTGCGCCAGCTGTTGAGCTTCAACAGCTAGCTAGGGAGTTTTTGGACATGAGGCAGACTACAGAGACTGTGACGGAGATCACCGCCAAGTTCCGGGAGAGGGCATTGTTGGTGCCCCAGTATGCGGGAGATGAGGATATGAGGAGGACCCGCTACCATGACATGCTACGAGCTGACATTCGGGAGCATGTTAGTTTTTCAGCTTGCCCTACCTTGGATTCCATGATTGCCAGGGCTAGGGAGAGGGAGATTGATCTGGAGCACATCCAGAAGAGGAAGGCAGTGGAGGGGCTGGCGATTGGGGCTTCGAGGAAGAAGCCCAAGGGATCCGATGGTAGGCTGAAAGGCCAGTCTGGACGGGACCGCTGTGGGAAATGCGGTCGGTCACATGAGGGAGCTTGTCGCACTGGGCCGGGTTCAGGCTGCTATAAGTGCGGCAAGGTTGGGCATTTTGGCAAGGATTGTACTGCCCCCGCCCCCACAGTGCAGATGACAGACTTGATTTGCTTCCATTGCAATCAGAGGGGCCACAAAAGGGCCAATTGCCCGAGATTGTCAGCAGCGTCAGCAGCGGCGCCGGTCTCAGCGACGGTGCGGGTTGCAGATGGTCGGAAGGTCAAGGCAGAGGCTCCAGTGGTGCGGAGCCGAGCATTTCAGCTGACAGCCGAGGAGGCACGCGCTGCAACCGATGTGGTGACAGGTATGACTTCTTATTTATGTTTTATGGTTCGCTGCTGTGATTTTGGTTATGTGATGAATGTGCCCTGTTTAGGATCGTTCCATGTGAACGGTATCCCAGTTCAGGTATTGTTTGATTCGGGTGCCACCCGATCCTTCGTCTCTCTTGCGCTTAGCAAGAAGTTCCCGGAGTCTTCGGGCATGTTGGATTGCCCTCTAGAGGTCGAGATTGCAGACGACCGGTCGGTGCGAGCAGCAGAGGTCTACCGGGATTGTGTTTTGAGGCTGTTCGAGGAACGTTACCTGGTGGACTTGGTTCTCATACCTTTGCGGGGGAACAAGGTTATTATTGGTATGGATTGGCTGAGCCCCAATGGGGCAGTAATTGACTGCGCGCAGCAGTCAGTGAGGATTAGGGCCCCTGGAGGGGGAGAGCTGGTGATTCAGGGCGAAAGGCCACAGCGAGGGCCAGCATTATGTTCAGCAGCGAGAGCTAGGCGTTACCTTCAGCAGGGTTGCGCCGGTTATGTCGCCTATGTTATGGATACCCGGGAGATGAGTTGGGCGACGGTGGGCGATGTGCCCGTGGTACGAGAGTTTGCGGATGTATTCCCCGAGGAGCTGCCTGGGATACCTCCGGAGCGACAGGTTGAGTTCAGGATCGACCTAGTCCCTGGTGCGGCTCCGATAGCCAAGGCACCGTATCGGTTGGCTCCTCCTGAGATGCAGGAGTTGTCTACATAGCTGCAGGAGCTGTTAGACAAGGGTTTCATTAGACCGAGCAGTTCACCCTGGGGACCCCCGATTCTGTTTGTAAAGAAAAAGGACGGGTCGCATCGGATGTGTATAGACTATAGGGAGCTGAATAAGGTAACGGTGAAGAACCGTTACCCACTCTCGAGGATTGACGACCTCTTTGACCAGCTACAGGGAGCATCTTGGTTCTCCAAGATTGATTTGCATTCAGGGTATCATCAGATGAGGGTCAGAGAGGAGGATGTGCAGAAGACGGCGTTTCGGACGCGTTATGGCCACTATGAGTTCATGGTGATGCCTTTCGGGCTCACCAATGCTCCTGCCGCGTTCATGGACCTCATGAACCGCGTGTGTAGACCGATGTTAGACCGGTCTGTGATAGTGTTTATCGATGATATCTTGGTTTACTCCAAGACGCGAGAGCAGCATGAGGAGCACCTGTGGGAGGTTCTGGAGACTTTGAGGAGGGAGAGCTTGTATGCTAAGTTCTCCAAGTGCGAGTTCTGGTTGCGCGAGGTGCAGTTCCTTGGGCACCTTGTCAACCAGAATGGGATTTCGGTAGATCCGGCCAAGGTGGAGGCCGTGATGAGATGGGAGGTTTCGAGGTCTCCATCTGAGATTCGGAGTTTCCTAGGATTAGCCGGCTACTATCGGAGATTCATTCGGGATTTCTCCAAGATAGTTGTACCCCTGACCAGGCTAACGAGGAAGGTCATGGTCTTTCGTTGGGGGCCTGAGCAGCAGGCCGCATTCGAGACATTGAGGAAGAGATTGTGCGAGGCGCCAATCTTAGCCCTGCCAGAGGGCATGGAGGATCTTGTTGTATACTGCGATGCTTCCATCTCGGGTTTGGGCGCAATATTGATGCAGAGAGGGCATATCATTGCTTACGCTTCGAGGCGAACTACCCGACGCATGATTTGGAGCTGGGGGCTGTTGTGTTCGCCCTCAAGATTTGGCGTCATTACCTCTATGGGGTTCGTTGTACGATTTACACGGACCACAAGAGCTTGAGGTACCTCATGGATCAGCCGAATCTAAACATGAGGCAGCATCGGTGGTTGAACGTGGTGAAGGATTACGATTGCGAGATCCTTTACCACCCGGGGAAGGCCAATGTCGTGGCCGATGCGCTTAGCCGCAAGGCAGCGCCGATCAGGGATATCTGTCTGAGGATGACAGTGGTGACTCCGCTTTTGGAGCGGATCCGGGAGGCTCAGCAGGAGGCTATGAAGGAGGAACATCAGAAAAGCGAGCGGATTGTGGGACAGGTTTCCTCCTCCGACTATGATAGCCGAGGGTTATTGACATTACACCGCAGGGTGTGGGTTCCATACCTCGGAGGCGTGCGCCAGGTTCTGATGGAGGAGGCACACAAATCCCGATTCTTCATTCATCCCGGGGCGACGAAGATGTATAGGGATCTTCGTCTTGATTATTGGTGGCCCTGCATGAAGCGGGATGTAGCATGGTATGTGGAACGGTGCTTGACCTGCAGGAAGGTCAAGGCCGAGCATCAGAGACCACACGGCAAGATGCAGCCGTTGGATATCCCGCTGTGGAAATGGGAAGACATCACGATGGATTTTATCACCAAGCTTCCCAGGACCGCGCGGGGAGTGGATTCAATCTGGGTCATCGTCGATCGATTGACCAAGAGCGCCCACTTTATCCCGATTCAGGAGAGCATCTCGGCCGAGAAATTGGACGATATCTATATCAGGGAGGTGGTGGCGCGGCACGGGGTGCCAGTTTCGGTGATTTCAGACAGGGATGTGCGGTTCACTTCCAGGTTTTGGAAGAAGTTTCATGACGAGCTGGGTACTCGTCTGCATTTTAGCACCGCCTTTCACCCGCAGACGGATGGTCAGAGCGAGCGGACCATCCAGACATTAGAGGATATGCTGCGGGTATCTGTTTTAGACTTTGGAGGTAGCTGGGATACCTACCTTCCGTTGGCAGAGTTCTCGTATAATAATAGCTATCATGCGAGTATTGACCGTCCTCCCTTCGAGATGTTATACGGGAGGAAGTGTAGAACCCCGATATGTTAGGGTGAGGTTGGCCAGAGGGTCATGGGGAGCACCGAAGTGGTGCTCAAGACGACAGAGAGGATTCAGCAAGCTCAGAGCAGACTTCAGACCGCTCAGAGTCGGCAGAAAAGTTATGCCGACAAGCGCCGATCGGACCTGGAGTTTCAGGTCGGGGATATGGTTCTCCTGAAGGTGTCGCCATGGAAGGGCGTCATCAGATTCAGGAAACGGGGCAAGCTGGGTCCCAGGTATATTGGACCCTTCAGGGTTATAGACCGGGTGGGCAAGGTGGCTTATAGGTTGGATCTGCCAGCCAAACTCACACAGATCCACAACACTTTCCACGTCTCTCAGCTGCGAAAGTGCCTGGCGGACGACTCAGCAGTGGTACCCTTAGAGGACATTCAGGTCGATGACAGCCTGAATTACATCGAGCGGCCTGTGGCAATCCTCGACCAGAAGTCGAAGGGTTTGAGGAACAAGAGGGTAGAGCTCGTGAAGGTGCAATGGCAGCACCGGAAGGGCTCAGAATGGACTTGGGAGCCGATGGATGAGATGATGGAGCATTACCCAGAGCTGTTCCAGGATCGAGCAACAGACTTCGAGGACGAATTCTAAAATAAGTGGGGGAGATTTGTAGCACCTGGTTCTTGGTACGTATTTCTTTCTAAGTATTTTGCATTTTTGGACTTGGACTCGGCGAGTTGAAGGACCAACTCGCCGAGTAGAAGCGGGACGGGACGCGAAATTTAAGTGATGTACTCGGCGAGTCGGGTCCCGGACTCGGCGAGTAGACGTTGTCTGGACAAAAACCCTAATCCAAGGGTTTGCACCCTATTTAAACGACCTTATGCAGCCTCCATCGCCCCTTTATGCTCCCAAACACCTCTCATTTAAACCCTATCCGTTATTGAAGCAATCTAAGGCATTTGGAGTGATCTTGGTGCTTTTATGACCCAAGGAAGGAAGGAAAAGCTTGAAGGATCAAGAGGAGGCTAGAAGGATCCGATTTTGAGCATCATTTGCAGTCTACAGAAGGTATAAAGTCTATACCTTGTTTGTTCTTTTGATAGATCCCATTTTGTGGAGTTCTAGGGCTTTTCTAAGCCATTTTGGTCACCAACCATGATTGCAAGCATGGTTTGGGGTTGATATTTTGGATCTAGTTCCTTAGAGGGGTTATAAGGCAGAAAGGAGTGGCTTTTGCACTCAAAGAAGGCCCCATGCATTGTAAGAGCTTGTTTTAGGACCTTTTGAGCTCAAAGTCCCATGCAAGCACGTAAAGGTTGTAACTTTACGTGCTAGATCGATTGTAGAAGCATAGATCTATCTTTTGATCAAAGGTTGTACATCAGAAATCGAAGATTTAGTGAGAGGATGTGACCAACTCGACGAGTCCATTCTTGGACTCGGCGAGTCCTGGGGTTCTGTCCCATATCAGTTGAGGGTCAAAAGGACCCAGTTGAGTGTGGAAAGGTTTTAGGGAGTCCCGGGGAGTGACCCAACGTTCTGGACTAAGCTATGGTTCTGGAATTCATGGGACTCGGAGAGTGCATGAACGGACTCGGCGAGTCCAAGGCAATCTTCTTAAGGATGAAGATGAACTCGACGAGTTGTTCATCAACTCGGCAAGTCGAGGACAAAACTTGTTCATCAGATGAAGGTGAACTCGACGAGTTGTTCATCAACTCGGCGAGTCGGATGAGTTTTCATGTGATGTTCATATGAGAGAAGAACTCGTCGAGTTGACGGCCCAACTCGATGAGTGGGGTCATGGATGAGGACGAGTAAAGGGTGAGGGACTCGGCGAGTTGACGGCCCAACTCGGCGAGTCGGGTCAACTGGAGGTTGACTTTGACTTGGACTTGGTTGGGGGGTAAGATGGTCATTTTACCCTAAGAATAGATATCAGTTTCTAACTGAGTGTTTGTGGGGATTGTAGCCGGAGGATTCCCGGAGCAGCAGCGGACGGAGGTTTCCCGCACAGATTATCAGCAGCTTCTTGTACGAGGTGAGTTACCTTCCAGTAGGGGTGGGTCTAAGGCCACAATGTCGACCCACCAATGAGGAGTATTTAGAAGATGATTGTCTTTGTGATAATTATCTTGGTCTGGTTATGTGCTTGGTTATGAGTTATATCTGTATGATATGTTACGTGCATGATAGGGATAGCTTCCCTGACAGTGGTCCTTAGGACCAAAGGGTAGGTCAGTACCCGGATATGCCTGACTGTATGCTTTTATCTTGTTATTGTATGCTAGTGGTAGGGGGTGGAATAGTCCCCAGTTACCGGTTGAAAGATACCGATGATGGTTACCGGTTGAAAGATACTGATGACGATTACCGGTTGAAAGATACCGATGATGATTACCGGTTGAAAGATACCGACGAAGATTACCGGTTGAAAGATACCGATGATATTGTATGGTATGTGGTATGATGGGGGAACTCACTAAGCTTTGTTCTTACGGTTTCAGTTTTGGTTTCAGGTACCTCTTCGTCTAAGGGGAAGGAGCCGGCGGCGTAGCATCGCATCACACACACATGATTTTCCGCATAGAAGTTTTCTGGGACTGTACTCTGATATGTTATTAGTTTATGACTTGGGTTTCAGACATGATACATTGTTTTATGAGACGACGTGTTTTCACAGTATTTTCTAATGGATGTTTTTATGAGTTATTTAAATAAAAATGAAATTTTTGGGCGTGAATTTTGGGCTGTTACATTACGGTTTTACGTTTATGGTTTCAGGTACTTCCGGTTCTAAAGGGAAGGGCCCGGCGTGACTGCACTGCACCCCCAGAGTTTCCACATTGGCTACTTATGGTTTGTACTATGATGTTTACATGATGTAATCACTTGATTGGTTTTGGAACAGCTTATTTGTATGACTTATTGTTTTAAAAATGAAAATTTTATTCTGAAGTTTTTGGACGTTACAAGTTGGTATCAGAGCCTTGGTTTGAGGGATTCGGGCACACTCTTGGGTGTGACTGGACTCAAACTGAGGAATTGGTAATCTTCTGAAAGAAAAAAGTTTCTGAAAAGATTTTTATAAAGAAAAAGGTGAATGTTATGTGTGCAATCAGCTGAGCTCAAGTAAGTGATTCCCAGAATACCCATACAGGTTGATATGTTATATGATATGTAATACATTAATGCTAGATTGGGGCTAAGGATCTGCTCAGGATTTCATGATAGAATGCTAGGATAGATTTATTTATATGCATGTTGGTTTGGCTTTTAGAATCACATGCTAGAATGAACTTCAGATGTTAGGTAGAATGGTCTGATTAGGTAGTGTACTGGTTAGATTTTTCTGATGCCCGAATGTTGCTTGCTTTGTGCTTTGTGAGGCTCATATTGATGTGAGTTAATTAATTCATGAATATGTTAAGTTACATGCGGTAAATGTTAAGTAATCTTAGAATGATTGACTTGGCCTTATGACACAACTCTTGTTTGAGTCCAAACGATGTAGGGTTGAGTCTTTTAGTCAAAGGGTTATCTATGTTTTGTTTCATGTGATAGTATTCATGAAATAGTTAGCTGAAATCAGTAGAAGTTCTTCAGCAGCTGATGGCAGGGTGGGGTGAGGAACCTAGGAGAGCCTAGGAAGTGTTTAGTAGGTTTGGATGCGCTGTTTAGCGGGTATTTGGAGTACCAGTTTGAGAAGATGTCATAGAGGATTTCGGATGATTCTTGAGGAAAATATGGATAGGTGTGCAAGGTAGTATTGGGCCCGTACTACTGAAAGCACAAGATTCGTACGCGAATCAAGGAAAGTGGCGGAGAATCTAGGAAGCCTGTGGGATGAGGATTCTTTGGGTATATTCTGAGCGTTTGTATGATTGCTTTTCAGAATGGTGATGAGCACACATGGAGGGGGATCTGGTTTAGGATTAGGTGTTGGAACTGAGCCGATGGATGAGCGGGTGCGGGAGTTCATTTCGTCAGAGATGACTCGCGCTAATTTGGAGCAGACTCCTGTGATATATGGTACAATCAAGGAGTGGATCAGGGAGATCATGGATGAGCGTCAAGAAACGTTCTGCACTAGGATTGTGGAGCTCCTAGATGAGCTACTTGGGGCCTTCTGGGCCGAGATTACGGCAGGACAGTTCGGAGCGTAGACTCCCTCTTTTCAGGAATTCCATGCATGTGGAGATCCGAAGTTATTTGGGGCTAAGAACCCCATTGCTTGCCACCGATGGATCGTTGACATGGAGAATGCTCAACGAACGAGCTTCTGCTACGAGGGGGCGAAGGTGGGATTTGCATCCTGTCTTCTAAGATATCGAACTCGTGATTGGTGGGAGGAGGTGTTGGATTTAGTGTCTAAGCCTATAACTATAATTGGTATGTACTTGACCCGAGAGTAGCATGGTCCATTTGGGTTGCATGGCACCGGAACAATCTGAAGGATGGACTTTTGAGAAGAGGATATTTATGACTTATTAATATATTATAAGTTCTAATATATTAATATGAAATCATATCATTTAATTAGTATTGCTCAAGAATTAGTTTGGAGTTAATTTTGTGATCAAAAGAGACTAATTAAATAAATGGGGTTGATTGTGTAAATCATTCATTCTTATATAGTGGGCTTATGATCCATAATCCTTTATGTTGGGCTAAACCCATGTGGTGACCCATGGATACTCCATGGAGGTTAAAACCCATGGAGCATGAGGAATGTGGAAAGCCATGCACATTAGGGTTTGCATGGTGTAACCCTAGTTGTGTCACACTATATAAAGGACCCCATAGCTACCAAAATCGGCACCTAAGTGAAAGGAAAGAGGGCTAGCCGATTTTGAGTGCAAGTATACACTACTAGAAAAACAGCCTTTTACGACGCGCAATGTGTGTCGTAAAACGCTCAGACGACGCGCAAATGCGCGTCAAGAAAGGCCCTGTCATAACGAGAGACGACACGCTTTTGCGCGTCGTCTATAGACGACGCGCATTTACGACGTGCATTTACGACACGCAATGCGTATCATTAAAACCCCTGTCAAGAAAGGCCATGTCATAAATGAAGATGACACACATTTTTGCGTATCGTAAATTTAAATGTTTAAAAAAAATATATTTATATATTTATTAATTTTTAAATTAAATTTGCATTTAATGTCTCATAATATAAATAAAATACCATATACAAAAAATACAATCCATTGCATAAAATCTAATGTCATACAATTCTATTTTTTACAATATATGAATTTGCATTCATCTAATCGACTTTGTGTTTCATACTAACAATTGAAATGAAGAATGCAATGCTTGCATTTGCAACATCTTATCTCTTTCAGCTTGAGCTTTCTTTTCCTCTCATAACAAAATGTATTGAGCAAAATACCTAATTTGCCCCTCCACTAAGAAGATTCACTTTATTTGCTGATTTCCCATATTACCCTTGTCTAAAGTACTTGAATGAAGTGGATGTGTATCATACAAGCAATTTTTGAACCTGTAAATAAATTTTCCCATATTACCCTTGTCATTGCAAATTTCATCCTGCCAATTTTGAACCAGTAAATTAATTTCAAAACTCTATTACTAGATGTTGATAAATTAAACAGCCAATTATAAAATAAATACTAACATTTTTCTTTCTAGCCTCCAAAACTTATTCTAAAGGTGGTCGACTATACCAGTTTCTGAAGATTTAGAAGAGTCAGTATCTCCTTTCGCAATTCCATATGCTCTGCACAAACAGCTTTAGTAGGGACTTTGCGTTTCAAATTCACCTGTTAAAATGGAAAGCGCATATTACTTACTGTATGAGTAAGATAATAAACAACGGACGATAGTAATAAAAATCTGGCATTGAAGAATGTATAGAGGAATGGATAATAAGAAACCTTGAGCTCTTGTAAGAACTGTTCAACACGCTTAATAGTTCGCAATCCTGCTGAAGAGCTTGCAGCTTGCACCATTTGATCCAGTGCATAGGTTCTCAAGTACACCCGAAGTTGCACACAAGAAATAATGATACGATTTCCTTCAGAGTACAAACATGAATTTCATATATATGATATTTCTACAATTAATAGGAAAAAAATGAGTAAAATCAACAATTTTTAAAAGGATGAATAAATTAGGAGGTTAACGATTTTTGAGTGTGAAATATCAACAATGGGACAATGGTTTGTGTAGATGCAGATTCTAAAAAGAATATTGTGACAAATAATTGTAAACGAAAATGAATTTCAGAAAATAATACCCAAATCAAATAATTGTAGTAATTGTAACCGAAAGTGAAAGTCATATGTAGATGCAAATCTTTCTATAAGACGAATGAAAATTTCATAAGTAGGTTGATTCTTCCTCTGTCTAAAAAACATACCCAAATCAAAAGCTAAAAAAGTTTACAAAATTCAATAAATGCATCAAATAGACGTTGAATTGGAATGAGAATGGGACACCTGGTTTCATTCTGCATGTAACCCTTTGTAAGCCGGTAAAGTTAAGTACTTTCAAACTTGTATTACTACTTTTTTCAGCCCCAATAGTATTGGCAGCAACACTTCTACTGTTGCCCTTGCTTCAATCTTCATAGCTTTGAATCCACGTGGGGTAAAACATAAATAAGAATACAAATAGATTATTTTAACTCTTCCACCAGGTATGAATATAAGTAATAAAGTTCCATATACTACACACAATATTTAAAACAAAGAAAGATAAAAAAAAAAATCTTTTAACCATAAATATAATTTCCCACCTTGGGAACTCCCAGGCTCACCAAGCAAATCAAATAGCTTTGCAGAATCAAACAATATAGTTCATTCATGTCTCTAGATGCCCTAAGTCTTGCCCTTTCTTCAAGTGAAAGTCCCAAGAGAGCAAAACCAAGAAGCATGACCTGCATGCTAAAAGAGAGCAGCCTTAATGAGAAATTCATTTTCAAAACACTAACAAAAGCAATACGCTTATAAGGTCAATAGATTGGTAAAAATAAAAAATACATAACGTTTGAGATGCTGAGAAGAAAATGAAATGAAATGAGTGGGCAATTAATTGCATTAAGAGAAAGAGAAAGAGAAAAGAAAATTAAATTAGTTTACCTTTAGGTTTGAGATGCTGAGAAGACCAAGAGCCAAAGGAACTGCCTTTCTGATATTCTGCTCCCCATATTGTAAAAGATGTTCCAACGAACGGATAACCATATCAAGGCCAAGTTCCTCAGCCATTGCTACCATGGCTATACCCAGTACAGCTGGACCCTGAAAAGTTTCACCACCCTTCTCCAGGTGCTGGGCACATTGACCAAGAAAGTGTTGAACCTTCAAAACATTTCCTGTGCCAGCATAGGCACAAGATAGCAGGGTCATATCACAATACTTTTTGATCTTTTCATTGAAAGTCTTGGACACCTCAGCAGTAGCCTCCACACTGTCCTGCTTTCCGAGGTAAAGAATACCTAACCCAAGAGGTAATAGTCGGGTGAGAGGCTCCCCCAAGTCTGACTCACTTCTGTCCATCTTCATTGCAGGAACCCACATATACCAAACCCAATGCAATTGTTGTGAATGCAATAACATCCAACCCTGCTTTCAGGTCTCCAAGAATTGGACTCAGCTTGTTACGAATCTGAAAAGGAAAAAAGTCAAAAAACAAAACTGTCAGCAGTGTGTGTGTGTGTGTGTAAATTGTCAACAATAAGGAGGACTTACCTGTTCATTCTGGGTACCTGCATATGCAAGGCCGATACCAGTTATGGCTCCAATTCTAATGGAAGCGTCTTCTGTTTCCAGATAATCGACGAGAAGTGCCAAGGCCTGAAACAAAATAAAATAAAATGACAACCAACAACCAACAACCAACAAAAAGAAGTCGGAAAGAAAAAAGGAAGTGAAGGACTCACAGGGTCACAATCATTCTTGATACCACATTTTACAACCCCAACTTCTAACAATGCACCAGCAATCACGTGATTATCATTGCTGTGAAAGTACTTGTCGAAACGTGTTTTCTTTCCTCAAGTAGAGATGTCAATGAATCATGAAAAACACAGCACCCATTTCCTTCATTCTTCTTCTTCTTCATTCCAGTCAAGAACACCTCCATTGGAGGTGTTCTTCTTGTAAAGCACTAGTGATTCTTTTCTTTCATTCCCTGTAAAACAGCAAAACCAAAAACACCATCTAAATTTATTGATTAAATCTATTTTTTTAGTCAAATATCAAACAAAAAATGCCCCTTTATCTTCAACATTCTTATTCAGAAATAACAAAAAAAAAAAAAAAACACGGGCTTGATTTTCTGCAACGTGCTTGCTCTTTGAATTGTAGCTTTTCTGCTTCAGTGATTTCCTCTTCTTGATCAGACAAAGGCAGAGGACCAAGGGTGTGTTTGGTTGGGTGGAATGGAATGACAAAGGAATGGAATTGACTAAGTAATGGAATGGATGAGGTAATGGAATGCTTCATTACCTTTCCATTGTCATGTTTGGTTACTTGATGGAATGAAATGACTCATTCATCTATGTTATTTGGTATGTACAAAAAAGAGAAAGTAATGGAATAAAAATAATTTACAATGACAAAAATACCCTTACAACACAAAATTCATAGAATTCAATAAAATTTAACATTATCTATTTGGAAATTATAGTTTCTATTCTAAATGGTTTATATAAATAAGAACTTTTATTTATAATTAAAAAATCTATCTCATAAAACCATATAAAAGTCTAACCAACACTAACAAACTAAAATTATCATACTTTTCATAACCACCAACTCAGGCTTGAACACTCCAGAAACGAACCCTAAAGAAAAGACAAAACTACCCCTACTCCACCAATCAATTCCAGCTACGTACAACTTCATGGTTCCTGATTCTTTTTGCCTTTCTTGGTCCTCCTTTGATACACGAACAAGGATGGGGGCTTATCATATACACAACATATGTTCATCCCCCTTTTACAAAAATCAAGTTTTCTTATCATATTTATACAGCAAACAAACAATAATTTACAGCTCTGATTATATGATATCATTGGCACAGAGACAGAAGAACACGCAATGAATAGAACAGAAATTAGATAAACAAAAATAAATGCAGAGAGATGCTAAGCTTCACAAATGACGTTTCTTGATGAGTATAACTTCAGATCAACTTGAAAGAAATCTTAAAAAGGGGATTACCAGTAATAAGAATGGTCGAATGAAGCCCTATATAGAGACGATCTGCTGCCATACGTGGCTGATTTTATGCGATTTTGGAGATTTTGGTTGCTAATTTGTTTCCGATTTGGAGGGAAATCGATTGATATCTAGCTGATTTTTCTGCGTTCATGATATATTCCAGGGGCAAAATGGGAAGATGTGTAGTAGCGCTTGAATGGAATGAAAAAAAAATCAGGGGTACCCCCTTGAATGAAAACACCGTGTTCAGGGGGAATGGGATTCTCTTTTGAATGAAGATATCCTTTCCTTACTCCAACCAAACACACGTCTTGCCATTCCATTTGAATGCTTTGGTCCTTTCCTGCCTTAATTACCTCTTACCAAACGCGCCCCAAAAGTCCTTCCTCCTCTTTCGTGAGTTGATACCGATCGAACCTTTTCTTCCTTCCATCAAACCAGAAAAAAAAAAACGGAAATACCTTCTACGTTGAACTCCAAGAACCAAACAATCTATCATCGAACCTTTTTCTTCCTTCTATCGATCCTTGCTGCCAAGCACCCCACCGATCGCAAACACCCCTCGATGGCATGCCCTAATGTTGCCTTGACAAACGTTGACGACCGGGAATGGCAAGAAACGGTGGTTGAAGTGCGAGGGAAGAAGCAGGCGGCAGTCAATGTTGGGAGGGGAAAGGAAGAGCGTTGATAATTAGGGCAAGAGGGAAAGGAGAAAAAAGGAAGGCGGGTTTTTAATTTTTTAGGATTTCATTTCCCCCCTGTAATTAAAGGATGGAACACGCATTTCCATTAAAATTTATAAAGCGACACCCTCAGACGACGCACATTTTATTATAGGCACCCTCCGTGTTTTTTTAGACACTAATTTAAGGGCACGCAAAAATGCGCGACCTAAGTCCTTAAAATTTATAGAGAGATGACATTCTTTTTAGGTCACACACTTTTGCGTATCGTAAATCAATGCGTATCATAAATTGCGCGTCGTAAAAGGCTATTTTTCTAGTAGTGATACTTCTCTCAAGTTCTTCCAATTGTTGGTGGTGTTGTGTGAAGCATTTGAGGCATCACACTTGGGGTGCTAGGCTCTTAAAGGCTTAAGGAATCAAGCTACAAGAAAAGGTATGTCATTCTACTAGATTTTTGTATTGCATATACTTCATCGTATGCTAGTTAGGATGAAACCTTGGAAAAATGAAAGTTTGCATGTATAATAGAGAAAACATAGATCCAAGGTTTCTAGGGTTGCATGCACACCTTAGGAGTGTTAGAATGCTCAAAACCCATCAGTGGTATCAGAGACTAGGCTTGTTTTCAATTATACTTGATGCTAGTTGTTTTCAAAACTTGAAAAAATCGATTTTATGTTGTTTGAACAGTGAACTCGCCGAGTCCACTGACAGACTCGCCGAGTCCACCTTAAAAACTGACCAACTCGCCGAGTCAGTTCATGTACTCAACGAGTTGGTGCTCCTGGATGCAGAATTTCGAGTTTTAAAGCTGGAATTGGACTAGAATCATTACCCTAAACTGCTTTTGAACAAATAAACCTGTTTTTGATGTGGTAATGATTGTGATTATCCAATTTCAAAGATAATTGTCAAAGTTTCAAGTTTTATATTAGTTTATATGATTCTTGAAAATTGTTGATGTGAATTATCCATGCTTATGAGTTTTGCAAGATCATAGATATTATTTGACATTGCTTGTTAGTTTAATTATTGATCTAAATGCCTTTTAATGGAATCCATAACTTGTCCTCAAGTTATGGAATTCCAAAAGTCTTTTCCTTAAAAGTCATTAAAACTCATAAGTTATAGAAATGAAAGGTTTTGAATAGTTTCAAAACTTGCCCTCAAGTTTTGGAATTTGTAAAGTCACTTTAGAATACTTTAATTCCAAACCCTAGAATTTTAAAAGTTTAAAATTCAACCATTATATTTTATAGTATTATAAGTAAATTATATATATATATATATATATATATATATATATGTGTGTGTGTGTGTGTGTATGTGTGTGTGTGTGTATAAGATCAGGTCAGTCTTACCGTTAGTAGGCCTCATTCACGAAGCCGGTCTATAAGGGGGGTATAAGGTTTCCGCCTATAAAATGGCAGCTTAGTGGGTGTCCACTCTCACCCACCGCTTCCTTGACTGGTGGAGGGTCGTTAGCCAAACGGGTAGGATAGGACTATAATTCTCATTAAGTATAATGATAATAAAGTAACTAAACTTTTTATTTAATTCCCAATCTTAGTTACTTTAGGAAAATGTGAAATTGATGCTAATCCATGAAAATTGCACTTTGCACCTTACCAAGTCGTTGATGGAGCGTGTGTGGTTAACCGCCACATTAACTTGGACTAGTAAGGGTGGCAAAGGGTGGCTCGATGTTTATCATAAGATCAATGGAGCGTGTGTGGTTAACCGACACATTGATTGGGTGATAAAGTCCAGAGTACCAAACACATTTTTGCATGGTTATTCACACCTTATTTGTGATCCTCGGTATCCCAGTCACAAACCTGAAGGGCATAATCGAGATTTAAACATGCCATTGAATTGTTCAATGAATCTCAAAGGATCTAGGAATTTCAATCCACTTAAAACATAATAACTATTTCGTTTTTCATGGTGGAAATTGGTAAATCGTCATTTACGTACCTTCAAATATTTTGCAAGTTGGATCACGACATCCCTCTTCCAATTTGTAAAATATTGTGTTGGGTCCTAGCCTTAATATTTCATTTGGGTGTTTTATTAAGGACTCTTTATCTAATCTAAACTTGTCTTTCTTTATTTTCAGATGTCTTCCAACACTGCTTCTGGCTCAAACCCTACTGGCTCCTTCTCTCTCATGAACCTTTGTGGGAGAGTCATCTTTGATGGTTCCAACTTTAATGACTGGATGAGGAACATCAGGATGGTCACTCGTTATGAGGACAAGGAATATGTCCTAGAAAAGGAGCTTAAGGAAATCGATGAGTCTTCTGCTACTCCTAAGGAGACCGCTGAGTTTAGGACTCATGAGAAGGATGCCACCACGGTGTCTTGTATCATGTTGGCCACCATGACAGCTGAACTCCAAAAGTCCTATGAGGACTTCTACCCTTTTGAGATGCACCAGGACCTGATGGAAAGATACCATCAGAGTGCTCGTCAGGAGAGGTATGAAATCATCTCTTCCATGATAACAACCAGGATGAAGGATGGTGAACCCATCACGGGCCACTTGCAGAAAATGCAAAGGTTTGTGGACCGATTGCTAAAGTTGAATGTGAACTTTCCTGAGGAGCTGGCTATAGATATCATTCTACACTCCTTACCTCTATGTTATGATCAGTTCCGCATGACCTATCATATGAACAAGGAGGAGGTCACACTTACCAAACTTCAAGGGCTTTTGAGGACTGCCGAAAGTGGTCTCAAAGGTAAATAAGTTGTTTATACTCCTACCGCAAATGCCCCTGTTCTAGCAATTGGACAAGGGAAAGGGAAAAAGAGGAAGGCTCCCTCAAAGAGCCGCAAGGGAAAGTCTCTTGATGGATCCTCTTCAAGTGGGACCAAGGTTGGTTCTGCTGCTCCCTCTTCCATTCCTAAGGAAGCAGAGTGTTTCTACTGTCACGAAAAAGGGCACTAGAAGCGAAGCTGCCCTAAATACTTGTAGGATGTTAAAGATGGGAAGGTTAAGGCCACCCATGCAGGTATTTATAATAATCTATCTAAAAACTCATCACATTCTAACTCTTGGTTTCTTGACACAGGTTATGGAATTCACATTTGTTCTGATGTGCAGGGCCTAAAAAGAAGTAAGGATGTGGAGCACGGGAAGATGAACTTGATAATGCGGAATAGGAAGGTTTCACTTGTCACCAAGATTGGAGTTTACTCTTTATTGCTTAGTAGTGGGTTAGAAATAGATTTGAATAATTGTTGCTACTCGTCTGAAATGGCAAGAAATGTTATTTCCTTTCATGGTTTGTACAAACAAGGGTTTAGTTTTTCATTTGATAATGAATGTGGTGCTATTAATGCTTATTATAATGGTATTTTTTATTTTAAAGCATTACCTTGTAATGGTGTATATGAAACTGTGATGGTTGTAGACAACTTAGGAAATAATGTGTTGCACATTGATTCTTCCGATGAATTGGATAAAGCATGCTTGTGGAATTGTCGTCTTGGACATGTCAGCAAGAAGCGCATAGGCCAACTCCAAAAGGCTGGAGTTTTGGAGTCATTCGACTTAAGGTCAGATGAGACTTGCGAATCTTGCTTACTTGGAAAGATGACCAAGCCACCCTTCACTGGTACTTGTGAAAGGGGTGATGGTTTGTTGGATCTCATACACATCGATGTGTGTGGGCCCTTCAGAACCGCCACAAGGGATGCTAACCGCTTCTATGTGACTTTTACTGATGATTACAACAGATATGGCTATATCTACTTAATCAAGCATAAGTCAGAAACCTTTGAGAAATTCAAAGACTTTAAACAAGAAGTGGAGAATCAGCTAGGCAGGAAGATAAAGATTCTCCGATCCGATCGGGATGGTGAGTATCTTAGTATCGAGTTCCTTGAATATCTTAAGGAATGTGGAATTGTTTCACAGTTGACGCTACCTAGGACACCACAACTTAATGGTGTGGTTGAGAGGCGCAACCGAACCTTGTTGGATATGGTTCGTTCCATGATGAGTCGAGCTTCGTTACATATAGCATTTTGGGGGTATGCCTTAGAGACTGCCGCCCATATCCTTAATCTAGTCCCAACTAAGAAAGTTGCCAAAACACCTCACGAGATGTGGACTGGGATGGCTCCCACATTAGACCACATCAAGGTTTGGGGTTGCAAGGATTTCTTGAGACGCGAGACTCACGACAAGCTCGAACCTCGCAGTGAGCGGTGTATTTTCATCGGCTACCCACAAAAATCCTTTGGTTATCTCTTCTACAGACCGAGTGACAATGTTGTCTTCGTTACAAGAAGAGGAGTCTTTCGCGAGAGAGAGCTCATAGGCCAAGGAGACAGTGGGAGGCAAATTGACCTTGAAGAACTTCAAGAGTTAAGTGGTGAAGGAACCTCAAACACTAGCGATCAACCTGAGGAGGAAACTCTTGTCGATCCGATTGACGAGTCCGTACCTCTGAGGCGTTCCAGTAGAGTTAGTGTTCCACCTTTGTTATATGGTTTTCATATAACATCTGAGGGTGATACATTTATCAGTGATAGCACACTGATAAATTTGGATGAACCTAACAACTACAAGGAAGCCATGGCAGGCCCCGAGTCTGCTAAATGGAAAGAGGCGATGGACAGCGAGATTCAGTCCATGTATGACAATCAAGTTTGGAACTTGGTTGACAATGTACCGGGTCGTAAGACAGTCGGGTGCAAATGGATCTTCAAGAAGAAGATCGGCATGGATGGGAAAGTACACACTTATAAGGCGCGACTGGTTGCGAAGGGCTTTACTCAAACTCCGGGAGTTGACTATGATGAGACCTTCTCACCAGTAGCGAATATTAAGTCTATTAGGGTTATGCTAGCCATAGCCGCATTTCATGATTATGAAATATTGCAAATGGATGTCAAAGCCGCTTTCCTTAATGGAAAATTTGGCTGAGGATGTTTACATGAGTCAGCCAGAGGGTTTTGTCGATGCAAAGAACCCTAATAGAGTGTGTAAGCTTGAGAAATCCATTTATGGATTGAAACAAGCATCTCGTAGATGGAATCTTTGTTTCGATGAGAAAGTCAAAGAGTTTGGCTTTTTGAGAAGCGAGGATGAGTCATGTGTATATGTCAAAGCTAGTGGGAGTATAGTTAGCTTTTTGGTACTGTATGTGGATGCCATACTACTTATAGGAAATGACATCCCAACCTTGGAGGAGGTTAAGTCCGTGCTTGGGAATTGTTTCGCTATGAATGACCTCGGAGAAGCTGCCTATATTCTTGGGATAAGGATATTGAGAGACAGGAGTAAAAGACTAATTGGACTTAGTCAGAGTACCTACTTGGATAAGGTGCTGAAAAGATTCAGCATGCAAGATTCCAAGAAAGGCGATTTACTGATCCAGAGCAATGCCAAACTGAGTAAAACTCAGAGTCCGGGTACAGAGGCTGAGATAGATGAGATGAGTTGAATACCATATGCTTCCACTGTTGGCTCGATCGTGTATGCTATGAATTGTACTCGCCCTGATGTGGCCTTTGCTTTGAGCATGGTCAGCAGATATCAAGGGAATCCTGGTAAGGCTCACTGGATTGCGGTTAAGAACATTCTCAAGTACCTACGGAGGACTAAGAACTGGGTCCTTATCCTCGGTGGGAGTGATGACTTGAGAGTGGTGGGGTAAAGCGACGCTAGATTTCATATCGACAGAGATAATTTCCGATCTCAGTCGGGCTGGGTCTTTACCCTGAATGGAGGAGCAATAACTTGGAAAAGTTCCAAGCAGGAGACAGTAGCTAATTCAACTTGCGAATCAGAGTACATAGCAGCAAGCGAGGCGGCGAAGGAGGCAATATGGATGAAGAACTTCATTGGAGACCTTGGAGTTGTACCAGCTGTAAAGGAGCCTATGAAGATTTTCTGTGACAGCGAGAGTGCAGTTGCCTTAGCCAAGGAACCAAGGGATCACGACAGATCCAAGCACATCGACAGAAAATACCACTTCATTAGACATCGAATAGAAGAAGGAATCCTCGTGGCAAAGATGGTATCATCGAATGACAACCCAACAGATCCCCTCACGAAGGGACTGAGTAGGGTTAAGCATTTACAGCATGCGAGGCGCATAACTATAGTTATTATACTTATCCACGTGGGTGTTTTAAGTCGTACTTGCAGTTATAGTTATTTGATTTATCCAAGTGGGAGACTGTTGGATTTAGTGTCTAAGCCCATAACTATAATTGGTATGTACTTGTCCCGAGAGTAGCATGGTCCATTTGGGTTGCATGGGACCGGAACAATCTGAAGGATGGACTTTTGAGAAGAGGATATTTATGATTTATTAATATAATATAAGTTCTAATATATTAATATGAAATCATATTATTTAATTAGTATTGATCAAGAATTAGTTTGGAATTAATTTTGTGATCAAAAAAGACTAATTAAATAAATGGGGTTGATTGTGTAAATCATTCATTCTTATATAGTGGGCTTATGATCCATAATCCTTTATGTTGGACTAAACCCATGTGGTGACCCATGGATACTCCATGGAGGTTAAAACCCATGGAGCATGAGGAATGTGGAAAATCATGCACATTAGGGTTTGCATGGTGTAACCCTAGTTGTGTCACACTATATAAAGGACCCCATAGCTACCAAAATCGACACCTAAGTGAAAGGAAAGAGGGCTAGCCGATTTTGAGTGCAAGTATACTTCTCTCAAGTTCTTCCAATTGTTGGTGGTGTTGTGTGAATCGTTTGAGGAATCACACTTGGGGTGCTAGGCTCTTAAAGGCTTAAGGAATCAAGCTACAAGAAAAGGTATGTCATTCTACTAGATTTTTGTATTACATATACTTCATGGTATGCTAGTTACGATGAAACCTTGGAAAAATGAAAGTTTGAATGTATAATAGAGAAAACATAGATCCAAGGTTTCTAGGGTTGCATGCACACCTTAGGAGTGTTAGAATGATCAAAACCCATCAGGAGGTCGGTCGTGCATTAGGATATATGGTTGTGGTGTCCATGACTTGGGAGGAGTTTGTTACAAGATTCCAAAAGGAGTTTGCACCAGTAATAGAGGTGCAGCAGTTGGCGAGGGAATTTTAGGACCTTCGCCAGACTACTGAGACTGTGGCAGAGATCACTGCCAAGTTTTGGGAGAGGGATTTGTTGGTTCCGCAATATGTTGTGGAGGAGGAAATGAAGAAGGCAATGTATCATGATATTTTGAGGGACGACATTAGAGAGTTTATGAGCTTGTCAGGGCGCAAGACCCGGAATGACATGATTGTTAGAGCCCTAGAACAGGAGATTGACTTGGAGCACCTCGGGAAGAGAAAGACAAATTAGGTTCAGACAGTTGGGGTACTGAGAAGAGACCCAAGACTTCCGATCAACGAGTGAGGGGCCAGCAGGACCGGGGTCAGTGCAGCACGTGCGGGAAACAGCACGACGGGGCATGTCGATCTAAGGGTATGGGTTGCTTCAAATGCGGCAAGTTTAGTCATGTCAGCAGATATTGTCCCCAAGGAGCGAGTATGTTATGTTTTCACTACAACCAAGAGAGCCATAAGAAGTTCGATTGTACACGATTGTTAGATGGAGCGGTGTGAGCACCAGCTCCAGCCACTCTGAGGATTACTGATGGTCGCGAGGGCAGAGTGGAGGTTCATGTGGTGAGGAGCCGAGCATCGCAGTCACAAGACGAAGAGATATGGGTTCCATCAGTTGACGTCGCAAGTACGTGCTGAATTCATTTCCTTCATGCTCTTATTATTATTTGTGCTTATATATGTATGCTTGTGTATGAGACGCTACGTTTGGTTTATCTAAGTCTCCACCTCGAAATTATAACTTTCCTCATGATGGGCTAGACATTATATTTTGAGAATCTTCATATGCCATTTTGGATACCGAGAGCCGTGCTTAGAGGATATTCGGGTGAGCCGGTTTTAGGACTTCAACGTGGGAGACATCGACCAACGACAGAACAAGCCTTAAGTGGTGTAAAACCAACAACCGGTTCGATTTTTGGTAGTTTCAGCAAGGAATCCAAAGAATCCGCATTTGAGCATGCCACATTTGAATGCAGGACTTGTAGGGATGTTTCGTGATTGTGAGGCAATGAAGGATTGGTTTGATCGTGGGTGTAAGATTCATAGTTGTCAAATTCATACCTTCAGGGTGATTGATTGTATGATTCACATGGGAATTACTCCGTTGAAATTAGGTTGTTTGATTGGCTATCCACCCGTTTTGATAATTGATTTGTTTGTTCTTCTTCATTCGTTAAGGTGCTTGGAGATATCGAGTTTCGTTGAGATATTGGGGTATATTCATTCGGTTTTGGAATGTGTATGCACTAGGATTGACTCATCATGGAATGCGAGTCCTTGTAAGATCATGTTGTCGACAACTTTGAGTAGTAAGGTTGCGAGATGGTTTGGAAATCCATCGATTACATGGTTGGCAGAGTGCAGTTGATGTTGGATTAATGTCTAAGTCCATAACTATAATTGGTAAGACTTGACCCGACCCGGCATGGTCCATTTGGGTTGCATGGCATCATGCATTTGGATAGACTATAATGAGAGAAATAACACTTAAGGTTGGTTAATATATTATAAGTTCTAGTATATTAATAAGGTTATTTAATTAGTATTGATCAAGAATTAATTTGGAATTAATTAAGTGATCAAAAGGAGACTAATTAAATATATGGGTTGATTGTGTAAATCATTCATTCTTATATATGTGGGCTTGTGATCCAAGATTCCTTATGTTGGACTAAGTCCATGGGGTGACCCATGGATACTCCATGGAGGTTAAAATCCATGGAGCATAAGGAATGGGTAAAGTTATGAGTTACATGGTGTAACCCTAATAACCACCATATAAAAGAATCCCATGGCTCAAGAAATCGTGCACTAATGTGTGAATATGAGGGCTAGACGATTTCAAGGAGTGTTCCATTTCTCTCAAGTCATTACATGTGCATTTGGTGTTGTGTGAACCATTCGAGGTGTCACACTTGGGGCACTAGGCACTCAAGCTTCATGGAGACAAGCTACATCAAACAAAGGTATGTATTCTATCCATTTGATTACCCAAGTATCAAGTATTGTATGCTAGATAGGGTAATACCTTGGAAAGTTCATAATTGCATGTATAATAGAGAAAACATAGATCCAAGGTATTTAGGGTTGCATGTACACTTAGGAGTGTTAGAATGCGCAAAACTCATCAGTGGTATCTGAGCCAAGGCTTGTTTTCTTGTTATACTTGCAAAATTAGCTGAAAAATCGAATTCTATTAGTTTAAAAGTTATGCTAATTACTTGAAAAAAAAATTTTGACGTGAATTATCTTTGTTCATATGAGTTTATTAGGTTAATAGAAAAGTTAATTGATTATGTGTTTTCAATCCATTTTAATCTAAGAGTTGATTCTAAAATGTGTTTTTGTAACTTGTTCTCAAGTTATATGAAAAGTCACATTTAAGTTTCATAAAACTCATAAAAAGTTGGCAATGGTTACAAAAATGAAGAGTCTTGTCCTCATTAAATAGTTTTATGATTCCATAACTTGTCCTCAAGTTATGGAGGTTCAAGAGTCACTTCATTAAATGATAAAATGTGTAACCTTAATTAGTTCCATAAGTTACAAAAATAAAGAAAAGTTACATTCTTTTATTAGTTTAAAGTCTTCCATAACTTGTCCTCAAGTTATGGAACTTGAAGAGTTTTTTTTAATTAAAACTACTTTAAACACCGAAGTTATTGAATTAATTAGTTTTGAATATTTTCAAAACTTGCCCTCAAGTTTTGGAATTTGTAAAGTTTTCCCCATGAATACTTTAATTCCAAGTTAGCCCTTAGAATTTTAAAAGTTAAAATTCAACCCTTATACTTTATAGTATTATAAGTTAATAATAAATATATGTATAAGAGCAAGTCAGTCTTACCGTTAGTAGGCCTCATTCACGAAGCCGGTCTATAAGGGGGGTATAAGGTTACTGCCTATAAAATGGCAGTTTAATGGGTGTCCACTCTCACCCACCGCTTCCTTGACTGGTGGAGGGTCGTTAGCCGAACGGGTAGGACAAGGACTATAATTCTCCCTTCATTAAAAGTATTAATGATAAATACTAAGTAACTAAAACACTTATAAATTCCCAATCTTAGTTACTTAGGAAAATGTGAATAAGGTGCTAATCCATGAAATTACACTTTGCACTTTGTTTAAACCGTTAGTGGAGCGTGTGTGGTTAACCGGCACACTAACCTGGATTTAACAAAGTAGGCAAAGGGTAACTTAATATTTATCATAGTATCGGTGGAGCTCGTGTGGTTAACCGACACATCTATTGAGGGGTAAATATTAAGGGTACCAAGTATATTTGCATGGTTACTTCACACCTTGTTTTGTGATCCTCGGCATCCCAGTCACAAAACCTGAAGGGCACACTCGAGATTGAAACATGCCATTGAAAAGTTCAATGAATCTCAAAAGATCTAGGAGTTTCAAATCCAATTAAAAACCTAATTACATTATTTCGTTTTTCATGGTGGAAATTAGTAAATCGTCATTTACCTACCTTCAACTATTTTATAACTCGGATTACGACATCCCTCTTCCAGTTATTATAAGTTAATAATAAATATATGTATAAGAGCAAGTCAGTCTTACCGTTAGTAGGCCTCATTCACGAAGCCGGTCTATAAGGGGGGTATAAGGTTACTGCCTATAAAATGGCAGTTTAATGGGTGTCCACTCTTACCCACCGCTTCCTTGACTGGTGGAGGGTCGTTAGCCGAACGGGTAGGACAAGGACTATAATTCTCCCTTCATTAAAAGTATTAATGATAAATACTAAGTAACTAAAACACTTATAAATTCCCAATCTTAGTTACTTAGGAAAATGTGAATAAGGTGCTAATCCATGAAATTACACTTTGCACTTTGTTTAAACCGTTAGTGGAGCGTGTGTGGTTAACCGGCACACTAACCTGGATTTAACAAAGTAGGCAAAGGGTAACTTAATATTTATCATAGTATCGGTGGAGCTCGTGTGGTTAACCGACACATCTATTGAGGGGTAAATATTAAGGGTACCAAGTATATTTGCATGGTTACTTCACACCTTGTTTTGTGATCCTCGGCATCCCAGTCACAAAACCTGAAGGGCACACTCGAGATTGAAACATGCCATTGAAAAGTTCAATGAATCTCAAAAGATCTAGGAGTTTCAAATCCAATTAAAAACCTAATTACATTATTTCGTTTTTCATGGTGGAAATTAGTAAATCGTCATTTACCTACCTTCAACTATTTTATAACTCGGATTACGACATCCCTCTTCCAGTTATAAATAGGTTGTTGGATCCTAGCCTTAATATTTCATATTGGGTGTTATATTAAGGACTTTAGATCAACTATCTTGAATATCTCCCAAAAGATGTCTAGTTCAGACATCTATGATCTTCCCAAATCTCTTGGAACTTTACTTCCTCCACCTCCTCCAATTATTCTCCCTAACCCACAAGTTCAAGGTCACTCAAGCCCTAATGGCAAGAAAGGTCTATGTGTGATCACATCTTAGAGATGAAGTCACATATTGACAAGCTGGGAGAGTTGGGTGTCAAAGTCTTGAGAAAGTTGGATGTTCAATCACTTTCTAAGTCACATAGTGAGTTCCTTTGGGACTACTATGAAACAGACTATGACATGAACCTTAATGATCATATCTATTTGCTTGGTGCTGCTGAATCAGCAATGATTTGGAACGATAGTAAAGCAAATTTGATTAGAAGATCAACTTCCCAAAAACTTTATGGACAGTGACAATGGTGACACTGGAAATCCAGAAAAAGCATTCTCTTCCCAATGGAAAGGGATTGGCCATAGTCAACCCGGTTGACCAAATGGTAAGGAGAAAGGCTAAGTCTGAGATAGTCCCATTACAAAAGGGTCCATATGTTTATTTTGCCAAAGGAAGGGGCGTTGATTGCAAAGCTGCCAAGTTTACCTAAGGATGTTAAAGTCAATAAGTCTGACTCTACTTCAGGTAGAGCCCATTATCTAACTCTGTTAAGTTTCTATTCTAAGATCCTCATTACATGATGTGACTGGGTCACATGTTGATGTTTTCAGAATCAAAGAATAGAGAGAAAGCTTAAAGGAAGTATATGCTGATTCTGATCGCATAGGTGGATTTCGATCGCATCAGAATTTTGAAGCTGTTACTTAGGAGTTATGATATATTGCTTAGGAATAGATAACAACAAGCTTTTCCGTATGCATTTGCACTATAAGGTAAGTTTTTTCCGCAAAGTTTTGAAATAAAATAAAAGTTTTTAATTTTATATTTATTTTAAATATCCTTACAAGTGGCATTTGTGAAAAATGGTTGTTTATATGATTCCATTGATAGCAATATTTGAAAAAAAAATGGACTTGATTCTTTCGTTTGTGGTAGTGTCATAATTTACCAAATAAGGAAAGATTCTCATTCCCAAGGCTTCAGTTGGATAGAAACTTGGAATCATGCAAGTTGAATAGTATGATGAATGAGAACTTTCAAGCATTGGAAAATTAAGACTTGTTCACATGGATGTGTGAGTCAAATTAAGGACTAAAGGGATCGAGTACACATTCTTGTGCACTGGTCAAGTCCACCACAAAGCTCGTTAAGACTATTCGTCATGTTTACTAAATTTTAGTAAATATGGTTATACTTACAAGTTTAAGTATAATTCTGAAACATTGGAAAAGTCTCAATGTATGGCAGAACGAATGGGAAGAATCAAATTAGGCAGACAGATAAAAGTTTCTCAAATCTGAAAAGATGGGAGAGTACTTTAGTATCATGTTCTGTGATCATCTTAATGATTAAAGAACCACATCACAATTGGTCTTCTAAGGACATCTTAGTGCATTCTTATGACTAAGAAGAGGAGTCATGAATTGTTGAAATGGTTAAATCAAGAAGATGAGTCATACTTCGTTTCAAAACAAGTCTTAGAGTCATACTCCAGGACTATAAGTTGAGTGACATATCTTAAAGAAAGGTTTATAACACTTGTCAAATGTAAGAGTAAAAGTGTCCTACTCTTGTACATTTGAAGTTGGTAAGTTGTGATGTTTTGGATTAAACAAAGACCAACTAAGGCCAATTGTGTGAAGTGTTTGTCTTGATAAAGAATCCGCACTATCTCTTGAATATTTGGCAAGATAGTCTTATATGTCAAGAGGACAGTGGGAGTCTTAAAGATCCTAAAAAGAATTTCAAGAACTAATCAAGAATAAAACCTGAGGTTCTTCACTAGCACACGACTTGAGGTTTATAACCTATCATGTTGACATATTTTGTGCCCATTCTAGTTAAAGTTGGCTTTTCATAGGAGTTCTGAAAGTTCTCAATTGGTTGCATAACAACTTGGAAGCAATGGCAGGCCCTGTACTGCCAGGTGGCAAGAAGTTAAGATTGCATAAGTTCAGTCCATATGAGTTTGGATTTGTCATTATCCTTGTCTTGTGACTATGGTTTTGACGATTCACATGGATAAGAACACATACACCATAAAATCTAAGGATCATAAGGTTTCTCTCCGATTCATGAAAATGATGGTGAGGAAACACTTCCACCAAGTAGATTTGAAGCAGATGGCAAAAGGTCTAAACAATTGAGACTATGATTACGGCATCCCTTTTCATAGTTCTGAAATTGTTTAGACACACATGCATGCTATCTAAGGAAAGGTGTATGATTTTGATAAAGTTTTATCAAAGCATCTCGTATCAGAAATCTGAACTTTGGTAAGGAAGTCAATAAAGTATTGATTTCTAGAAGTCCAGCTGATTTCTGAGTACATGTCAAAGCTAGTGGGAGCATAAGTGTTATGCTAATAATCATCATGTTAGTGGGAGCATGATAATTATTGTTAGTGTTGAAAGTTACCAATGTTAATTATAGAAAACAAAAGTTTCAATTCGTGAGGCTGCAGGGATTGAAAAAGTTGTTTTGCTATAATTAAGGGAGAGGATATACTTCATTTCAGTTCTAAAGGCTTAGATTGAGACCTTAATCATCTTTAGTCAATAATATATATATGAATTTCATGTTGGATTGGTTCAACTTAAGGAAATTCTATATATTGCGTTCTCAAAATTTGATTATGATTACGGCATCCCTCTTCATAGTCAAATTTTGAAAACATGGCAAATAAAAATATTGTAGCAAAAGACTGGTCTAGAATCATGTCTTTATGTGAGACATCATGAATCGTGTACCATTTGCTTTGGGTACAGGATCGATTGCATGTGCTATAATATTTGTCATTTCTAAATTTTTTCCAAATGCCCAGAGGCATTAAGAAGGGAAAAGGTCTAGAATTGGATATGACTAAAATGATTAAGCAAGTGTCGAGGACAATCTGAGGTTTACCAAAGATTGGTTGCTCAGGGACAGTTGGAAGTATAGTGCTAATTTTGGAAGGACCATATTGACATATTCTGAAAAGAGGCATCTCTTATTCAGAAGTGATAGTCAAAATGAGAATATGGAGTTGTCTCCATAGGTGGAAGTTATCTGTGTAAGATTAGAAAACTTAATGCAAGAAGCATGTCCAAAGCAATGTACTTTGAATATGAGACTTAGTTTCCATGGAGTTGATCTCCATTGGAATACCTTATAATGACTGTTGACAAGTCTTTGTGACTTTGTACATATTCATTACAGGAGGGTCAGTGCATATAAGTTTAAAATCTAAACAGATTTCGATAAATGATAGGAATTTGAAATTCTCACATTTTTCGATAAGGATTTGGGTGTGTGAAATTAGAATCATTGAAATTATGTTCAATTGGTTTATTTCACAAAGTAAGGATCATAGACAAACATAGAGTGCATACTTGGTGTATGGCAAAGCTATTGTTTAAGAAAAACATAGTGTACATGCTTGGAGCATGGGACAACTAGTGGTTTTAATTCAAGTATAAAGTTGATAAAACCGAAACAATGAATAATGAGTAATCAGTATGGTGATAAATAAAAGTGTTTATTTATATTCATAGGGT
This sequence comes from Lactuca virosa, assembly GCF_052849685.1. Classification (NCBI taxonomy): domain Eukaryota; kingdom Viridiplantae; phylum Streptophyta; class Magnoliopsida; order Asterales; family Asteraceae; genus Lactuca; species Lactuca virosa. Next base: position 50,875,283 of record NC_136431.1, read on the forward strand.
TTGATACCATATTTGATTCATTTATTCTTGTGTTTCACTTTGCATGTTTTGACTTCCAGAATAACTAAGTCGCTCTTCCTGAATGATTAAGTTATTCAAACCATCCACAGTCGGTCATATGTTGGAAGTAGATATGAATCAAGACTGTCATGGGTTGGTTTGTAGAGGTCCAAGTTGGTGGACAAAGTGGTGCTACAACACTCATGAGTGCTCATAAGTTCTGAGTATTGGATTCAACCCGCGCTCATTTGAATCACTTCATGGATTTTATCACGAGTGATCATGAGACGATAATATCTTATATTCTTCAAACCTAGAGATATGAGTTGTTACTATGAGTTGGTTGTACATTGATTGCACGAAAACGCATTCGGTAACTCGATGTTATAAAACGTGCCTTTGTGTATGATTCAACAAGTAGTAGAACAAGCCATATGAGTCGAAGTTTATCCATTCCTTTTACCTTCTGGATAAAAGCGATATCTGTGGGCCCCTCGATGATTTAAAGATGATACATGTGAGTGCTTGGCCAAGCCAGGACTGATTTGATTTGTTCAATCAGTCAGTCATCATGAATCGGAAATCGGGAAACAACAAATGGACAGAGAGAATGATTGATAATCCATGTATCAGTCCATATGATATCTAGAATGGAGGAATATATGATCCCTTATCTAATGGACAAGTCATTGACAAAGGTCAGAGTTCATGGACAAGGTCAGAGTTCGATAGAAGCTTTTGAGAGCTACGATTGCTGATCGGTTCCTAAAGTCATACGCAATAATAGTTTTAGACTTATCCAAGTGGGAGAGTGTTGGATTAATGTCTAAGTCCATAACTATAATTGGTAAGACTTGACCCGACCCGGCATGGTCCATTTGGGTTGCATGGCATCATGTATTTGGATAGACTATAATGAGAGAAATAACACTTAAGGTTGGTTAATATATTATAAGTTCTAATATATTAATAAGGTTATTTAATTAGTATTGATCAAGAATTAATTTGGAATTAATTAAGTGATCAAAAGGAGACTAATTAAATATATAGGTTGATTGTGTAAATCATTCATTCTTATATATGTGGGCTTGTGATCCAAGATTCCTTATGTTGGACTAAGTCCATGGGGTGACCCATGGATACTCCATGGAGGTTAAAAATCATGGAGCATAAGGAATGGGTAAAGTTATGAGTTACATGGTGTAACCCTAATAGCCACCATATAAAAGAATCCCATGGCTCAAGAAATCGTGCACTAATGTGTGAATATGAGGGCTAGACGATTTCAAGGAGTGTTCCATTTCTCTCAAGTCATTACATGTTTATTTGGTGTTGTGTGAACCATTTGAGGTGTCACACTTGGGGCACTAGGCACTCAAGCTTAATGGAGACAAGCTACATCAAACAAAGGTATGTATTCTATCCATTTGATTACCCAAGTATCAAGTATTGTATGCTAGATAGGGTAATACCTTGGAAAGTTCATAATTGCATGTATAATAGATCCAAGGTATTTAGGGTTGCATGTACACTTAGGAGTGTTAGAATGCGCAAAACCCATCAGTTGAATCCAAGTGGGGGAGAACCGTTTGGATTAACGAGATGGTATCCAGGCGCGAAACAAGGAGGAGTTCCATACCTTAGGCAAGTTGAGATCCAATTCTTATCATGGTATGGACTGAGGTTGGCATAAGGAATGACGGTTCAGGTTGCCTTGCCGAATACGTGACGCATCGGCAAGGGCGCATGACGGATATGTGATTAGGTGCAAGTTGAGGGTTCTGTTAGATCCTCCCTACCTATTCTTGTCTAATTAAGGCTTTGGGTTTCGAAGCATGACCCAAACAGTTGATTGAGGTATAGTCAGGTGAGGTTTTGACTCATGATTTAATATGGTATGGTAGATGGATGGCAAGGCCATGGGTTGAGTCCATGCTTGTTGTGGAAGTGTTGTAAGACTGCGGGGTGGCCGTAGCATTCACTGGGTTGGCATGTAGTGCTAGAAGTGTTGTAAGACTGCGGGATGGACGTAGAACTCACTAGGTTGGCAGGTATTGGTAGAAGTGTTGTAAGACTGTGGGATGGCCCGTAGCATTCATCTGGTTAATGAGAAGTTATGAGGGTGTTTTGAACCTATGATTTGGATTGTAGTTCTCTCAAGGTAAGATTTGACCATGGCAGGATGGGTTGTGAGACTGTGGAATGACCACAACATCAAGGGGATCGTGGAAGGATGTAGGTCGATATGGGGCCGGTTGTGACTTAAGACTACGACTGGGCCGGTAGCATTCACTTAGAAGTGAAGTGGACTATTTTATGTGTGTGTGCTGGTCGGTTAGATCGCTCATGGAGGATTGTTGGAGCCATGTTGGCAAGCAGGTTTGGATAGTTTCTGTCAGATAAGACTTTTGGTTAGAGTCTCGTGGTACGATTATGAGTGAGGCTATCAACCTTAGCAACCGGTTGGGAAATTTGGCGCTTCGGAAAATTTGGTGGTTCGGTTTGGAACTCAAGAGATCTCGGGTTGATCGGAATTATGAATGTTTAGTTAGCAGAATGAGATAGTGTGTTGGTTGGGCACCAATGTTCGATATTTTGGCAGAATCTTCAGGATGAGTTGGGTACTAGAGTGCATTTTGGCACAACCTATCATCCCCATACCGATGGGCAGAGTGAGAGAAACACACAGACTCTGGAGGGTATGTTACGAGCTTGTGTTATTGAGTATGGTGGTAATTTGAATAATCACTTACCCTTGGTGGATTTTCCTACAATAATACTTACCATTCCGGTATCGACATAAACCATATGCTCTCCGGGAGTAAATGTCGTACTCCCACATGTTGGTTGGAGCCATGCGAGAAACAACTTGCAAGTTTAGAAATTGTGCAAATTACAGAAGATAAGGTGAGTATAGCTCGTGATCGTTTGTGAGTAACTCAGGAAAGACAAAAGAAGTACTCGGACCAGAAAGATAGATCGAATACTGTAACACCCCGACTCGCAGGTATAACTTCTCAGTCTTGCATTTCTAATTGGAAGGTTGAATCGATGATTTGGATGCCCTGACTCGTCGAGTAGGCACGGTTTTGGTCGTGGGTTTTAAGTAACCAACTTGACGAGTTGGAGGACAGACTCGACGAGTTGGAGCTGGAATGAGAAAACCCCAATTTCAGGGTTTGCACCCTATTTAAAGGACCTTAAGTCCCTTCCTTCAGCCCCCTTATCACTTGTTGACGGCTAAAAGGAAACCCTAATCGATCTAGACTCCATTCTTGAGTGTGTGAGGAGCTAAAGTGTGTTTTGGTGCTTTCATTAAGAGAACTCAAAGATTTGGAGGCTTGGATTGAAGAAGAGGAAGTGGATCTGCCATCCACATCGTTTTGGGAGCAAGCCTGAGGTAAAAAGCTTGTACCTTGACCCTTTCATACTTAGACCTCTTTATGTTAAGATTAGGGCCATTTTAGCTTGTTTGGTGTTTCATTTCGGGTAATGATCATGATCTGAAGTTGCAACTTCAGATCTAGACTCATCTTGGTTCTTATGGTCATAAAGTTTCAGCCTTTAGCAAGATAATGCCTTATCCTCACTTAGAACCTCTTCTCTAGCTTGATTTTGGCCATTAGCACCTTGCATGTACGTAAAGTTTGCAACATTAAGTAGGAAGTATGCTCTAGGAACTCAGATCTGCAATATGGAGCTTTGGGGTGGCTTATAAGCATCTGAATGGAGGAAGGACTGAAGAGACTCAATGAGTTTCATGGCTAACTCGGCGAGTCCGATGAAGATTAGCCTTGAAGGTTTCTGCATGAACTCGGCGAGTCAGTAGGATGACTCGACGAGCCTGTTAGGGTTTCCTCGACTTCTGATAACGCATAGACTCGACGAGTTGGTGGTAAACTCGGCGAGTCAGTGAGGGTTTTATGACCTTCTGAACCCTTAAGGAACTCGACGAGTTGCTAGCTGCACTCGACGAGTTGGGTCAACATGGACTGTTGACTTTGACCGTTGACTTTGACTTTGACCAAGGGTTGACCAGTTTGACCTCTGGGGGTATTTTAGTAAATTGGGAATGTATGGGAGTGGTCTCATGGAAATTATAAGTGGTGGAGTTCGTGGATGTGGTTCGAGAGTTTGAGCTTATCACTTCAGTTTGACAGTTGTGAGGTGAGTTTTCCTCACTATGATCAAGGGTCTAAGGCACCAAGGCCGACCCTTTTTGATTGTTACTCTGTAATGTTATGCTAGTATGAGTTGTTAGATTAGCATCCTGAAAGATAGGATGGTATTATGTTGCTATGATCTATAGATCAGTATCCTGGTAGATAGGATGATGTTATGCTAGTGTGATCGGTTAGATCGATTTGTATGTCTATAGATTGTTATATGATTATCTGATATATGTGAACATGTTGATTGGTGGTTGAGGCTCCTCTGCTTTGTGCGAGAACCAACAGACCTGGGCATTCCAACCCGATGGTTGTGTGCCGTGAGTATTCCAACCCGAGGATGATTGGACTCGTAGTATGAGGGCATTCCAACCCGATGGTTGTGGGCCTGGAGTATTCCTTCCCGATGATGAATGGACCTATAGTATGATTGGCATTCCAACCCGATGGTTGAGGTCCTGGGGTATTCCAACCCGATGGTTGATTGGAACCATAGTATGTTGTTTGTGTTATATGTATGTTGATGTGCGTATGGGTATTTTGGGGGAACTCACTAAGCTTCGGGCTTACAGTTGTTGATTTTGTTTCAGGTACTTCTGATGATCGCGGGAAGGCGAAGGCATGATCGTACACGTCATGTTGTTTATGATTTGATTCTGGGATATTTTGACACTAAAGTATTTTGAAAACAACTTTTGTAATAATCAATGTTTTGGGATATTTTATAAGTTTAAATTTGGCATGATTTTTATGGATGTTACAAAGACTTTCGAGGTGGGTGATAAAGTTATGTTGAAAGTCTCACCTTAGAATGGGATTATTCGTTTCAGGAAAGGAGGCAAGTTAGGTCCCCAATATATTGGTCTCCTTGTGGTGTTGGAGCGTATAGGCGACCAGGCTTATAGATTGGAGTTACCATCGAAATTAGAGGGGATTCATGATATGTTCCACGTATGTTACTTGCAAAAATGCCTAGCTGAGGAACCGGGTATCTTACCCTTCGACGAGTTATGGGTTGACAATTCTAAACGATTGGTGGAAGAGCCCGAAGCAATCTTGGAGCAGGAAACCAAGCAGCTACGAAAGAAGCGGGTGAAACTTGTGAAGGTCTTGTAGAAGAACAAACACAGAGGCGGAATGACTTGGGAGCTAGAGGATGATACGAGGGATCGTTACCTTCACCTGTTCATTTCGGTTCCTGATTTCGGACGGGATCCTCTTAAGGAGGTGAGGATTGTAATGACCCGAACTTTCCCAATCCGACATCGAGGTTAGTTTTTTGTTACGTATCATTGTTAAGTTACTTTTAACAAGGTTAAAACTAACTTTTAGGGGTCAAAGTGCAAGAAAACTATGCTTGATCATATACATGGGTCATGGAGTCATTTTCCCACACTTAAAGGGCCTAAAATGAAAGTTATGATGTATTTAAGTAACCCCTAACCCTAAATCCGGGAATAAACCCTAATCGGCAGCCTCCACACTACTTTGAAGTGAGTTCTTGAGTACATTTCCTTTCTTGAAGTGGTGGTGAAAATCTAAGAAGGTGTGGTGGTGATTTTGGTGCTTTCAAGTGGAGATACTTCTTTGTTGGGTTCAAGACTTATTCCTTGCTTCTTCTCCTGGAATTTTATCACATTTCAAGAGGTATAAATGACTTTTTACCATCCATCTCTATTTTTCAAGTCCTTGTCTTAATCCTTGAAGTATTTGGTGATGTTTATAAATTTAGAAATCTGGACAAAATTTTAGATCTGTTTTGCAAGGGCTGTAGAGCTCGATCTACTCTGAATTAGATGATGCCCTAAAGAGATGAAATTGAAGGAAGTCAAGTCTAGTTTCCATAAAGTCCAATAAAACCCCTTTTGGAGTTATAGATTCTGTTTTACACCCAAAACACGGAACATGGGTCGGGTTGTGAAACATCAAAATATGAAACTTAGATTTTGTTTTCTGTTTTGATTTCTTGTTTCCAATCAGGATTTTTTGTAACCTTTTAGGTTTCTTAGTGATCTCTTGGAGAGTGTCTTCCTCAATTCATTTATTCCCATAACTTGGATTTGAGGTGAGTCATTTCTTGTGTGGTTTTAGCACTAGTTTGGAAGGATAACATACACCTATGTTGTGTTCTTGTCTTTTGATGTTGTGTGAAGTTTGAAACTGATTTTCTAAGGTAGAATTAAACCTGGACATATAATATTAATGAGGACACAATTGAACTAGGTAATTGATGTATGCTAGAACCTTGAACCAATCAATTGATGCAACATGTGAGTGTTAGGTCCATAAGAGAAGTGAGGACTTTTGTTAGGTCCATGGTTTGGATCACCACTTCGTGGCTGCTGATTTGGCCCAAGACCATGATTCTTTTAGGGTTCCGTTCATATTTAAACCCTCTAAGTTATTTCTAGGGTTCATAATCAACCTCCAACACCCTTATACCTCAGAGAAACCCTAGCCATATTTCCCTTGATGATTTGTGACCTTTTGGAGCATTGTTGGCTTAGAGAAGAAGGAGAAGAAGGTGCTCCATTGTTGGATCTTGCAAAGAATCAACATCATCAACATCTCTCATAGATTCTGGACCTTTGTAACTGTCAAAGGCTCTAACTTTACGGTTTATTATGGTTGGATCTAGAGTATTGTCCCATGTTCTTCATGTTTGAGCATGTTTGGAAAGATGGAACTCATAAAGTTGGCAACTTTATGACTTTCCTGAGCCTTATGAGTATCATATGTTGTGGATGTAGGCTTTGGATGGAGTTCTTATCTTTTGCATGAGTTTTTGTCATTTTTAGCTCATTTTGACCTAAAATGGATTCTAGACATGTTTTGGCTATGCATGTCTATAAAGCTTCAACCTTTCTAATAGATCTAGTGTTATAAACCCTTTCTGGAGTGGTTGGGTTAAGGACTTTTTCATATTAAGGGCTTAATGGTTAAGAAGTTATGGATTTTGGCTTTATTTGGACCTAGGTTTGAGATCTTGATCTCTTTGGGTGTCTTAATGGATAAAGTTGGAAACTTTATCCATTTAGACCATAGAATGGACCAGATATAAGATTTGGAGCTCTTGGAATCAAAGAATATAACTTAATCCATTAAGTTGTTGGAATCTCAACTCCCACGGTGTGGCCATATGTCGCCATGGCGTGGCGACTGGGAATTTCCCGTCTGTTTGATCGCAAGAGGGTCACGATGTGGCCAAGGAAGACCACAACGTGGCAGTTGACTAAAGTCAACATTGGCCATTGACTTTTGGCATGGGTTGACTTTTTCTCAAATTTCTATGTTTAGAAGGTAGACTTAGGGTTTGCTTTGTGTGGTTTGATAGGAGGTGTTTAACACCCATCTTTTGGCGGTGAGAGCTGTTAGTTGTGGTCGGCGCGGCATTGGGCTGGGTGTTTAGTCGACTTTATGGTTCAAGTGAGTCTCCTCACTGTATACAGGGGTCGAAGGCACCAATGTCGCCCCATAGCATTTTGTTATGTAGATAGACTAGGTGGTGGGACCTGACAATTACATGAAAAACCTGGACATGGCTCCTGGCAAATTATATGAAAGACCAGGGTCTGAACCTTGACAGTTATATGTATAGTGCTAGTTATCTTTATGATACTTGCATGGAAGACCAATAGGTGGCTCTTGGCATGTAACATCTCAAAAAAATCCAGCTAAAAAATTTCTTCTTAATTCATTCCAAAACATCCAGTAATCATGTCAAAACAACCAAAAGTGTATCGTAGTGAAATATCATCAGAGTACAAAATCCCAAAATCACATAATACAGAAAACATGGGCGGATGCGGTGCGATCAAGTCGGGCCCTTTCCTTTCGAGCAAGAAGTACCTGAAACATAAACTGAAAACCATAAGCACAAAGCTTAGTAAGCTCCATAAAAATACCCCATACCATACATACATAATAGTCAAAACATAATTGGGTCTATTTCACCCCCCTTCAGTCTCTTTTTCAACCGGTATTGGGTATATTTCACCCCCTTCGGTCTCTTTCAATCGGTACTGGATCTATTTCACCCCCTTCGGTCTCTTGCAACCAGTATTGGGTATATTTCACCCCCTTCGGTCTCTTTCAACTGGTATCGATTCTATTTCACCCCTGTAGCTACCATACAGTCATATCAGTAAGAGTCATAGAGGCAACAAGCACTTACAGGCATAGTAGGAAATTGTCACGAAGACAACTATCATCCTATAAACATAATTCAGTGGGCCGACATTAGTGCCTTTGACCCACGAGTATAGTGAAGGAACTCACCTCAGTTAGAAGATAAGAAAATCACACTTGCCGAATCGTAAAATCCCCACACTAGAATCACAAGTAATATAACCCTAATTAGCCATTAGGTTATTAACTCAAACTAGGAGTCCAAATCCTTAATCCCGACTCTTAAGGGTAAAAGGTTGTTTTAACCTTCTCTTATTGGTCCCAACAACACGCGATCCAAACCCGAACTAGCCCAAAGTCCAAAAGACACACAAGGCCTAATATGGGCTCAAATCCATAAAGGCCCAACTCAAAAAGACTTGTGGCCCAATCAAGGGCCCAAAACCCTAGAGTCCAAGGTAGCCCAAAATCAAAAGCACAAAGAGCCCCCTGGTAAGTGCGCTAAGCATACCACTAGTATGCCCGACGTACTCGATTGCTATATATGGGTCGGGATCCTAGGCGCGTACGCTCAGTGTACGCCAGAGATACGCCCCAGTTGGCCAAAACCTTCTTTTAAGGTCTTAATATGTTAAGACCTAACGTCCAACTTCAGATCCAAGTCTAATAAGACACATTAAACCATAAAGTTGTAATCCTTATGCTTTTGCATGGCTTGATAAGTTCCAAAACCTAACTTAAACACTTTATCCACATGAAATGACACCAATCTTTGCATGCTTCATCAAAACCCATCAATATGACATTTTTATGCACTCACAACATCCAAAATGCTAAGATCTACATTCTAAGCTCATGGAGTAGCTCATACTCACAAGGATGGCTCAAGGGACCATAATATGCTCAAAACAAGCCCTAGAATAGATCTAACACATAAAGTCATCAAGATAGAAGCTTTATACCTCCAATAAGATGGAAATAGTGAATAAAATATAGATCTACAAGCTCCAGTTGATCAATGCTCCTCTACAAGGCTCCTTCTTCTTCAAAAAGTACCACACACACACACACACACCAAAACACACACAAAGGTCAATATGAGAAATGGGTTAGGGTTTCGAGATATAGCTCTAAAGAGGCAGAGGATGATAAGGTGAAAGCTTTGGGGTCATAATGTGTGTAAATAGGGTGCAAACCCTAAAAATTAGGGTTTTCCTCTGACTAACATACGCCCTGCGTACTAATGGGTACGCCCAGCATACCAGGGGGCTACCCTGTCTCATGCATCCATCGAAGTATACCCGACGTACCTTATGTACGCCCACCCTACTAGGGTCCTCAAGACAAAATAAAGAAAATAAAAAGTTAAGAGTTTACCTGAAATATCTTGTGTTACAATTCTCCCCCAACTGAATCATACTTCGTCCTCGAAGTACGCCTCCATAAAAAACTCTGGGTAATGTTCTCCCATCTCCCCCTTAGGCTCCCATGTCCATTATGAACCCTTTTGGTTTTTCCACTACACCTTTACCTATAACACAACCTTGTTTCGAAGAGTCTTCGTCTTCCTATTGAGGATGGCCACTGGTCTTTCTATATAGTTCAGACGATCGTCCACTTGTATGTCATCCAATGGAACCATTGTGGAATAATCGACCAAACATTTCCGCAGCTGAGAGACGTGGAAAGTGCTACGAATCTGACTGAGCTCCCTTGGCAGATCCAAACAATACGCAACCCTGCCCACCTGGGCTAGCACTCTGAAAGGACCAATATATATCCGGGGTCTAGTTTACCCCGCATCCTAAATCGGATGACACCTTTCCAAGGTGACACCTTTAGGAGTACCATATCCCCGACCTGGAAGTCTAAGTCTAACCGGCATCTATCTGCATAGCTCTTCTGTCGACTCTACGCTATCTGAAGTCTGCCACGTACCTGCTAAATCAATTATGTTGTTTGAAGTACCACATCCATTCTTCCCATAACCCGATGACTGACCTCACCCCAACATATCGGGGTCCTACACTTCCTCCCATAGAGCATCTCAAAAGTAGGTCGATCAATGTTATCGTGATAGTTGTTGTTATACGAAAAATCCGCCAAAGGAAAATACGTATCCAAACCCCCGCCAAAATCCAAGACATATGCCCGAAGCATGTCCTCCAAATTCGGGATAGTCTGCTCACTCTGACCATCAGTCTGCGAGTGAAAAGTCGTGCTGAAGTGCAGACGAGTACCCAAATACTCATGAAATCTCTTCAAGAACCTAGAAATAAACCCAACATCCCTGTCTGAAACCATTGAAACGGGCACCCCATGACGTGCCACAACCTCCCGAATGTAGATGTCTGCCAACTTCTCCGCATAGATTCTCTCCAGAATCGGGATAAAATACGCGCTCTTGGTCAGTCGATCCATGATAACCCATATCGAATCCACTCTGCACGCCGTCCGAGGTAACTTTGTGATAAAATCCATCGTAATCTCTTCCCATTTCCAAACAGGAATACCCAATGACTCCATCTTGTCGTGTGGTTGTTGATGCTCAGCCTTGGCTTTCCTTCAAGTCAAGCAACTCTCCACATACCAAGCCACATCCCTCTTCATGCATGGAAACCAATAGTCAACCCAGAGATCTCTATACATATTTTTCTCTCCGTGATGAATAGAGAACCTCGACTTGTGCGCTTCCTCCATCAAAACCAGACGCGCTCCATCCCAATATGGAACCCACACCCTCCGATGAAGGGTCAATAATCCCCGACTATCATAATCAAAGGAAGCCACCTGACCCAATATGTGCTCACTCTTCCGATGTTCTTCCTCCATAGCCTTAACCCGAGCCTCTCGAATTTGCTCCAAGAGCGGGGTAATCACGGTCATCCTCAAGCATACAAATCTGATCGAGGCAGTAACCACCTTATGGCTGAGAGCATCGGTTACCATGTTGGCCTTTCCTGGGTGATAAAGGATCTCACAAACATAATCCTTCACCACTTCCAACCATCTACATTGTCTCATGTTCATATTCGACTGATCTATCAGATACAGCAAACTCTTGTGATCCGTGTAAATAGTACAACAGACACCATAGAGGTAATATCGCCAAATATTGAGGGAAAAACCACTTCCCCCAACTCCAACTCATGTGTAGGGTAATTCGCCTCATGAGGTTTCAGCTGCCTCGAAGCATATGCGATTACATGACTCTGCTGCATCAAAATTGCACCAAGACCTGTGATCGACGCGTCACAGTATACCACAAAATCCTCTACACCCTCAGGCAGGGTCAGAATCAGCGCCTCACACAATCTCTTCCTCAGAGTTTCAAAAGCTGCCTGCTGCTCAGGCCCCCAACGAAATGTGACGATCTTCTTTGTCAACCGAGTCAAAGGAACCACTATCTTGGAGAAATCCTGAATGAACCTCTGATAGTAACCTACCAATCCAAGGAAACTTAAAATCTCAGATGGAGACCTCGAAACCTCCCACCTTATCATCGCATCAACCTTTTCCGGATCGACCAAAATACCGTTCTGGTTGACAAGGTGTCCGAGAAACTCCACCTCGTGCAACCAAAACTCACACTTGGAGAACTTTACATACAACCTCTCTCTCCTCAAAGTCTCCAATACCTCCCTCAGATAATCCTCATGTTGTTCCTGAGTCTTGGAATAGACCAGTATGCCATCGATAAACACAATCACTGACCGGTCCAACATAGACATCCATACGCAATTCATGAGGTCTATGAACGCGGCTGGAGCATTGGTGAGCGCGAAGGGCATCACCACGAACTCGTAATGACCATATAGAGTCCGGAAGGTAGTCTTATGCATATCCTCTGCTCTGAACCTCATTTGATGATAACCTGAACACATATCAATCTTGGAAAACCAAGATGCGCCCTGAAGCTGGTCAAATAAATCATCGATCCTCGGGAGCGGGTAAGTGTTCTTCACCGTTAGAACTAAGATGAGCCCTAAATATGGTGAAATAAATCATCGATCATTAGGAGTGGGTAATAGTTGTTCACCATTAGCTTATTCAGCTCCTGGTAGTCGATCCACATCCGATGAGACCCATCCTTTTTTCACAAATAAGATCGGCTTTCCCCATGGTGAACAACACAGCCGAATAAATCCCTTGTCTAACAACTCCTACAACTATGTAGACAACTCATGCATCTCTGGTGGTGCTAATTGATAAGGTGCTTTGGCTATCGAGGTTGTACCTAGAACCAAGTCAATCCGAAACTCCACCTGCCTCTCCGGAGGAACTCTATGAAAATCCTCCATAAACACATCCTGGTATTCTTGAACAATCGGTACATCATCGTCACTTTATCCTTCTCCTGAGTATCCATCACATATGCCACAAACCCAACATACCTATTAAAGATAACGTCTTGCCCTCGCTGCTGAACAGAGATTCAGCCCACGTTGAGCACCCTCACCGTGGATCACCAACTCTCCCCCACTTGGGGTTCGAATATGCACAAACTGAATCCCACAATCAATCATCGCCCCATTACGGATCAACTAGTCCATCCCCACAATAACCTTGCTTTCTCGCAGGGGAATAGGTACCAAATCAACCGGATACTGCTCACTAAATAGCTCCAAAGTACATCCCTGATGAACCCTCGACACTTAAACCGGACGGTCATCAACAATCTCAACCTCTAATGGATAATCCAGCTCACCCGAAACAACGTCAAACCTCTTGCTAAGCGCAAGAGATACAAAGGATCGGGTAGCTCGCGAATCGAATAAAACCAATATAGGAATACCGTTCACACGGAACGACCCTAAACAACAACACATACATATAAGCATTATAAATAACATAAATAAAAGGTAAGGAGAAAATACATACTCGTGACCACATCAGGTGTTGCACGAGCCTCCTAGGCTGTCAATTGAAATGCTCTGCTCCGCACAACAGGCGTCTCCGCCTTGCCCTGGCGGCCATCAGTAATCCTCATAGTCGTCGGAGCAAGTGTTGCTACTGGTCCTACGACTACTAAACCTGGGTATTTGGCCTTCTTATGTCTCTTCTTATTGCAATGAAAGAAAATCAGATCAGATACCTAGGTGGTGGTAGTGGTAGTACAATCCATGCCAAAGTGCCCTGTATTGCCGCACTTATAGCAGCCCGAACCACCCACCATACAAACTCCGTCATGCGCGTTGCCGCACTTGCCACAACGGCCCTGGACCTGTTGCCCCCTCGATCTATAATAAAAAAACTTGGGTTTCTTTGTTGAAACCCCAATCATCTACCCATGCTCTTCTTTCCTCTTCCCTATATGCTCTAAATCAATTTCCTGTTCCCGGGCCCTAGACATCATGTCATCTAGTGTCGGACAGGTGAAAAAACTAACAAACTTCTTGATATCTGATCTCAACATGCCATGGTACCGGGTCTTCCTCATATCCTCGTCTGCAGCGTACTGGGGTACCAATAAAGCTCTTTTTCGGAACTTGGCGATGATCTCTGCCACAGTCTCAGTCGTCTGTCGCATATCCAAGAACTCCCTCGCCAGCTGTTGCAACTCAACATCTGGTGCAAACTCCGCTCTGAACCGGGTCACAAAGTCCGACCATGTCAAGGCCTCAATGGCTGGGGCCCCCAGAGCATAACCAACCTCCTCCCACCAATCTCGGGCTCGCTCCTTCATACAACCTACAGCGAACCTCAACTTCGAACTCTCAGGGCAGAAGCTAGTCATATGGACGCACTCAATACATGTTATCCATCGTCTAGCGACAATGGGGTCCTTCACCCCAAAGAATTTCGGCGCCCCACATCCCCTGAAATCCTTAAAGGGGAGAGTGTGGGCTCTATGCTGACTAGCGGCCAAATCATCCATAAAAAGCCAAAGGCGATCGTCCATAAACTCGATGATACCCTTCTTGATCGACGCAAACCTCGAGAATGCCTCAAGTAATATCAGACATAATGAGAACTTGCTTAAACCCTCATCACTTGTTTTGGTGCCCGAGCCCGAACCAGATCTAGATCCTGAACCTCCTGCCCCACCGTGTTTCACCACCATGCTGAAACATAACACATAAACAATCAATATACACACAAAGAGGTTCACACTCTCGAGGTTTCTTGAATTCATCATGGCCTTCCTTGTCTTGGGTATAGATCTTGTGCTTCCAGTAGTACAGGCCCAATACTACCTTCCACACCTATCTATACCCTCCCCAAGGACTGTCTCGAATCCTCCGAGTCACTTCCTTTCTATCTAGTACTCCTCTCATACTATATCTACATAAGGAAATCCTGATAATACTATCTAACTACCACATGAACACAATTACATACTATCGGTACCATATAATTCTTCGAATGAAAGGTCGCACACTATAACGGTTGGACTCAAACAAGAGTTGCGCACTCTAAAATTATCTAATCTCAACAATACGTAACCAAGCGCATTTGTCTACTAGTTAGCTGATATTAATGAGAATTCCTAAAAGCACAAAGCACACAACATTCAAGCATTAAGCAATTCGAATCAGAATATAACCTAAACAGGCCATCCTATCAGATAAATGATCTCAAACTAGCATACAGATATATAAGCTCATACAATAGGCACATAAATGCTCTCTCCTAGCATTCTATCATGCAATCCTGAGCAAATACTTAGCCCTAATCTATCATACGATTCTCATATCATAGCGTAAGACATTTAACACGTATGGGTATTTTAGGAAGACTTACTTGAGTTTGGTTGATTGCACGCATCACACCCCTTTATTTTATTAGAAATCCCTTAATAAAATGTTTCTTTTTATGAAAAATCTACCAAATCATCAGTTTGAGTTTAAACACACCCGAGAGTATGCCCGAATCCCTCAAACCAAGGCTCTGATACCAACTTGTAACATCCCACAAATTTCAGCTAAAAATTTCATTTTTAATTCATTCCAAAACATCCAGTAATCATGTCAAAACAACTAAAACTGTATCGTAGTCAAATATCATTAGAGTACAAAATTCCAAAATCACATAATGCGTAAAACATGGGCGGATGCAGTGCAATCAAGTCGGGCCCTTCCCTTTCGAGCTGGAAGTACCTGAAACATAAACTGAAAACCGTAAGAACAAAGCTTAGTAAGCTCCCTCAAAATACCCCATATTATACATACATAACAGTCAAAACATAATTGGGTCTATTTCACCCCCTTCGGCCTCTTTCAACCGGTACTGAGTATATTTCACCCCCTTCGGTCTCTTTCAACCGGTACCGGGTCTATTTCACCCCCCTTTGGTTTCTTTCAACCGGTACTTGGTATATCTCACCCCTTCGGTCTCTTTCAACAGATATCGGGTCTATTCACCCCTATAGCTAGCATACAATCATATTAGAAAGAGTCACAAAGACAACAAGCACATACAAGCATAGCACGAAATTGTCACGAAGACAACTATCATCCTATCAACATAATTCAGTGGGCCGACATTGGTGCCTTCGACCCACGAGTACAGTGAAGGAACTCACCTTAGTATGAAGATAAGCAAATCATACTCAGGCTTCCGAATCATAAAATCCACACACTAGAATCACAAGTAATAAAACCTTAATTAGCCATTAGGTCATTAACTCAAACTAGGAGTCCAAATCCTTAATCCCGACTCTTGATAGTAAAAGACTGTTTTACCATTCTCTTATTGGACCCTACAAAATGCTATCCAAACCCAAACTAGCCCAAAGTCCAAAAGACACACAAGTCTTAATATGGGCCCAAATCTATAAAGGCCCAACTCAGAAAGACTTGTGGCCCAATCAAGGGCCCAAAACCCGAGAGTCCAAGGTAGCCTAAAATCAACAGCCCAAAGAGCCCCCTGGTGAGTACGCTAAGCATACCACAAGTACGTCCGGCGTAGTCAATTGCTACACACGGGTCGGAATCCCAGGCGCGTACACTCAACGTATGCCTTCGTAAACCCGACGTACGCCCCAGTTGGCCAAAATATTCTTTTAAGGTGTTAATACGTTAAGACCTAATTTCCAACTTTATATCCAAGTCTAATAAGATGCACTAAGCCATAAAGTTGTAATCGTTATGCTTTTTCATGGCTTGAAAAGTTCCAAAACCTAACTTAAACACTTTATCCACATGAAATGACACCAACCTTTGCATGGTTCATCAAAACCCATCAAGATGACATTTTTATACACTAACAACATTAGGAATGCTAAGATGTACATTCTAAGCTCATGGAGTAGCTCATACTCACACGGATGACTCAATGGATCGTAATATGCTCAAATAAGCCCTAGACTAGATCTAACACATAAATTCATCAAGATAGAAGTTTGATACCTCCAATAAGCTGGAAAAAGTGAATAAACTCTAGATTTACAAGCTCCCACGTGATCAATGCTCCTCTACAGGGCTCCTTCTTCTTCAAAGAGTACCACACACACACCAAAATGCACACAAGGGTCAATCTCTTGAGAAATGGGTTAGGGTTTTGATATATAACTCAAAAAGAGGAAATGGAGGTTGATAAGGTGGAAAATTTGGGGACATAATGTGTTTAAATAGGGTGAAAACCCAAAAAAATTAGGGTTTTCCTCTGACTGACGTACGTCATGTATACTAATGGGTACACCCAACGTACCAGGGGGCTACCCCGTCTCATGCATCCATCGAAGTATGCCCGACATACATAATATATGCCCAACGTACTAGGGTCCTTAAGCCAAAATAAAGAAAATAAAATGCTAAGAGTTTACCTGACATATCGGGTGTTACATGGCACTTGTCTATAAGACCCGAGTTTTGGCCCCGACTTGGCAATGAAAGGCCATGATGTGGCTCATGGCATAATGGAAACTGTAAGAATATGGTTGACACATAGCAATCTCTATTGTATGTATGGTATGTTGT